>NC_133617.1:493963971-494570395 GCF_048593235.1 Sminthopsis crassicaudata | reverse complement strand
GGAAAACAATATGTCAGGAACTAGTAATAGAAGAATATCTCACACCCTATATCAAGATAAGATCAAAATAGGTTCATAATTTAGATATAAAGGGTGTTTTTGGGATAAGAATTCATTATTTGACAAAAACTGCTGGGAAAACTGGAAATTAGTATGGCAGAAATTAGATATGGACCCACACTTAACACCATATACCAAGATAAAATCAAAATGGGTCCATGATTTAGGCATAAAGAATTAGATCATAAATAAATTAGAGGAACATAGGATAGTTTCCCTCTCAGACTTGTGGAGGAGGAAGGAATTTGTGACCAAAGGAGAACTAGAGATCATTATTGATCACAAAATAGAAAATTTTGATTACATCAAATTAAAAAGCTTTTGTACAAACAAAACTAATGCAAACAAGATTAGAAGGGAAGTAACAAACTGGGAAAATATTTTTACAGTTAAAGGTTCTGATAAAGGCCTCATTTCCAAAATATACAGAGAATTGACTCTAATTTATAAGAAATCAAGCCATTCTCCAATTGATAAATGGTCAAATGGTAAGGGCTACAATTAAGCAGATGCAAGGTAACCTGGCACATGAGGCTAATTACCAGTTGGACAATTCTCTATTAACATGTTTGGAGGATGACCCTACTTAATTATTCTGTGCTGGATCAATCGGTGGGTGTGGACAAAGAAGGGGAAGTGATATCAGTGGGTGAAGTAGGAGAAGGAGGGTCATTATTTGGTGAAAGAAAGAAAGAGAGAGAGAGAGAGAGAGAGAGAGAGAGAGAGAGAGAGAGAGAGAGAGAGAGAGAGAGAGAGAGAGAAGGAGGTGTGGAAATTCCTATATCTAATCCCCTGAGAGTGACCTGAGAAGACCAAGAATAAAGACTTTTGCTTATCCTGACTCCGGCTGATTCTAAGATATCAAGGGTCTCAACAGTCAAAGGCTATGAGCAGATAATTTTCAGATGATGAAATTGAAACTATTTCCACTCATATGAAAGAATGTTCCAAATCACTATTGATCAGACAAATGCAAATTAAGACAACTATGGGATACCACTACACTCCTGTCAGAGTGGCTAAGATGACAGGAACAAATAATGATGAATGTTGGAGGGGCTGTGGGGAAACTAGGACACTGATACATTGTTGGTGGAGTTGTGAAAGAATCCAACCATTCTGGAGAGCAACCTGGAATTATGCCCAAAAAGTTATCAAATTGTGCACATCCTTTGATCCAGCAGTGCCACTACTGGGCTTATATCCCAAAGAAATACTAAAGAAGGGAAAGGGACCTGTATGTGCCAAAATGTTTGTGGCAGCACTTTTTGTAGTGGTTAGAAACTGGAAAATGAATTGGAGAATGGTTAAGTAAGTTATGGTATATGAATGTTATGGAATATTATTGTTCTATAAGAAATGACCAGCAGGATGAATACAGAGAGGCTTGGAGAGACTTACATGAAATGATGCTGAGTGAAATGAGCAGAACCAGGAGATCATTATACGCTTCAACAATAATACTGTATGAGGATGTATTCTGATGGAAGTGGATATCTTCAACAAAGAGAAGATCCAATCCAGTTTCAATTGATCAATGATGGACAGAATCAGCTACACCCAGAGAAGGAACACTGGGAAATTAGTGTAAACTGTTTGCATTTTTGTTTTTCTTCCCAGGTTATTTTTACCTTCTGAATCCAATTCTTCCTGTGCAACAAGAAATTTGGTTCTACACACATATATTGTATCTAGGATATACTATAACACATTTAACATGTATGGGACTGCCTGCCATCTAGGGGAGTGAATGGAGGGAAAGAGGGGAAAATTCAGAACAGAAGTGAGTACAAGGGATAATTTTGTAAAAAATTATCCATGCATATGTACTGTCAAAAAATTATAAATATAAAATTAATAAAAAAGAGAAGAATTTGTAACCAAAGAGAAGTCAAAAAGAATCACAGGAAGTAAAGTTAGTAAATTTTGTTTATATTAAATTAATTTTTTCACAAACAAAACACATGCAGCCAAAATTAGAAAGAATATAGGAAACTGGAAGAAAAATTGAAGCAAGTTTATTTGATAAAATTTTCCTTCCTCAAATATGTAGGTCACTGAGTCAAAACTATGACAATAAAGACTACTCTTCAGATGATAAATGGTCAAAGATATGAACAGGAAATTTTCAGAAAAAATCACAGCTATCTAGAGTCATTTTTAAATATGCTTTAAATCACAATTGTTTAGAACATTCCAAATTAAAACAACTCTGAGGTACTGGTTCACAGCTATCAAATTGGTTAATATTACAGTAAAAGAACATGTCAAATGTTGGAAAATATATAGAAAAAATAGGAAAGTAATACATTCTTGGTGGCATTGAGAACTGATTCAATCATTATGATGAACAATTTGGAAATATGTCCAAAAAAGATATAAAACAGTCCATACTCTTTGATAAAGACATACTGCCACTTAGTTTGAAGCCCAAAGAGATTAAAGAGAAGGGAAAATGACTTATATGTATAAAAATATTTAGAGCTGTTCTATTTATGTTGGCAAAAAATTGTAAACTGAGATGATGCCAATCATTTGGGGAATGGCTAAACAAGTTATGGTTTATGATTTTATTGGATTACTATTGTGCTGTTAGCAATGATGATGATAATAGTTTCATAAAAATCTGAGAAAACAGACTAATGCAAAATAAAATGATACAAACAGGAGACTATTTTAAGCAATGACAGCAATATTATGATGATAATCAATTGGCTTGAAAATACTATCCATGTATATTCTTCAAATTAATATGAAATCACAGAGATAGAAATAGACTATATAGGATATCCTTTGTAAATCTTATTCTCACTATATAACTGACCCTCTCTTTTTTGTCATTTATATTTTAATTTTATCATTTATGTTGTGCTTTCTTTATAATTCTGTTTATAATACATTTCAGCTCATGTCCACTATGTGCCTCTAAGTTAAATTTTTTGATGCTTCTCAACTTTAATACTTCAGAAACTATTCCTTCATGATTTACAGGCACTAAACTATGCTAGTGCTAAAAAGCATGGAATTTTACTTCAGGACAAAGCTTGGGGTACTTAACTGCCTGCAAGATCCAAGTGTTAAATCTAGAAAAAAATAGGCAGAAAGCCAGGTAGATTACAGGTAGATTGATAAATAGAAATCAAATGTATATACAAAACTATGAATACAAATATATGGTTACAAAAATCATCATAAATTCTAAGTTAAATTTTCTTTTTTTCTTGCTTTATATTAAAATGCATTTATTTATTGAGTTCTTCAAATAATCTCTATACCTCTTTTTCCCTTCTAACAAATATTGACATATATGTCACAGTTATGTTCTTATTTTAAAACCTATAGTCACTGTCTTGGTTTCTCCTTTTTAATAGCCTCCATAGTAGAATAATTGATATTATTACTTGTTCTTTGCATGATAATTATAATATTTACTTTTATACTGTTTTTTTTATTTGAGGGTTTTTCTAAGTTGGGTTTTCTACTCACGTTATATCCCTCCAATTTCCAAGAATATCTCTCTTTAACCATTCTTTTTGTTAACCTTCCTTTCCTCTGTATTATAATATTTGTTAAGGGAACTTTACTTTTTTCAGGATTTACTCATAATTCTGACCTTAGTTTCTCCTCTGATGTTTTAAATGCTTTTACTTTGTGCTTTTCCTGAGTGGTTTTTCCCTTCCCAAACTTTTTGGTGTTTCAGTATTCCTTCTCTTCTTTCCTCTTCCTCCTCGTCCTTCTTTCTCCTTTTCCTCCTCTTTATCCTAGTTTTCTTTCCCCTTCTTGTTTTTGTTTTGCTTGTTCTTCCTCTTCTTCCTCTTTCTTCTTCCTCCTCCTTCTCCTTTTTATCTGGTATTCCCTTATTATTGAATTTTTGTTTCCTTATCCTTTGCTTGTGGAAATAGCTCAATGTTTGGCTTTCCAGACTACTTCAACCTCTTCCCTTAGTAGAATATAAGGATTCCTCATCCTAGGTTCCTGTTTTGAATATACTTTGACTATCTGAAGTCAGAAATAGCCCTTTTTAGTTTCCTTTCCATCAGAAATAATAGACAACTCCCTTTTCTGGCACCCTGTCATATTCCTTTTTTTCCTAATTGGATGGACTGAATCAGCATCTACCTGCTTTTGCTGCATATGAAGAGAGTAGGCAGAGGTCTTTGCATAGCCACTGAAGTCTTAGGCACTAAGTTGGAGCTAGACCAGTATAAGAAAGCAACATATTTTTAGCACTGTTCTCTACTTCTTTTGCTTCAGTTCGTGTTACTCGACACAGTGTATTTCTACCAGTTCATGAGGGGTGAGGAGAGACAAGAAATTGTTCCAGTACACTATCTGTAGCAGTAGGAATTTACTTCCAAGTTAGCTATGACTTTTGTCATTTGCCCAGAGGCTTATGGGGAAGAGATGCTGAGTGAGTATTTTAAAGTACTGAGTTAATCCATAAAGACATTATCTTGTTGAGGTTTTGTCCCTTTTCTCCTTAAGATATAGATAGACATGTACATATGCATATATAATGCATAAAATTTTTGTATGTTTTTCTTGTATGTATAATAACTTAATAATTAGAGTAATTAAATGCTTCAGTTAGTTTTTTAATTTCCAGAATTTTCTTAGCCAATTATATTTTTAATAGTTTTTATAATAATAGTCTTTATGCTTATTTTCCCAATTTCTATTTTAAAATTTTATTTTCATGGCTAATATTCCTGGGACTGTACCAGTTCATAGCTGATACATTGTACATATTCTGTTTACCCTTTATCTTCTTCCTCAACCACTTTTAGCCTGTTTCCCTAGATAGTTTTACTGGGGTGTAGTTGCTGCAGCTTCTTGGAACCACAGGTAAGAGAACCACAAGTGAGAGATGGACATCAAAAATGGAAGAATAGCTCTGATTTGTCAGTGAGTTAGAAAACTGTCTACCCTAAGCATGTGAAGACTTCCCCTAGCAGAAGGACAGATAAAAATTTGTTCCAATAGTCATGAAAAAGGCTGAAGCAGACATAATAGAACTCTTAGAATTTGGTCACACATTGAAGATGCAAAGATCATCTCTCTTATCTCAGGCCATTGCTGGTAATCTTGATTCTAGAGTCCTGACATTGGACTTTGGGCAATTCTGTTTCACTTAAATCCAATTCTTATGCAAGTCAAGACATCCTCCCATAATCATTGGTTCTCATTGAAAAAGAAGGATAAACTATCCCTGAACTTAATGGGAAACTTTATAATGTTTGTCTATAATAAATAATGCCAGTTCTTAATTTTAGATAGTTTTGATATTAAGGAAAAGTTCTATTGATTTTATTCTTTTTCCCATTCTGCTAAAAATAAATATCATATGTATGTAACAAATAAATATTTTAGCAAAGGTTTTTTTTTTGTAAGCGTGGCTATTGATTTCATCATAATCTTAATTTTGTTATTGTTTCCTTTAGCAAAGCTACCAATCACTTTGAGTTATTATGTATGCATATTCTTTATTATATTACTCTGTTTGTTCTAATTAAATTTAATTCAGGTTTTTTTTTTCTTCTGGATATAATCTTGTATATTCCAGGATGTTTTAATAGCCTATCTATAACATTTCTCTTATCATTAGAAATTTCTTTATACAAGCTAATTTTCTCACACCTTCTGCTATTTCCTGTCTTCCCCTCCCACACATGGAACCTTAAACAGTATGTCCTCTGTTGAGGTTTAGAGGGCTATATTTGGATTGTTGATGGGAAATAACTGTGCTAGAAAGGACTGATAAAGGTCCAAACTATTTTATTTTTCCTGAAGTTTCTTGCTTCTAGAACTTCTGAAATAAATTCTACTCTGGAACCTCAGCACCCAGAAGCATTCAAATTCTTTTGGGAAATAATGGAAAAAATTGTGTGAAATGAATATAATGGGATATTATTGTGCTATATTTAATGAACAACCAAAATTCAGAGAAATTCGGGAAAGTTCCTTTGAACTTATGCAGAGAAGAAAGTAAAAGAAAAAATATACACAATGACTAAAATAATAAAATGTAAAGCAACAATAAATGTCAGAATTAAGATTAATAAATTGAATAATACTGACTGAACCTAAGGGGTAATTAGGAAATTGACGCGGTAGACAATGTGTAGAGGACACTCCATACACTGCTAGATATGATTAATGTGTCATTTTGTCTTTAACATTATTTTTCCATGCTTTAAGGGAAAGTTCTACTTTCCTATAAAATATTAATGGCATGAAATTTAAAAATATGAGAGTTAACATAATTTTTAAAAGACCTGAGTTCATATTTCCAGAGGGCCATAAAACTGTGCATGCCCTTTGATCCAGCAGTGTCTTTATTGGATCTTCATCCAAAAGAAATCATAAAAAAGGAAGGAGACCCACACATGCCAAAATGTTTGTGGCAGCCTTTTTTAATAGCATAAAGGAACTGGGAACTGTGGTTGCCCATTAGTTGAGGAATGGCTGAATGAGTTGTGGTATGAATGCCATAGAATATTATTTTTCTACGGGAAATGATGAGCAGGCTGACTTCAGAGAGACCTGGACTTAAAGGAACAACAACAAAAAAGAATAAATAAAAAATAAAAATAAATAATAAAAAATAGAAAAAAAATCTGAGTTCAAATTCTACATCTGCTATTTACTAGTTGTATGAATATGTAATCATTTAAGCTATTCAAATACTGTTCCCTTACGTGTAAGATAGGGTAATAATATGAAGAGATATTACTTCATAGAGTTTTTGTGAGATCAAATTCTATAATACATGTAAAATGTTTTGAAAACTTTAATATATCATATAAAATTTAATTATTATGTCAAACTACTATCCAGCTTTAAAGTATTCTCATTTTTTGTATTTCCTATGAATTTTGTATTTCCTATGCACTTGATGCTTCCTAATTTACCTAGTACCTAACATTTTATCTATCTCATCATCTGGGATATTCTGTTGTATATTGGTGTCTTTAGGACCCAGAATAGTACATTACACATAGTAGGTAGTTAATACAATCAAATTAAAAAAAAAGAATATAATCTTTCTGATATAAATATTTGTGAAATATATTTAAATTCACTTTATTCATTGGCATCTATATTTACATAGGAAGTCTACAATCTATGTTTAAATTCCTTTTAACTCATTTCTAGAAGAATATATCAAGCACATACTATGTAAGAAGTACTGTGTTAGGCATTGGAAAAAATAAGAGCCCCTACCCACAAGGAGCTTAAATATTATTGGGAAATACAGTATGTACACAAATAAATGAATGCAAAAGATATGCAGAATAATTTCAAGAGGAAGAGATTAAAGCCAATTGATGAGATCAGCAAAGATTTTTGTGCAAGAGTGATACATTAAATATGTTTTGAGGGAAACAAAGGATTATATAAATCCAGAAAGACTACCTTCCAGATAACTTTATAAACACAGGAGATAGAACACCATGAATAGGGAACAGGGAGCTGGGTATTTGAATGAAATGAAAAGCTTGAAAGGGAGAGTAATACAAAATAAATCTAATATAACATGATTGAGAATAATATATATGCACATATATAATTAGAGAACAACATAAAATACGTAATATAAAACATGATAGGGGAGAATCAAATTATAGAGCAGGACTTTTTAAACTTTTTCCACAAGTGACATTTTTTGCCTGAGAAATTTTTCTGGCACTCAAGGTATATAGGTATATACAATAGAGATTACAGATCAAACTGAAGAGTTTATGTTTTATTCTAGAAGCATATGGAAACTATTAGAATTTTTTTTAGTAAGAAAATGACATAATCAGATATACATTTTAATAATATAAATTTTCTAGCTATATGGAGGCTGGACTTGAAAGATCATTTATAACAGGCTAGAGACCAAGTATTAAACTATTGTCAGGTGAGAGGTAAGGAGAGCCTGACCTTAAGTAAAGATTATGTTAATGGAGAGAGGGGGGCAAATGTAAGTGATGGTCTGGAGCTAGGAACAGCCGGAAGGGGAAAATGATTGGATAGGAGTAGCCAGGTGGCATACCAAATAGAATGTGGACTTGAAAATAGGCAGACCTGAACTCAGATCTGACTTCAGATAGTATTAATGCACCCTCAAGAAAATCACACAACTTCTGTCTGCTTCATGTGTAAAATGGAAATAATAATTGCACCTAAAGTTTGCAATAAGGAGATAAAAAAAGAATCCAACCATTCTGGAGAGTAATCTGGAATTATGCCCAAAAAGTTATCAAAATGTGCATACCCTTTGACCCAGCCATACTACTACTAGGCTTATATCCCAAGGAAATACTAAAGAAGGGAAAGGGTCCTGTATGTGCCAAAATGTTTGTGGCAGCCCTTTTCATAGTGGCTAGAAGCTGGAAGATGAATGGATGTCCATCAATTGGAGAATGGTTGGGTAAATTATGGTATATGAATGTTATGGAATATTATTGTTCTATAAGAAATGACCAACAGGAGAAATGCAGCGAGGCTTGGAGAGACTTACATCAACTGATGCTGAGTGAAATGAACAGAACTAGGAGATCATTATACACTTCAACAATGATACTGTACGAGGATGTATGCTGATGGAAATGGATATCTTCAACATAGAGAAGAGCTAATCCAATTCCAATTGATTAATGATGGACAAAATCAGCTACATCCAGAAAAGAAACACTGGGAAATGAATGTAAACTGTTATTTTTACTTTCTGAATCCAATTCTTCCTGTGCAACAAAAAATTCGGTTCTACACACATATATTGTATCTAGAATATACTGTAATATATTTAACATGTATAAGACTGCCTGCCATCTGGGGGAGGGGGTTGGGGGAGGAAGGGAAAAAATCTGAACAGAAGTAAGTGCAAGGGATAATGTTGTAAAAAATTACCCATGCATATATACTGTCAAAAAAAGTTATAAATTATAAAATAAAATAAAAATTAAAAAAAATAAGGAGATAAAAATTTAAAGTATTTAGTAAGCCTTAGAGTGTTAGATAAATCACAGCTATTGTTATGGCAGACTGAGAGAAATGAAAAAATCAAAGATGAACCAAAGATTGTAAATCCTCATTTTTTAAATAACTTTTTATTGACAGTACATATGCATGGGTATTTTTTTTTTAACAACATTATCCCTTGCACTCACTTCTGTTCTGACTTTTCCTTTCCCTCCGTCCACCTTCTCCTCTTGATGGCAGGCAGTCTTATACATGTTAAATGTGCTATAGTATATACTAGATACAATATATGTGTACAGAATCGAATAGTTCTCTTATTGCACAGGAAGAATTGGATTCAGAAGGTAAAATAACCTGCGAAGGAGAACAAAAATGAAACTGTTCACACTCATTTCCCAGTGTTCCTTCTCTGAGTGTAGTTGATTCTGTCCATCATTGATCAATTGGAACTGAATTAGATTTTCTCCTTGTTGAATATATCCACTTCCATCAGAATATATCTTCATACAGTATTGAAGTATATAGTGATCCTCTAGTTCTGCTCGTTTCACTCAGCATCAGTTGATTTAAGTCTCTCCAGGCCTCTCTGTATTCATCCTGTTGGTCATTTCTAACAGAACAATAATATTCCATAACATTCATATACCATATTTTACTGAACCATTTTCCAATTGATGGGCATCCATTCATTTTCCAGTTTCTAGTCACCACAAAAAGGGCTGCCACAAACATTTTGGCACATAGATGTCTCTTTCCCTTCTTTAGTATCTCTTTGGGATATAAGCCTAGTAGTAGCACTGCTGGCTCAAAGGGTATGCACAGATTGATAACTTTTTGGGCATAATTCCAGATTGCTCTCCAGAATGGTTGGATTCTTTCACAACTCCACCAACAATGCATCAGTGTTCCAGTTTTCCCGCATCCCCTCCAACATTCATCATTATTTGTTCCTGTCATCTTAGCCAATCTGACAGGTGTTTAGTGGTATCTCAGAGTTGTTGTAATTTGTATTTCTCTGATCCATAGTGATTTGGAACACCTTTTCATGTGAGTGGAAATAATTTCAATTTAATCATCTGAAAATTGACGGTTCATATCTTTTGACCATTTATCAATTGGAGAATGGCTTGGTAAATCCTCATTATTAAAAGGAATGGGGAATCATCAACACTGACAAAGAAGTTTGGAGGAGAGATGATCATCAGCACCACCACCACCATCAGCATAGCTATTGCTATTTGTCACACATATAGAGTATTCTGTTTTTAAAAGTTAAGTTATATGAGAAAAATATTGATCAATCAGTTATATGAAACTGGAGTTTCTCTCTCTCTCCATATATATATATATATATATATATATATATATATATATTTGCAATCATCTATATGTAGGTGATAACTGATAACATGGGAGATAATTACTTCTATGGAAATTGCATATATATTGATTCTTTCCTACTGATATGATAGATTGCTCAGATTGGTTATGATGATGACCAATTTGATTATTCAGTCTACAAGATATAGAACCTGATGATACTTTGTATATGGTGGGAAGTCAGTAAGTTCTTTTGACTAACTAGCTATGAAAATTTCCTTTCCTGGAATTTCTCATTCTTTGCCCCAAGGTGAAGAGTTGAGCATATGGAGGCTATATATGAATAGATATATTTAATATCTATAACAAACAGGATAAAACATAACAATTTAAGAAAGGGCACATTTGATTTGAATAGAGGGGAAAATCTCTTTGTCACCAAGGTGCTGAAACACTAGATTATCTTCTATTGAGGGGGACAATTTAAACCTCTGCCCCTGAAGATCTTCAAGAAGAAGATCTAGCATTGAAAGTGATGCTAGCATAACTTTCTGTTAGTGAAGGATGGACAAGATAATCTTAGCTTCATTTAACCATATTATTTAACAAATCACATGAAATTTATGTGACATTCCAAATAGTATGATTTAAATGGTGGCAAAAATCCATCTTCCTAACAATATCTCCTTTTTATGATAGCTTTTTCTTTTCAAAATACATGCAAAGATAGTTTTCAACATTTACCCTTGCAAAATCTTATATTCCAAATTTTTCTTCCTCCCTTTCTCCCACCTCCCTCTCTTAGACTATAAGTAATCCAATATAAGTTAAACATGCGCAATTCTTCTCAACATCTTTCCATATACATCTTGCTACACAAGAAGACTCAGGGAAAAATGAGAAATAAAAAAGCAAGCAAACAACAACAAAAAGGTGAAAATACTATGCTGTGATCCACAATTAGTCCCTATAATTCTCTTTCTGGATGCAGATGACTCTCTCCATGACAAATTTATTAGAAATGTCTTGAATCACCTCTTTGTAGAAAAGAGCCACCAAACATATTTCTTACAGGTTTATGATAATGACCAAAACTTTCTGTCATTAAAATAATCTCTTTGGGTTAAGGAACAATGCCTTTGAAAAGCTACTGGTAAAATACATTATAAAATATATGTTAAGCCAAGGACATCAGCTAATGCTATTTGGATCTGTTTAGCCAATCAGCTCTTATCTGTTATAGTGGATGGGGGATTAGATTTGGATCCTGGAGGAACGGAATTTGATCTGAGAATCTGATTCAAAACTTGACCTTCTCCTTTATTATCTAGATGACATTAAATAAATTACTTAAACTCTCAGGGCCTCAGTTTTGTTGTCTATAAAATAAAAGAGTTGGACCACTTGACCTCTAAAGTCTTTTGCTGCTGTAAATCTATAATCTTGGGACCTTATCCAGAAGAGAAACTAGAAGTAATGAGATACGTTATTATTCTGAATGCACATGTGAATATCTATGGAATATGTTTTATCATGTCATTTCACTAATGCAAATTATAACTTGTCTATGACTTAGTTGATAAATTGCAGGGGACTGATGGGGATATCAGAAGGTTAAGCTATTTTTCCAAGTGCATCCAGATTCTGAGAGCGAGGTTGAATTTGAAATCAGGTTTGCTCAACTCTAATGTTACTACTACTCTATGCTATCTTTCAACATAGCCAGAGTAACCAGGACTCCGTGTCAAGGGAAGCAAAAATTAAGCCTTGTTCCACCTTTGGGTCAATCAAGCTCTGATTGTTACTTTTTTTTTTTTTTTACTCCTTGTGAGGGAATGGATGCACTAAATCAGGATTTCTTAAACTTCTTTCACTGGTATCCCCTTTATGCCCTAGAATTATTTTTGTTTGTTTATGAGAAGCAATTGGAGTTAAGTGACTTGCTCAGAGTTACATAGCTAGTAAGTGTTAAATGTCTGAGGCTGGATTTGGAATCCAAGAGGACCTGAGTTCAAGGCTGGTGCTTTATCCACTGTGCTATCCTAGCTGTTCCCATATAAGAAATGTTTACACAACCGAGATTATAATAATATAATCAAATATAAATCAAACATTTACTGATAATAAATCATAATTTCATGAGTCTCACATTCAATTTTGCAAGCCCATATGGGGATGGACCCACAGTTTAAGCTTTGTATTGGAGAAACATTAATACTATTATACATATCTGATTTAGGTTTTTATATCTATATCCATGTGTGTTTGCATATATGTGTACAAATTCAGAGTATGATATAACACCCAGAAAAATAGATCTGGGTTAGGAGAACATAGAATCAAAGAGAACAGCATGATAGTACTTCCTGCCCTGTAGGTGAGGAGGACAGCCTAAGAGGGCTATAAAAGAGTAAAGTGAAAGGCCATCTAAGAAGAATTTCACATATTTAACAGTCCCCCAGCCCTCTTATGAGAATGTCAAATTTAGAGAATTTTTCCATTTCCCTTTTTTGTTTTCTAATTCCATTCTTCTATTGAATTAAATTACATTGAATTTCATTGTATTTTGAACCACTCATGGGTACATCAGCAGTTAACTAGACAAAGTGCAGAAAGCTTAAGAAGCAATAGGACTGACAAATATAGCAATTGCTGCCCTGATTCTCAGCAAGAAATTGAACTTGTCACTGACACCCATGGGGAAAGCCCAGATTTAGAGAGAGGAGTTTCTGCCAGATTTATACCATTGTTTTTTCTCCCCCTTCCCAAATTTTCCATTCCAAATTTATTCTGTTCTTTGGGTGTAATTTTATCTTACTACGAGAGATGGTGGTAGGGAAAGGATCACTTGGGATCACTCTCTTCTCCTGAAGTTTTTATATTTGTTGTTTTATCTTATAAACATGCCTGAAGTTAGCTTGTGTTGGATGATAGTGGTTTGGAAGAGGATTTTTTTTAGGTGGGATATAGGTGCTTTATGGGCTAATAGTTATGGGAAAAAAAAAACCTGAGAAAGTATTTTTCAGTTTATGCTGTAAACAAGTTTTCATCAGAAATTATTTGAAGTAAGAGATCTAAGGTGGCTGTTTTTGAAGTTACTCCCTTCCTACACTTCCAGTTACTACAGAATAACAGTAGGTATCTGATAGTGTTTACACTTGAGTAAATCATTGTGGGCATCAAACAGAGTGTTGACAAACAAAATGGGCAAAAAGTGCTTTATTTAAAAGAGTAACTTAAATTTGGTAGGATATTCCTAGGATTTATGATGCTGAACTCTGTGTTAGATGTGGTGGAAGAATTTCCCCCCTCAGTTCAGCAATGTGAGAGGCAGGGCCATTACAATCCCCCACTGAGTCATCTCCATAACCCTAGCATCTCCACCCAGAGGAAAAAAGGGTCCCCTGAAGGGAGAAAGAACCACAGGGAGGCAGAGGGTTTTCTGATACCACATCAAGGATAATATGGATAAAGAAGCAAGAGCCAAGGGGAGCTTGTATTGTCAGGACTCCCTGGGCAATGCTGTATACCTAAAAATCAATTAAGGGGTAAGATGTACCTACTCATAGGTGGCTAAGGGCTTTCTCAAAGATTTGCATACTACACATTAAAACCTAATACAGTATCCAAGGCTGCCTATTGATCTGGATGGTCAAAACTTTTGCTTCAGGATAACAGACAATTTTAGGATGATTTTTTTGGTCCCTATTTCAGTATTAGGTTAGTTAAAGTAGTGAAAAAATTCAAAAGCAGTAGGTATATAAACAATGAAAAAATCATTCTTGAAAAAACACTTTTGTTTGTCTCTTTCATTGATATCTATGAAGTCAAATTAACAGCAAGTTTAGAAGGATTTGAAAAGCAAATTTGGGTTGGTTTCTTATTTCAATCCCTTATTGAAGATTAAACACTTGTATCCTGACTCTCATGCCAAAGCCACTTTCCCTCTCCTTTCCTCTAGTACCAAATTACCCGGTGGTCATGAGTTTATCTGATTAAAAACTGTCCTTTACATAATATAATGTGTGTGTATATGTATGTATGACAACTGACTTTTATTGATAAACTAGTTTCAGCAGAACAACGAAGGAATTCAAGTCTCCCCTCCCCCCCACCAGTCTGGCTCTTCTAGAAATAAGTGCCTTAAAAGTCAAATATAATATTTCTTATTTGTACAATATATTTCATCCAAATGCTAAAATATCTTTTTTCCCCCAGATGTTCAAGGCAATGCTGATAGGGTTTGTAAAAGTATAACTTTTGATGAGGTCAATTTTTACAAAGATAAAGTCAAAACTCTGAAAGGATAAGTGACTTCTATTGGAACAGTCTGGAATTAAAATAAACTGCTTGACTCTCCTCTTCCTGTCTTCAGGTTTTTATGTTAAGTTGCCATAAATAAAATTCTTTCAGATTATTTTAATTTCCACATTTTTTTCATTCTTAGACTTATAATTTTTCTTTCCTACCAATTTCATTATAAAGCTCTGTACCCCTTAAGGCAAGCTGGCATAGTGAGAAAAGCAGATGTGACATCATAGGATTGTGAATTTAGAACTGAAAGTATTCTTATAAAACATGTAGTTCAACTTTCTAATTTTACAAATGAGGAAACTGAGGCACAGAGATTAATCGACTGACATCTCTTTTTTTTTTCTTTTCTTTTTCTTTCCCCTGAGGCTGGGGTTAAGTTACTTGACCAGGGTCACACAGGTAGGAAGTGTAAAGTGTCTGAGAACAGATTTGAACTCAGGTCCTCCTGAATTCAGGGCTGGTGCTCTCTCCACTGCGCCACCTAGCTGCCCCAATTGACTGACATCTCACAAAGCAAATGTTGGAGTCAAGATCTGAAGCAAGGTCCTCTGACTTTGAATTCAGGGATTTTTACATTACAGCAGGAGGCATCTGAGTTCATATCTCATTTTTGATATATTCTAATTGTATAACCATAAACAAGTTAGTCCATTTTTATGATCCTTGTTTTCCTGATGTACAAAATAGAATTAACATTACCTATATTGTCAACTCATAAGATTGTTGTGGGGATAAAGTAATGCAATATAGAGCATTTTGCAAAATTTAAAACACTATATAGAAATCAACTATTGTGTTTTAACATAGATGAGGCAACAATAATTAAAAAAACAGAGAACTGGCTTGAGAAATAGGAAATTCAGAGTTCATTTCCCTTCTATACCATACTCTTTTTTTCAGATTTAATTTTTTTTAATTAGTAAGGCTTTTTATTTACAAAACATATGCATGGGTAATTTTTCAGCATTGACCCTTGCAAAACTTTCTGTTGCTAATTTCCCCCTCCTTCTCTCTCCTCCCACCATCTCTCCTAGATGGCAGATAGTCCAATACATGTTAAATATGCTAAAATATATCTTAAATCCAATATATGTATAGATATTTATACAGTTATCTTGCTGCACAGGAAAAATCAGATCAAGAAGGAAAAAAAAACAAGAAAGAAAACAAAATTCAAGCAAACAACATCAGAAAGAGTGAAAATGCTATGTTGTGATGCACACTCAGTTCCCACAGTCCTCTCTCTGGGTGTAGATCACTCTCTTCATCACTGAATAAATGAAACTGTACACCAGACTCTTTATATGGCTCTGGATAATACTTCAGTGTTCTAGGGAGCTCTCTATGACTATAAATTGGACAGAAGGTGCTGAATTGTATCTGTAGGAGATGTCCCCATGCCAGTGAAATTACAGATCCATTTCCTATCCCTAACTTTTCTGACATTTTTGTCTCCTCCAAATCTTCCTACCCTTCCATCTTCCATATGCATTTATTTTCCTCCACTTTATATTCCATTTCTTTGTTGAAATAGAGATTTTTTCCCATTCCCAGGGACCTCAGGCTTTTAACTTTTAAAGTCTTTCTACTAGCTCTACTGAAAAACCTTCCTGTCATGGCTTTGCCCCTGTCACTCCCTTGAGTCTTAAGCTACAAATTCATTCTGTCGGGAATTGTCCATCCATTCAGCTCACCTGGGGTTTAAGGTGTAAGCAATCCAACTGTAATTGCCTCTTTCCCTGCAGCTACTACTTTATGTGTAGGAGGGGGCTATTTGCTTTGCTTTCTTTTTTCTGTCTACATAAGTGGGTATACTAGTCAAATTCAATAAGCATGGCTTATTTATCTAGAAATAAATGCTACCCTTATAACTAGAGTTCTTCAGTTACTTCTTTATGGGCCTCTCTTATTCTTTTCTTTAACTTCTCTTTCTTAAGTTCAATGTTATAATTGTAATTTGAGTACTCATTTTCTTTGGTGGAAAACAATTTAAGTAATTATGATTTTAGAACTTAGTTGTATCTTATACTTCTACTTCATATATATTTTATTAATTGATTTGGACCTTTCCTCTGTACCTCTTCTGAAAGAAGAACACTTTGCTATGGTATAACTAGAGTGGGGCAACTTGTGTATTGTCCCTGGGGATTACATTTTTAAAGGGAATAGAGTATTAGCAGGGCTTGTACAACTTCATTAGGAAGATATAACTGAATGTGGCCTCTAGTTAGGAAGAATAGGTGATTAAAATGAACTACCTAGAGATGTTTGTAACATCCTCCAAAGTGTGACTTTGGCCTGGCTTTACCCCATCCTGCTTTCTACCTTAGCATAGTTGCCAAGTGTCCCAGCAATTGTTTTTCTACTACAGAATGCTATCCTGAAGAGTCTTTCATAATACAAATTTGTTTCTTAAGGTCAAAGAGTTTCCTGCAACTCAAGATGTGTTAAAATTTTAATTAGAAAGCTCCTTGTATGCTGATTCTTTCTGGGCATGAGCATGTTTCATTTGTTGTACTTTGTAAACTTTAAAGGCATGTATTAATGGAAATTTATTGTTATAACCTACTACATTACTGGTGCCTGGCAAATGGTAAGTGCTTTATATGTGTTGACTCACTGACTTCCCAATATATTTAGAAGTGTTATTGTAACTAGCACACATGTTGAAAAGATGCCTTTGGTGAATTACTACATCTTGAATTTCCATACTGCCTTTTAGCAGATTTTCCCCAGGATGACATAGATATCAGTAACCATGGTCAAAAGGAAGTGTGCCAATTGGTGCATGTGTCTTATGATGTATAGAAAAGATATATTTTGGGTTATATGGATATTTTCTCAGCTGGACAAACCATCCTTTCTCTTTCCCCTCTTCCCAACAAGCTCACAGGTAAGTCAGGGACTGAATAAAATGAGGAAACATTGTAGTAAATGATGCTGATGGACCTGGAAGGAGTTAATGTACCTCCCTAAGTGCATTATTAGCTTACTATCAGAGAGTGACTTAGGCCCTGGAGGGAACAGAGTCCATCGTGGGCAATAGTCAGTGTAATGATGTGACTATACAATGAGCCAAACTCTCTCACTGCATGTAGGAATGCACAGATTCTTCCTGCCTGGAAGTAATAGGTGATTTTGGAAAATACATTAAAATTTTAGTAACTATTATGTTTTCTTCCTCTTTTCTCCCACTTCAGAATAAGAAGTATGGAATATAAACTGCATCCAAATGTTTCTATGTTAAACTTTATGTTTACCTCTCTGTATTTGGAGATTTTGTGTTAAAGAGAGCACAGGGGTAAATGACCAAAAAAATGGTCACAGCACATTCAATATTTATAGCATGGATTAATGGATTAATGTTACTGGAATTCTGCATAGAGTTCAGATCTTATCTGCGATATATATTAGCTGTATCAGACAACAGAAAATCATTTAACCTCTTTGGTTTCAGTGTCCTCATATATAAAATAGGATTAATAAAACTTGCCAACCTACTGCAAATGGTTATTGTGAAAGTCAAATGAGATAATGTATATAAAGAACTTTGAAATCATATAAATAATATTATTATATTACTATTAATTATAATCTTAGTTGAATGGAATTAATGCAAATATCTGAGACATATTACATCCTATTGTTCTTTATGTTTAATGTTGATCAGGTTATTGCTCAGATAGATACCAGATTTTTGTAGTTGAAAAAAAATATTCGAATGTAATCTCGACTTCTGTGGCTTCATTGAAAGTATCCTTGATATCACTTCAGCAGTAGACAGGATGATAGTACTTTATATTTGTGTCCCATGGAACTTGAAAATAATAAATAAATGAAACATTTAGTAAGCAATTCTCTATACAAAATACTATACTAAACATTGGAATACAAATAGGCAAGTAGGACAATTCCTGATCTCAAGGAGCTCATATTTTAATAAGGGAAACAGCACATATGGAAAGTTTCAACTATAAGTCAGATGGAAAAGTTCCATAGTTCTTAGGATGCAGCAACAGATTCTTAGTGCCTTTTCTTTAAAGTTTTTTCCATTGATAAAATGGTTATCAATTTCTGAAGTTAAATGATTTGAGAGTTTCAAGGATTTTGGTGGAAAAACTTGATTTTCTGGGTCTTCAGTAGCTATCCTATATCAGTTTCAGGAGCAGTTTTGAGGCCACATATCCCCAATGATTGCTTACTCTGGTTCATGCCTAAGGTTCCTAGTCTGGAATAATGTCTGCTTCCAAGGATTTTACATATAGAGTTCTGTAACATCTATGAAAACATTGCTTTTAAGTTTTTAAAGATCAATATTATTTAACTGATTTGGGGAAATAGTCCTTTCTGTACTAAATGTCTGGTTGTAGTATAGATAATTTTTTATTATCTATAATAAGGTCTTTATTTTCAATATGGATTGTTCTATGAAAGATAGGAGCCTCTAACAAATAATTCTAGAAAGCAAGTTATATCCTGCTAGAAATTCAGTAAAAACTAACTTTTTATAGTCTGTTCTTTTTCTTTTCATAATCTGCATTGATCATTGATTGAGTTCTGGTTCTTTGAAGATAATCAGTAATTTCTCAGTGTGATGATTTGGTCCTAAACTGCTACCATAAGTCGTTCAATTTCTTTAATGAATCTTCATGAGCCAGCCATTATTACTAATAATTATTAGTAATTACTAATACTAATACTATTACTGTTGTGTCATTATTATTACTGTACTACTTTCAAGTAATGATATATTATCATTATAGGTGGTCTGTGAAACTGTCATAGTTAATTGAATATAATAAGGTTTAATATTGGAAATTTGCTTCACCATGGAGTTGGGGATAAACTAGTGGTGAGGGGGAATATTTTTCTCAAATCTGAAGAAGTACTTAGCTTTGCTTTGTCATGTATTGTTTTACTTTTTTATAGCTATACTGAGGGGACTGGGGGAATCTGTTTTGGGCAGGAGTCACTGGTGCAAGGGTAGGGACTCTGCCATTTTCATAGATGCTATACTCACATTTACTCAAGAAAAGCTGATTTTGTAACTTAGATTATAATCTTTAAGGCAAATATAGTGTTTCTGGTACAATATGTGGCTAGCATATAGAATCAGTTTATATATATGTATATATAATATGTACATATATTATATATATATGTGTATATATAAATATATATATATATATATATATATATATATATATATATATATATATATATATATATATATTTGTGGGGGGGGTATAAGATGAGTCTTCTGAAAGAGCCAAAAAACTTTCCTTTGCTGCTGACTACAAAGGCCTCTATATAGAATATGGAAGTGAGAATTTTCATTTCAAACCAAAAAGTCATACTCTAAGCAACCTCATCAAGGACATGAAAATTGTGATTAATATTGCTCTTGGATAATTTAGTTACTTCCTCACTACCAGGTGTCACTGTGTTTAGTTCTTCGGTCCTATATAATTTCTGATTGTGCCCCCAGTTAGCCTTTGTATTTCTCTCAATTGTGTACTTCATTCCTATTCAGTAAAGACATTAGCACTTGGTGATGATAATTTCCATTACTTTTTCATGCATATATTGCAGTTGATTATTCCTTAAGAAAAAAGTGGCAATGGTGTCAATGAAGGAAGAATATGGTCAATTATGATAATGTACTCTCTAAATGTGCTAATAAACACTTAAAATAATTTCAACAACTAATTATGTATTCACACATTTGCTAATTGCTTTGATCTCAAATTGAAAAAGCCATCCTTTACTTACCTTGCTTATATAGGGTGGAAATTTATGCCAACTATATAATCTTACATATGCATGACAGTATTCTGCTTTTTTTTTGGTCTTTCTCTATCAACTTCTTTCATGTAGATATAAATGTGTCTACTGATGTGCAGATATATCTACAAGTATATATATATATATATATATACATATTTATATATGTATATATATATATATCTATATATATTTTTTTTTATGACCATGTTTTATATGCTCATATGATTAGGACATGCAGTAAATACGAAAGGTTCTAAGGCAACTTTTTTCATCATGGATGATACTCAATTATTTTATAACAAATATAGATTTAAATTTTAAAAATATCCCTCACTATGTTATTAACTGTACAATTTACTTATTTTTTCTTTTACTACTTAATTAGATGAAGCATTTCTGAATCAGTTCATCATCCTGCCTTTCATTCCCCTGCTTTCTTTTTTTTTTGTACCCCCAGTAAATTTCCTAGAAGGAGAGGTTGAGTGCCAGGTTATAGATCCAGGTTTCTGCAAGCTATTGTAGAGCCTGCTTATTTTTGTTTTACTCATGTAAATATATCTTGAGGTGAGAAACTATCAGTGCATTTATACATTATACAAAGTCATATGTCACAGCTGGGATGATTTTAGCTCTGAATTCATTCAGTGGTTTTCAAAGGTGATGGGAATGATAGCTAAGGCTGGCATTTTGACTCTTCATTCCTTTCCTTTTAATATGTTCTCTCTGACTTTGCTTAATTTTCTTCTTCACCTATTAGAAGGCTTTAGTTATTGTTGATACAGATAAAAGCATTTGATAAGAACTATGGAAAAGAAGAAAATCAAAAAGTCTTTTTAATCAAATTTTAATTTAGCTAAAAAAAATTATCATTGGATATAGGGCAAATAAGTTGCCTTACACTGAGAATACAATAAATTATATTCATATACACAAATACATATACATACATATCTTTGTATAAATATATATTATATATACACATGTACAAAATATATATGTATACACACACATATATACCAAATGAATTTCCCAAATTCAAAGACCAATTCTGTGGAGGGCACGCAAGGCTACAAAATAAAGTTTGTTAGGCCACAGTTGTGAGGTGTGTTTTAAAAATCCCTGTAGGATCTTACCTGCTGTGCTTCATTTCAGATTGTAGTACTATCATTAAGAAAAAGGAAAAAAAAAACATTTTCTTATCTATCTGTGCCCCATATTGCACTAATTCTCCTCTAAGGTATCATTGAGGACCAGGTCCCCAAACTGAAATGTTTTTGAAATTCTGGATCTTCAGCCTCTTTTAAAAATTCATTCCCTTCACCTCCCCTCCTCACCCCAAGAAAAATATGCCTGCCTGATCTAGTCAAAGGCACAATGCTCTCCTTGCACTATTTATGCTTTTCAGATAGTAGCTCCATTAATTCTAGGCAAAGATCTCTGTCACCAAGCTGGTACCTGCAGCATGGAATCTAGCAGCTCATCACCTCCCTTCAAAAGACGGCTGCACTAGCCCAATTCTCATTTTGATTTATTTAAGTTTGGATATACAGTATTAAATTAGTAAAGACAAGCAATGAACAAAGCCCTGGAGATGAATTAGCCATTGTCTCTGGTCCATTAATCTCTTCTTCAATTCTAGAGAATTGTGGCTCACCCAGACCTGGGGATCAAATAAAATGCCTAATTGGGAAAATCCTAAACAAGTGTGTCCTGGGGAGCTGGAATTTATTTGTCAACGACTCAAACAACTGTGTTGTTTATATAAGTCTTTAAAACCCTGATACTTTCCACTACAATATCTTAATCCCTGATTCTTTATGCTCAAGAGGGCAATTTAGAGTTGTTTTCAATTAACTAGAATGGAGAGGAGCACTTATTCCAAAAATGGATAGCTGTGTTGTGAGCATTTTGCCAAACATGCTGAGTGCTTTAGATCTGAGTGTCAGGTTTGAAAGATGCTTTGGAATCTCTTTCAAGATAATGATGCAGGCTCTGCTGGACCTTTAATATCAGGATGAAATGATTGAACATAATCACAGGTACAGAAGGGTACTCAAATACAAGGTTAAATTTTAGCCATTCAGACTATCTACAAATGCAAAGTGAATCAGAGAACTGAGGTGAGCATTTGGAAAATTCAGATTATACAACACCTTCATGTTCCATATGTGCATATTCAAGGTCATACTATTTTGTGGGGAGAGGATGGTACTTGATTTATCTAAATAATTATCTATTTAATATAATTTGGAGTTTGGTGATTATATTAGAGTTTTGTGATTATATTGGAATTTGTAATTATATTAGTGTAGTGAATTCCAAATGTAAAGACTCTTTCCACGAATTTAGAAAAGCAATATATCTCTAACTTATGATCACAGAAAGTTGCCTGGGAAAGGAAAACATTACATAACTTATTTCTGGTCACATAAAAAGTATATTTCAAAAGCTGAGATCTTGATGAGATAGATACCAATTTTATACTTTTAGCCTCTATACTAGGATTTCTTAAGTTGAAGTTCATATGCCCCCACATAGTTTTAAAATATATTTCAGCAGATTCATAGTTTTTCTCTTTAAAAAATCAAATTTATTTTATTTTCAATTCTATATTTGCTCCTTCCCTCCCCTCTTTTCTCCTAATTGAGAAAGCCTGTGAATTTGAATGGGAAAAATATATCTTTATTTTTATTAACTTTTATCTATGAAATTTGCATTTTCCCCAATTATGAGTTTAAAGCAAATTGAAAAAATATTCTGAGAATGAGTCCATAGTTTTTACTACTAAAGATTATTAGTACTAAACATTTACATGAACTCAGTTCTCTCTATGATTTTTATGCTAGTATGAAATTAAGTGGAAAATGTTAAATATTGTTTGAATTTTGTGTATCAAGTCACCTACAGAGGGAAAATTAATATTTAATTGTAAATTATTTATTAGAATGCTTTAAAATTGATTAATATTGTTGCATTTCAATTGGTATCATAGAGATGAAAAGAGCTTGCAATTAAGTAGCTTTCAACAAACCACTAGTGTTTTATTTGCTTAAGATAGTAATATCATTTCTTATATTACATGAACTTTGTACTTTATTGCTTAGTTTGTAATGTCAAAAGCGACATATTAAAGAGAATGCATTTTAAAAATTGCCAAGTCAAGGTTAAACATAATTCCTTTGTAGACATAGTCCATGACAGAGTGGTTCAAAAGTTTATTTTCTTGGATTTGATCCATGACTTCATTCACCACTCTATATTTAAATGTGGAAACCAAACACAAATAAAGCAACTACCGTGTTTCCCCGATAATAAGACACTGTCTTATTATTTTTTTGGGACTAAAAAACACCAGAGGGCTTATTTTCAGGGGAGGGCTTATTTTATCCTCCATCATGCCCCTTTTATCCTCCATCATGCCCATTTTAGCCTCCATCATGCCCCTTTTAGCCTCCATCATGCCCCTTTTATCCTCCATCATGCCCATTTTAGCCTCCATCATGCCCCTTTTAGCCTCCATCATGCCCCTTTTAGCCTCCATCATGCCCCTTTTATCCTCCATCATGCCCATTTTAGCCTCCATCATGCCCCTTTTAGCCTCCATCATGCCCCCTGAGTGCTTATTTTATTCTCCATCGCTTACTGAACTTACCGAGTTTTTAGATGGTCCTGTCTCAGCTCTACTCCGCGGCGCTGCTCTCAGTAGCGCCAGCAAGCAAATCACCAGGGAAGAAGAGGATGACGCGCTCACTGCTGCAGCTCTGATTGGATGCAGCTCGGAGCGCGACGTGCGTTTCACCCGGGAGGGGAGGGCGGCGCTGCTTACTGAAGGTACCGCTACGCAGCATATAGCGCAGGGGATCACCATGATGACCGTTTTCATAGTAAGTTCGATAGGGCTTATTTTCGGGGGAGGGCTTATTTTAGCGGAATATTAAAGAGTATGTGGGTGTCTTATTTTCAGGATAGGTCTTATTATCGGGGAAACACGGTAGGTAGATGAATACAATTTAAAAGTTGCCTTTACCTGAAATATACATATGATTGAAAGAAGTTATTTCTTTTTTTGTTTTTGTTTGTAAAAGATATTTTTATTGTGAAAAACATTCATGGAGAAACATTTGAAAATTTGAAAAGAAAGACTATATAAGAAAGTAAATTTCTATGATATACTTTAAAAATTTAATCTAAAAAACTAATAAAATTGCCCTATTTTTGTCATTTCTCTTCTTTCTACCTTTGTATTTTTAAAAAAGAATGTTCTTTTTCCATATTTCATTACTACTTACTAACCTATCCTGAATTATAGAGGGCTGGAACTCTGAAAAGGTATATTTGAATCTAAAGACAGCAAAGTACTTAAGGCTAATTACCTATTCAATGTGAGCTAATGGTTCTATATACATATATTTAGATGATATGTTGATGTGATGGCTCTCCTCACTATTGGCATTTGCTGAATGTGTTATGATGAGGTAATCGAAGGCAAGGATTGGAGGGCAGAGGGAAAGGGTCAGAGTTGCTCTGCCACAGTATGATCAGGGGAGAGACTTCAGACTCTGGACTCCAGAGTCCAGACTCATCTTTAATAAGCAAAGTGGCAGCTTGCCTGCCTCCTTCACTTCTCCTCCTAACTGATTGTGACTCTGACTGATCCTGAGGCCCTCCAGAGAGCTAGCCCAGACATAATATATCTGAAGATCTAGTAAAAATGCTCCTTTATAACAAATATTTATTGTTGAAAAAAATCAGCACACGGACAAAGTTTGACAATTCATTTTTAATGCTGTACTGCTCTGCCAGGTATTTAATTATCTGTTATTAGAAGTCATAATTGGTCACTGCTCAGATCACAATTCTTATGATTGTGGTCATTGAGTAGGTTGTTCTCATGGTTCTCCTTTTTTCTTTCTGCATCAGGTAATATATTTCTTTCAATTTCTCTACCTCTGTTCTCTACTTCTGTTCACAAGTTCTTTTAGTACAATTTGTTCAACCAATTTACAGTTGATGGACACTCATTTTATTTCCATTTCCCCAGTCATTTTGTACCTTTTGCATTCAGATAGTCTAACTTTTAAAGTTTATTGCTAATTCCTCTTCAAGTGAATGAATGAACCAAAATACAACAAAGAAAAATACAGAAAAGAAGTAATATTCTAATCTGAAACAAACAATGAAGACAAGACATAAACAAGAACACATTTCTTCAATTGAGGCAGAACACATTTAAATGACAAATATTTGATAGGTAATATGTCTTAGTAGAGAGTTTAGGTTGAGTCAGAAAATATAGGTTTGAATCCTGTCTCTGCTACCTATGTGCATGACATTGGGAAAATCAGTTATATACGCTGACACTCATTTTTCTCATTTGTAAAAATGAAAGAGCTGGACCAGCTCTGGAGTTCTTAACTCTCTCTCTCTCTCTCTCTCTCTCTCTCTCTCTCTCTCTCTCTCTCTCTCTCTCTCTCTCTCTCTGTCTCTGTCTCTCTGTCTCTCTCTGTCTCTCTCTGTCTCTCTCTCTCTGTCTGTCTGTCTGTCTCTCTCTCTGTCTGTATGTCTCTTTCTGTCTGTCTCTCTGTCTCTGTCTCTCTGTGTGTCTGTCTGTCTCTCTCTCTGTCTCTCTCTTTGTCTCTCTGTCTCTCTGTGTGTCTGTCTGTCTGTCTCTGTCTCTCTGTCTCTCTCTCTGTCTCTCTCTCTGTCTCTGTCTCTGTCTCTTTCTCTGTCTGTCTGTCTCTCTCTGTCTCTCTCTGTGTCTGTCTGTCTGTCTGTCTCTCTGTCTGTCTGTCTGTCTGTCTCTGTCTCTCTGTGTGTCTGTCTGTGTGTCTGTCTGTCTGTCTCTCTCTCTCTCTCTGTGTGTTTGTGTCTGTCTGTGTGTATATCTCTCTCTGTGAAATAGACAAAGATGAAGAAACACACAGAAAGACAGAGAGACACATAAGAGAGGCATAGAGACATACACAGAACAGAGAGACAGAGAGACAGAGACACCCAGAGAGAGAGAGACAGAGAGAGAGAGACAGAGACAGAGAGAGACAGACACAGAGAAAGTTTACACACAGAATGAGAGAGAGAGAGAGAGAGAGAGAGAGAGAGAGAGAGAGAGAGAGAGAGAGAGAGAGAGAGAGAGAGAGAGGAGAGAGAGAGAGAGAGATATCTTTCTTTGGCTGTGATTGAAAGCTATTGATCATTTATAATGATGTTTTTAAAAAAAGAATTGAAGGAAATATTAAATTTCAATAAGAGATTAGTGAAGATAAGGATGAATTTTCCCCCAACCAAGTTCATGGACTTACCCAAATCTATTTAATTCTCCAAGGAGTCTGTAAACCATAGGTTAAATGTACTTGGACGACTTTTTTGTAACACCTTCTCCTCTCAGGTGTCAGAAATAGGACCTGTGATTTCATTAGCAAAGGAAACTTCTATGTTTCCTTTGTGTTGTCCAAATGTCATCCAATGTGTGTCAGCAGTTGGAATTGATTCCAGGTTTCTGAACTCTCTATCCATATTGTGGATAAGTGTCTCTTAGACAGTAAGATTTTTTTAAGCTTAAATTTCCTAAATTAACTCTTGTATTCTCATCCATCCATATTAATTGGGAATGCCATTCCTCAAATGATATACTTTTGTTTTAATGTTTGAAGAGTCTGTTATTTTAGTAGATCTGAGTAATTTATTAAATGATGTCATTCACAATTCTTTTGCAACTTTTAATGGTCATTTGAAAGTTACTGAGGGGAAATGGAGGCATGATGGAGTAAAGTAACTGATTTCTCCTTGGAACTGTTGCAAATTCCTTTAAATAATGACTCAACAAATTTTTGAGTGTCAGTATATCAAATACTCAAAAGATTGAGTAAATGTTTTCCATCCATAGACAACTTAGAAGGATAGGAGTAAAAGTCTGTGGCACCAGGGTGGGAGTCCAGCATGCAGTTCTGGTACAGGTCATGCCAGTATAGCCCTGGCTTCAGCCCCAACCTCAGCCCCATGTTAGCAAAGCAGGAACTAGTCTAGAGACCTCTTAATCAGCAGCAGTACTGGTGGCTTCCAGACATCTCTGACCAGAAAAAAACTTGGAAAGTTTTCAAAAGACTTGGAAGGTCATCAAGAAAGATCTGTGGCAACAAAGTGGGAGTCAATATATAATCCCAGCCCTTGCCCCAGCTCAGCAAAACAAGACCTCTGAATCAGTAGCAGTACTGGTATCTAGACTTCATAGATCAGAGACACTAAAAATGAAAAAAAAATGTCAGTGAAATAAAAGGGCCTTGGAAAACAAGCAAAGCAAGAAGGGGCATGGACAGTGTTAGTGGTGGCAGCTTTGAGTGGTCTCAGTTCATAGAAGGTCTCTTTATTAGCACTGAGGACTCTGCTGCTTTAACACACTAGATCTTACAGCCATAGTGGGACAGTAACACTCTTAATAGTTCTAGAAAAGAAAAGAGTGCTTCTGGTCAGCTCCCTGCAAAAAATCTCTGAGAATAGCTGCACAAAACCACTGAAGCTTAGTGAAATGTTTGGGCTATCTTTCTGGAGGATCTCAGGACCAACCTTGATCTTAGTGGAGGAGTGCAGGAGGCAGGAGAGCCACCAGGAGGACAGTCAAAAATGGAATGTCTCTCTTCCAGTCCTTCTTAGCCCTTAAATACCTTCATATGATTACATCATTACAGCACATTATGTATGGGTGAACTAGAGAACCATTACGTTGCCATGCTAAATACTAAATATACCTATACTAAAGAACCATCATCTCATCAATTCCACTTAGGTAACACCTTATTGTAAGTATCCTTATTTCAAGGATTTTTCTCCAGAGTCCTGGTCCTCTACAGCTTAGGACAGTAAACTCTCCATTCTGGAAAAAACACCATAACAAAGAGTTAAAAACTGAGTAATATGCTAGGAAAATGAATAGACAACAGAAAAAGCTTCTGGCCATAGAAAGTTACTATGGTGACAAGATCAAAACACACACTTAGAAGAAGGCAACAAAGTGAAAGTTCCTACATCCAAAGCCTCCAAGAAAAATAAAAATTGGCCTCAGGCCATGGAAAAGCACAAAAGGAATTTTGAAAATCAAATAAGGGAGAGAGAGGAAAAATTAGGAAAAGAACTGAGAGTGCTGCAAAAGGAAATTTAAAAAGTTAATGAGAAGAATGTTTTTAAAAAGCAAAATTAGCCAGGTGGGAAAGAAGATACAGAAGCTAATGAAAATAAAAATTATAATTGAGCAAATGGAAGCTAATGACTTTATGAGAAATCACGATACAATAAAGCAAAACCAAGAAAAATGAAAAAGTAGGGAAAAATTGTGAATCATCTTATTGGAAAAACAATGACCTAAAATAGATCCAGGAGAGATCATTTAAAAATTATTTGTGTACCTGAAAGTCATAATAAAAAAAAGAATCTGGACATCATCTTTAAGAAATTATCAAAGAAAATTCTCCTGATATTATAGAACCAGAAGGTAAAATAGAAATTGAATGAATTTGTGGATCATCTCCTTAAAGAGATCCCAAAATGAAAGCTTCCAAGAATATTATAGACAAAGTCTGGAACTCTAAATCAAAGAAAAAAGTGTTGCGAACACCCAAAAATAAACAAGAAATTTTAAATATAGTAGAACCACAGTCAGCATAACACAAGATTTAGCAACTTGGGCTAAAGGGCTTAAAGGGCTCAGAATATGATATTCTGGAATACAGTGGAGCTAGGGTTACAACCAAGAATTACCTACTCAGCAAAACTGAATATAATCCTTCAGAGGTAAAGGGTAGAAATTCAATGAAATATAAGATTTTCAGGCATTCCTTATGAAAGGACCAAAGCAGAAGAGAAATTTTGATTTTCAGATACTTAGGAATCAGGAGAAGTATAAGAAGATGATATCACAAAGGATTTAATAAGGTTTATCTGTTTATATTCCTACATGGGAGGATGATAATTGTAACTAATTAGAACTTTCTCATTATTATGACAGCTTGGAGGAAATATAGATAGACAGAAGGCACAGGTATGAATTGTGTATGAAGGAATAATATCTAAAAAAATTAAATTGAGAGGTACAAGGAATGTACTGAGAGAAAGGGAGAGGGAGAAGTGGAGTAAATTATATGCCATAAAAGAGGCAAAAATACCCTTTTACAGTGGAGAGGAAGAGGGAGAGGAGATTGGCCAAAAAAGAAATAACATACACACTCAATATGGGTATAGAAATCTCTTACTCAGCAGAAAATAGGAGGGCAAGAGGAAAGGGTGAGGATGATAAAAGAGGGGGCATATTGGGAGAGGGAGTAGAAAAAAGAAAGGAAGCAAGGAAGGAAGAAAGGAAGGAAGGAAGTAAGGAAAGAAAGAAGGAAAGAAGGAAGGAAGGAAAAAAGAAAGAAAGAAAAGCCAAATAATTAATTATTCCTTTGGTGATGATTTTCTCTGAGTTTTTGAAATATCTATAAAATCCATAACCATAAGTGAACTTGTCTTTTCAATTTGGTAGAATCAAAGTATCACAGATGGATTGCTGCAAAAGACAAAACAAAATAACAAACAAAACAAAGAAAAACACAATAGCAAAACAAATGTGTACATCATAAAACACACCTCATTATTCATAGGAATAGAAGAGTTTACAGAGCATAAGTGATTTATTTAAACTTGCACATAAAATAGAACTGGAATTTGAACTAATTTCTTTTGAGTCCAGATGTAGCAGTCATTCCATTATCCTATCAATGCTACCTACATAATATGATGAAGTATTAAAAGTAGTATTTTAGTAAAGAAATCTTACATGATTCACACCTGAAAATTGCTGAGACTTAGCTATGAATATATTAATTAAAAGAATTTTAAAATATGATTGGGTCTAAAGGAAATTTGGCTTGATCTAGGACTAATAAAATCATATTAGGTCTTAATGTTTATTGGCTGACTAACCTTAGACTTAAATTTTAAATAATTTAAGTATTATGTTTCATATTTTAGTATCAAATCCTATCTCTGACACACAATGTGTGCTCCTGGGGAAGGCACTTAATTTCTTAGTGCCCTGGTCAACTCTCAAATGCTACAAAGTTGCGGAGAAGATGTTGACCTGCATTAGTAATGGGATTTTTCTTATTTTAATGTTTTCTACTTTATCGAAATCACAGGTACAGTCTCTATCCTCATCCTCTGGAACATTTGAAAAGGGTATTATTCTCTTGAATGGGATTCACACCAGATACAATAGTTTTGGGAAATTTTTTTAGTCATTGATCCCAATCAAATATCTACTAGATCACAAAGTATGTATTTTTGATATTTGTGATCATATCTGCACATTGCTATATATACACATATTCATGTACATATATATATATATATATATATATATATATATATATATATATATATATATATATATATATATATATATATATATACAACATATGACTGATGACTTGACAAAGCACCAGTCTCATTCTTCCAGAGTCTATACAGTCCAGTGGCAAGAGAAAAGTCAAAACAATTGATGATGGCCAGGATGCAGTGAATGACCTTGCTGTGTGACCAAGCTCCAAACACTCTACATTGTTATGGGCCCCTATCAAAGAACATGCTATATTCTATGGAAAAAATAGAATCGCAGGATCATAGAGAATGTGAATTACACAAATTCAGAGATATCTCCATCCCAAATGTTCTAGCATATTTCTTTTGTCCCAACTTTAAGGTGGAGTCTTCTGAACTCATTAGACTAATCATTCATAGCTGAACACACTGTACCCTGACCCTGACACTGTGATGTTACTGGTTCCCTTTGAAAATGAAGGATGAATAACAGCAACATAGACCTATATCTGTGTTTTCAACACATAGATGAATTACAGTGGGGAAACAGCTGCTACTAATGTGAATCAGCAGCTGCTCTGTCACTTACAGTCTTTAAGCACTGTCAAATTATTTTGTCTCAATTGAGTCCTACAGTATATCTCTATAAAGTACTATTATTATTTTTATTATCTCTACTTTAGAGATGAAGAAAATGAGTCAGAGAGGGGATGGATCACACTCCCATAGTTACACAGCTAAAAAACACTCAGGGAAGGAATGGAACTGTTTTTTTTTTCTGATTTCAAGTCCATCAACACTTCATCCATTAGAACATGCTAGATGTAAATTGTGTAAATTGACTATAGTTGGGAAAAAGTCACATGAATATTGTTCAGTACATCTTCAATACTAAGTAAAATCTTTTTTTCCCCTCCAGAATGGCACTTATGCTCTGTGAACTCCTGGCTTGGGATTCAGTTAATTAAACATTTATTAAGTGCTTACTATGTGCCAGGTATTGTGCTAAGTGTTGGCTATATAAATAAGAAAAACAGTTCCTAAGCTCTTCAAGGTTGTATAATCTAATGGGGGAAGACAATACACAAAAAGAAATGGGGTGGTGGTAATGGGAAAGAGGACCAGAAATGCTAAAGGCAAGTAGAGAGTTGAGAGAACTATGAACTGGAGGGGATGGGGGGAAGAGTACTTAGAGCAATTTTATGGAACTTTTACATGAGAAAATAAATTTTGCTAAAATTGACAAGTGGCACCGGTTATGAGACAATAACATATTCTATCAATTCAGTAAAAAAATTAAAATGACTATTGAACTTTTGAAAACAGAACAACCCATTAATGGACAGATGTTCATTTTTCATCTAATGATTTCAACAGATTGTAGTAGAAATATAAGGGTGAAAAATGAATGGTATTCAATAAACATTGCTTTAGGAATTAAAAGACAAAAAGAACGGTTATGTAGAACATTTTCAAGTATGCAAAAGGCTTTTGTTTTTACATATTTCATTTGTCCTTTCACAACAACTGTGCTTAAATACTATTAGCTATTATTATTAGATAGTATTAGATACTAATATTATTCACTTTAAATATGAGGAAACTCAGGAACATAAAGCCTAAGCAGATTACCAAGGGTCAAACAAGTCTATTTCTGAAGCAAATTTTGAACTCTGGACTTCTTGACATGTCCAACACTCTATGTTTTGGTGTCTAGCTAACTCACTGGCCTGATGCCATCAAGACTAGTTTGATTGAGAATTTGAGCTTAGCTTTTGGGGTTTTTATGCTTAGTTTAGCTAACAAGTAGCATTTTCAAAGATCAAAAAGGAGAAATATGGATATGCCCAGCAAAAGGAACAATACAAGGTCCAGTTCCTTTCCTTTGTCAAAGAATTTAATTAGTTCCTAAATTAAGAATGGAGCTTCAAGGTCAAGAAGTATTTTGATGCTTGAAAGGACTCTTGATATTCCAGACAGTATTTGAGTGATACCTGGATGGATGGATGGATAGGAACCCTAAAGATAATTCAACTGACCAATTTTTAATTCTGAATAAAAAGAGGGAAAAAAAACAGTCCAAAGGCAAATTCTAATTCTTTGCTGATAGTTTCTATCTCACAAGGGGATACAGTATGAGATAGTGAACAAAAAGAGAGTGAAACAGCTACTTAGCCAAATATATCCATAGAAACAATGTCTTGGATGCACAGCATGTAAGTTAGATGGAAGAGGCATTCCAGTGGGATCACTAAAGCAAGCCTCCTGTATGCTGATAATGGGAACCTGGGAAAGTGAACAGTATTAGCTGAATTCCTTGACTGTTCCGTATGGAACTAGGTTAATCTTCTTACAAAAGGAGACTTTGGAACAGAAATCTACAGCAGGTAGCACTTGGAAAAACCCAGTAAAATTTAGGTACTGTGTGGTCTTGCTTATCAATACAACCATATATTACTGCTTTTTTGTTTCAGTGCATAAACATTTTTGCCCAGTTACTATCTCATGTCAAGAGACAGATCACATACGTTCCTTGTTTCAAAAATGTGCATTTGGGTATTTTTTCTTGTTGCCCTTTGTAGGAGTTTGTTTTCTTACTTCTAATGGTTTAGGAGAACCAGATTAGTGAGTTTGTCCAAGTGGCATTTAACCCTGGGCTTTAATTAAAAGTGGCATGGTGTATCATTAGTTATGTGTGGCTATAATGTAGTAGTAAATCCCCAGGAGAGCAGAATGGGAAGATCCCCTCATCTGATTATGATGTTTTAATAAGTTTACTTTTTTACTATAATATCTCATTTTATGGCATAAACAATATATTTTCTTGTTAGTTGTCATTTCTACTTATTTTCTGAGTTTTGAAGATCCAAATGTAGCTCCTACCAATTTTATCTCTCTGCTACATAACATTTTTAAACTTATCCTTGAATTTTCCTTGTCTGTCTGAATAGTTAAGTGAAGTCATCAAAAACTAATGAAAAGTTTAGTATGTGCCTAGCATTGTACTAATTAGTGTGGATACAAAGAAAAGCAAAACCAGTTCCTGGCCCCAAGGAGTTCACAATAAAAAAATGTGAGTCAATATATAAAAAAGTACAACCTATGCATGATGTCCAAAAGCTTAATTTTAAGATTAAATAATTTAATAGATTGAAACCACACTAAGACTTTTGGAACACCATTAGAAGTAACTGCTAAGGAAAGGAATTTGTGTTAAAGTACACCAAGAAATAATTTTTGAAAAAGGTGAGATTTTAGTCAAGACTTAATACAAAGCAGAGAATACAGGAGGCAGAGAGACAAGAAGATAATTTATTCCAGGAACAGAGTACATGCAGAGGATTAAAATACACAGAGTTGGAAAATGAAGCATTTTATGAAAGAAAAAGCAAGGAAGCCACTGTCATTGGATTGTAGAATATGTAGAAGATGAAAAAAGTTGGAGTCAGAGTTTTACTTCCTTATATAAAATTCTTCTCTAAGTAGTAGGCTAGAAATTACAGAGGTAAAGAAAACTGGCCTTTAGGGTAGGGTTAGATCATACCTATGACACATCATGAAGTCAGTCAACATTTCAATGTAATTTTAGGTACCAACCTATCATGGGAAAGGGAGGTGTCTAAGAATTCACTAAAAATTACTATCTTTACATGTAGATACTATATACCTGAATTTTTGAAGTTAATTTATAGATGTTATTTTTTATTATTATAGGTACTAAATTTGTGGCTACTTAAGACTACATCAAATAGAACACCATAGCTTGCCTAATGCTGTCTAGAAACTGAAGTAAACTGTGACCTAATTCTTTTTCCACCCCAAGAGGGGGAAATTATGCCCTCAAAATATTGGGGAAAATCAAATAAATATTCTTTAATAAAGCTAATCTGATGGTTAAGTGATTAAAAGAACTGTGTGCTTAAATACTTAAATTTTGGAAAATGATCCACATAAACTTGCATCCATGATAAAGAGTATATATCACCAATCTAGTTATGTCAGAAAATCATAAGAAGGACCAAGGGAGAACAAGGGAACATTATGAAATGCAAAATGATTACCTTGATTACATTAAATTTAAAAGGTTTTGCACAAACAAAACCAATGCAGCCAAAATTAGAAGAAAAGCAGAAAGATGGGCAATTTTTTTACAGCCAATATTTCTGATAAAGATCTCATTATTAAAATATAAAAATATATGAGTCAAATTTATGAGAACCCAAGTCATTCTCCAGTTGATAGTCAAAGAATGTAAACGGACAATTTTCATATTAAGAAATGAAAGCCACCTATAGTGATATGAAAAAATACTCTAAATAAGTATTGATAAGAGAAATACACATTAAAACAACTCTGAGGTACCACATCACATCTCTCAGATTGGCTAAGATGACAGGAAAAGGTGACAGGGGAATGAGGAAAAATTAGGACACTAATGCATTGTTGATGGAGTTGTGAAATGATCCAACTATTTTGGAGAGCAATCTGGAACTATGTCCAAAAGACTATAAAACAGTGCATGACCTTTGATGCAGCATTGTCTCTACTGGGTTTAGATATCAAGAAATTATAAAAGGGGGAAAAGGTTCCAAATGTCCAAAAAATATTTGTAGCAGCTCTTTTTGTGGTGGCAAAGAATTGGAAAATGAGTAGATGCCTATCAATTGAAGAATTTTTGAATAAGTTATGATGTATGAAATGGGATATTATTGTTCTATTAAAAATGGTGAACAGGCTGATTTTACAAAGCTCTGCAAATATTTACATGAACAGATGCTGAATAAAACAAGTATAACCAGTAAAACATTGTACATAATATCAGCAAATTTGTGTGATGATCAACAATGACAGTCTGAGTTCTTCTCAGAGGCTCAGTGACCCAAGGAAATCCCAATAAACTTTGGAAGAAAACCGCCATCCACATCTAGAGAGAGAACTAAGAAGACTGAATGTAAATAAACATATGCTATGTTCCCTTTTCCTCACCTTTTCTTCTATTTTTTTTCCTCTCAATTTTTCCCTTTTTGCTCTGATTTTTTTCTCCCAACATGATTTATAAAGAAATATGTAAAAAATGAATGTACATTTATAACAAAAAAGAATGTTTTTCCCTGGGGGAATATATATATATATATATATATATATATATATATATATATATATATGTATATATTTTTTTTTTTTTTCCCTGAGGCAATTGGGGTTAAGTGACTTAACCAGTAACTTAACAGCTAGGAAGTATTAAGTGTCTGAGGCCAGTGCTCTACCCAGAAAAGTAAAAATTAAATAAAGAAACACCTATGAGGATTATTTATCAGATCTGATCTTTAGAAAATGGGGGCCAAAGAATGTATATTCTTACTAAATTAAATACTATGTGTCTATATAATATGGGGAGAAATAAGTTCCTTCTTTGGTTTTATATTGCTTAAGTATTCCTTAAATTGCCTACATATTGAACAATTCTAGAGAATAGAAATGTTAGGAAGCCACTCCCATTTATCCCATCTTATTATTATTTTCCTTTACAGGAAAATCCTCTTTATTGACTAAGAACTTTTTTTAGTTTAATTTGTGAAGTGTTTCATTTGAAATGTTTTCCTTTTCCAAAAAGAGATAATTTTGTGGATTGGACCCATAATTTCTTTGGTCTAGGAAGTTTCTGGGTGAAAAACAAAACAAAATATTTCTACTAGGTCAACACTTCCCTGAAACTTAAAAGTTTTGGTGAGAACACTGAGGACACTGAGAGGTAACCAGCCTAAGTCACAGAGCCAGTAAGTGGGGAAGAGGTACTTTATATTGAAGTCTTCTTGGCTTCAAGACCAGCACTCTTATCTACTATGTAACACTATCTTTCAGTCACAGAAGATATAAAAATAAAGTGAAACAATGAGAAAAGGGAGAAATGTACTTAGAAAGCTCAACTTATGTCATGATGTTTAAAATCAAGGTTTTATTTTTTTGGGGGGGGAGCATCATTCTAATAAATACAAGATTCCATTTGTATCGACAGTGAGTCATTGGCTTAAGGGGGGATCAGGACTATCAATTTAGCCCCTTTATTACACTAATATTTCTGAGAGGTGTATAGATTGTATTACTATTTATTTATAATTTTATTATTCATAGTTTTGTACATTCTACTGGTTGACCCCTCCAAAAGTGATGAGTGAGTAGTTTCCTTGTCTTAGCACAGACAAATGACAGCTTTACTGGACAGACAACTTTTTCTGTGTTACCACATGAAACAATAACGGTGATTCATACTAAAAACTTCTTTCCATGCCCATTTGTAAGTATACTTTAGAAGATTATTAGTAGGATCATCACTCATTTTCTGTAGTTCAAGAAACATTATTTAAAGAAGATCTGGCCCCAATTTATTTTCTAATAATCATTGTATGACTTCAGGCAAACCAGTCTTTTTACTCTTTCTAATAGAAACAACACCATCTTTCTTCTTTAATGTTTTTGCACAGTTTGTCTCTCATTCCTGAAATGTGCTTATTCACCTTTCACTTTCATTTCTCTTACCCCTATTTTATTTCAAAACACAACTCACAAACCACACTCTAAATAAAGTATTTTCTTAACTCTCAGTCACTAATAGCTTTTCCTCACAAATTTTCTTAGATCTGTTGGATCTTGTTTCATTTTTGTGCTCAGGAACAGTCATAATAATTAAATCTTAGAACTAGAAATAATCTTTAAATCTATTCTAGTGACTCTTGACTTGGTTTCTTTCTGTTTTGTTTTTAACTCTGTTTACATATAAGGCCATTAATGTTATCTTACTTATTTTAGTACAGTCAAAAGATTATTGCAATATACCTTTTTGTCATTATAAAAATCATTTTCTTATCTATTAAGGAGTTTAGTGTTGCATAAAAGTTAAAACTAAAGGAAGATACCTCAAAATATTTAATGTAAGTCTATTGTCATAGACTATGAAAAATGATCAGAGAGCTGAGGTTTCTTATTCATGTCGTGGCTACTTAGTAGGAGAGATGGACCCAGAATCCAGGTTTCCTGGCTTCCACTTCAGCAATTTTTTCACTACCTGATACTCCTCAAAAGGCTTTTAAAGAAATAGTTTCTGGTCTCTTAAAAAATTGAACTAGATGGCCTCTGAGATCTTATTTGTAATGTTGTAATTTTATATATTGTGATATATTGCTCTATGAAAGCTAATTATCATCTTTGATGGTTTCAATTCCTATAAATCTCACTGTTAAGGAAAAAAGGCATTTTGAAGAGAGTAAAAAGAACTGTACTAAATGGTTATCATTTGTCATCTCATAGAATTTGGCATAAAAATTTGGAAGGTTTATTGTGTTGCTTGCTGCTGATAAATCTACAAACACAGCACCTGTTATCACTCTCTCTCAAATCCATCTTCCATATGCTGAGTGGTTTTAAAAAAAATATTTTGCCTGTACAAGCATTGTCTTGTCTATATTTGGCTTATTTGAGCACTAAGTTCTGTGAAAAGCAGTTGGGAATAAGGTAGCTTGGGATCAATGTTGGCCTTCATTTCTTTGGATCAAAGATATTTCCTTGGCAACAATAAAAGTCACATAGGCTTGTTACCATAATTAGGCATCTAAAACTTAATGAACAATTGCTAAATGGAATAATGCCCATAACCTAGATATATCCCAGTTATTTTTATTTTTCTTTCCTATACACATGCCATTGAGTCTACTTGTTTTATCATTGTTTCGCCTTAAGTCAATCTATAATACATACAACATATCCAGAAATTGGTCTCTTTTCTGGAAGTGATATTTTATGTAATTGATATGTAATATTATTTATCTCAGCCTTTCTCATTGAACAGATGCTCAAATACAGTCAAATTGTCCTTACTGTTGTAGCACTGTTAAGTTCCCTAGTTTTGTTACTCAATTTAGAAATAGTGAAGAATATTTCCTATATGTTTGGATGTGTTTCCTTTTTAATACAAATTCTATCCATTTGCATTTAAATTAACGCTTTCCTTGAAAATGTTTCCTTGGTTAATAAAAAATATTTAAAAAATACATAGTGTGGTTAAAACACTGTGTTAGATATTGGGAAAATCATTTAAATTTATGTAGGACTTTATGGCTTGAAAAATATTTTTATATAATGATCTCATGTCATTGTTTAGTAAAATCCTATTCCAAAAATATTGATAGAAAAAGGAATCAAGATGGTGGATTGGGGGTAGAAACCTACCAACTTTAATATAACATCTTAAATCAAAATTTGGATGTGCAAAGTCAACAAAAAGTTTAGGTGAGATATTTTTACAGTCTCAGAAAACTAAAGAGGTAGAGAAGAAGTTATTAGTTGCTGACACTGGGTACAGCTTTTGCTGATTGGTAAATCTACTGCCCATATGCATTTCTGAGTCACAGTTCCTGATTGTGAAGGAATGCTAATGGTGGGTCACAAAGGAACATGGGCCCTTGTAACAGTACCTAAGCAGAGAGGCATATTAGCACATGCAGCTACAGGGAAGGGCGAGCCCTTTTTTGGCAACGACTGGACTGAAGACCAGAAGAGCAGTGACCACACCCATTGTATCCCACCTTGGAAACACCAAAACTTGTCATCTCACAGAAGTAGATCTGAAAATAGCAACATTAAAAAAAAAGCCTGAAGATTGGCATAGGCTTCCCTATCTCCAAGTGAGAAAGTCCCAACTTTAATATATAATTTAAAGTTAAGAAATAGATTGGAAAGAATAAACAATAAGAAAAAATAATATGACTATAAAAATTAACACAATGGCAGGGAAGATAGAAACTCAAAAAAAAGATAAAAATGTAAAAACAGCAAAAAACAGATTACTAACTATGTATTTCATTCAATAGTTTTCTTCTATTTATCCTTCTCTCTGTCTCTAAAATTCTCTGTATCTTTGTCTCTGTCTGTCTTTCTCTTTTTCATATCTCCTTAAAAGTCTATTTTGCTTCTGAACACTGTCTCCTTTAATCTGTCTTTCTTTTTATCATCCTCTTTCTCTTATCCTCTTTTCTTCCTAATTTTTTGTTGGGTAAGACAGATTTGAATACATAGTTGAGTGTGTGCAATACTATATTATACACATATATGCACACATAATATTCATAAATATACACATGCATGCATGCATATATATATATATGTTCATATACTTAAGCATTGTGTGTATGCATATTTTCCCCTCTCTTTAAAATAATTTAGAAGAAATAAGGTTCAAGGGTTCCTGTCACCCTATCCATATCTCACTTTTCCTTGGGCGCCCCTTTTGTGAGATAATTTCCTCTATTTTCTTTTCCTTTCCCCTTCTCCCATCACTTTTTGGGATAAGCCTGGCATAATTGGCTCATATATGTGGCTCTTTTATGTAGTTATTATTAAGGCAGTTGGAAAAAAGTCTACATAAAAAGAGCCATATATATTGATGCCTTCTGGACTAGCTACTTCCCTAATGTCATAGACGCCCACTTCTGACCTCCTAAGTTGCCTTGGTTTCTGACAAATGTCTCTTACTCTACCTTTTGTGCATTCTACTGCTCAAGAATTTTATTTTCTACATTATTTGAAAGTTGCTTGGACAAGAATATTGGGCCAGTTTGGTTAGCCTGATGTATCTATTCAGATGCCTTGGTTTTACCCTTCTGCTTTAGTTATCTAATAGGAAGTTGGCAATATGTGACTACAAGTCAGCTGAGAAGTTATGCTTGAATAAGTATATTTAAGAACCATCATTATAATGATCTTAATTGAATCCATGTGATTTGATAGAATCACCAAAGGAATAGCATACAGAAAAAAATCAAATAGTATGTAAATTAGAGCTCTGTGGAATATTTGTGGACTTATGATTAGCAGAAATGTACTGGATGAAGATCCAGCAAAGGAGACTGAGAAGTAGGAATCATAAAGGCAAGAGGAGAGCCAGGAAACCATGGTCCTGAAAATCTAGACAGGAAAATGTGAGGAATGATAATCAGTTTCAAAGGATGCAGGGAAGTAAAGAAAAATGAGAATTGAAAACTTCTGGTGATGGAGTGAAGATGGTTGAGTAAAGCCAGGAAGCTGCTCAAGTTCTCCAAGTTTCCCTTGAAAACCACATGAAATCAAGCCTCTAAACAGAGAATGAAACCAGTCTTCAGCTCAAGATATACAGAAAAAACTTCAAGAAAGGTCAATGTCACTGGAGTTAAAAGGGTGTTCAGCCCAGCTCAGATAAATTTTAGGAAATCCAATGAGAGGATCTTAATCACAACAAATCAGCAACTAAGGCCTTCAGTCCTGGCCCAGCAGAGGAGAAAATCAGTGTGACAGCATCCAGTCCTAATTCAGAAGTCAAACTCTGGGAAAGTAGGCTGTTTCCTAAAAAGAGTAAGCAAAGCTACCCCACTGCAAAGTCAAGGGGCCTCTATTTAAAGCCAAGGATTAGATAGAGCTGCACAGGAGGCTTGGGATAGCACCCCCTTTACCTCAGGAGCAGAGCTCAACCATAAAAGAAAATGCCTAAAGAAAAAGAAAGAAAATGAGAAAGAAACAGAAAAGAACTTTGATCACAGAAGGCCACTATGATGACAGGATAGATCAAAACATAAACTCAAAGGAGGATAGAATGTCCACAGAGAAAATCTCAGAGTAATATGAATTAGTCTCAAGCCCAAAGAGGCTTTTTGGAAGCTTTCATCAAAAAACTTTAAAAGGCAAATAAGAGAGGCAGAAAAAAAATGAGAAAGGAATGAGAGGTATGTATGGGAGAGTCAACAGTTTGGAAAAAGGAAAAAACATGTCTGAAGAAAACAACTCCTTAAACAGTAGAATTAGCAAAATGGAAAAAAAATATGAACAAAAGCTACCTGAAGTACAGCACACATTAAAAATTAAAACAGGCCAAATGGAAGTTAATGACTTTGTAAGACAGCAAAAATCAATCAAACAAACTAAAAAGAATGAAAACATGGAAGCAAATTTGAAATACCTTATTGGAAAAACAGCTGACCTGGAAAGTAGATCCAGAAAAGACAACTTAAAACTTATTGGTCTATCTGAAGTCCATGACCAAAAAAAGATACTGGATAACATACTATACGAGATCACTAAGAAAAATTACCCCAATATTCTAGAAACAGAGGGGGAAATACTGATTGAAAGAATGCACTGATAAACTTTGAAAAAAAATTCCACAAGGAAAACCCAAGGAATATTGTTGCAAAACTCTAAAACTACAACCTCAAGTTAAAAATACTGAACGTTGCCAGACAAAAAATTTAAATATCAAGGAGCAAGAGTCAGGGTTATCCAGGATCTGGCAGCTTCTATAATAAAAGATCAGAATGCTTCGAATTTCGGTAGGCAAAGGACCTAGAGTTAGAACCAAGAATTAACTACCCAGAGAGATGCAGCATTATAGTCGAGGGGGAGGTGATGGATCTTCAATGAAATAGAGAATTTCAATCATTTCTGTTGAAAAAAAATAGAACTTAACAGAAAATTTAATCTACAAACACAGCACTCAAGAGAAACATAGAAAGATAAATGGGAAAATATATATTATTTAAAGATTAAACTGTTTACATCTCTAAATCAGTTACTATTGAGAACAGTATCTGTCACTGAGGCAGAGAGAGGGGGGGCATCACATGGACTGAGGGTGTGGTTGCGAATGGACTGTGATGTAATTACATCAAAGAAAAATACATTAATGGTGGAAAATAGTCTGAACTAGAAAAAGAAGAAAGGAAACTTATAATAGGAAAATTAGTTTACATGAAGAGGTGCCAAACACCTATTCCAACTGAGGGAAATAAGGGAGGGGGATGAGCATTGTCTGAAGTTGATTTCATCAGTTTTGGCTCTAAGAGGGAATAATTTAATTATTCACTTGCGTATAGAAATTTATCTAACCCTATGAAGAAGTAGGAGAAGAAAAAGGAAAAGAAAAGGGAGGGACAGGATAGAAGGGAGGGCAGAAATACTAGGGGAAAAAGTAAGAGAAGCAGAAAAGGGTTGAAAGAAGATTAGATATTGGGTGGAGTGGGTTAAAAAACAGTACTAAGAGAACAGGTTATAGGAAATAAGATAGTACATGAGGTGGGTAAAAAACACAGGAATTAGGACAGAGTGGAAAGAGAAAATAAAAGTATATATAGAAGAGAAAATAGGATAGAGGGAAACACAGATCTGGTAATCATAACTGTGAATGTAAATGGGAAGAACTATCCCTGAAAATAGAAGTGAATAACAGAGTGGATTAAAAACAGGTCTCTACAATATGTTATTTACAAGAAACTCACTTGACACAAAGAGACACATACATAGTGAAGGTAAAAGGTGGGAATAGAATTTGTTATGTTTAAGCTAAAGTAAAAAAGTGAAGGGATAGAAATTCTGATCTCAAATTCATAGATTTAATCAAAAGGGAAAAACAGGAAGTACACTGACAGCTATATTGATTAATACTGTTTTATTTATTTAAAATAATTAATCAGCATACTAATTAGCTTAAGGTTGGAATATAGTTATGATGTGGGAATTGAATTGGTGGATTTAGAAAAACTATGGAAGGACTTTCATTAAAATCTTGTGAAAGACTTATAAAAGAAGATGTTATCTTCAGAAAAGAGAAACAGAAGACAAACAGGCATAATAGGGGCTTACATGATTGTATATGAATGTATGTATATGTACATTCAAATATGTATACAATTATAGCTATCTATGTTTATATACATATGTGTTTTTGTGTGTATATATTTTTTATGCACGTGCCTGCATCCATACTTAATTATAGCTTTCTTGAGGGGGAGTTAAAGTTAGAGAGGAATGAGGAAAATGAATAAAGTAAAATACTCCTAGCAGAGAACAAAAGAAAACTTACAAGGAAACAAAGAAAAGATGGACAGCTCTGAACAAAATTTGTAGTATTTATTATATAGGCTTTCTTGAAATGGAAATGCATTGCTTTATTTTTAAATCCTCTAATGTTCTGTTGCATTAAAAATGTAATGGGAAAATATTAAATAAATTTTATTTTTTTAATTTTTTATTTATAAAAATTTTTGACAGTATATATGCATGAGTAATTTTTTTATAACATTATCCCTTGTATTCATTTTTCCAAATTATCCCCTCCCTCCTTCTATTCCCTCCCCTTGATGACAGGCAATCTTATACATTTTACATGTGTTACAGTATAACCTAGATACAATCATATGGGTGTAAATACCATTTTCTTGTTGCACGTTAAGTATTAGATTCTGAAGGTATAAGTAACCTGGGTAGATAGACAGTAGTGCTAACAATTTACATTCACTTCCCAGTGTTCCTTCTCTAGGTGTAGTTGTTTCTGGACATCATTGATCAACTGGAAGTGAGTTGGATCTTCTTTATGTTGAAGATATCTACTTCCATCAGAATACATCTTCATACAACATTGAAGTGTACAGCGATCTTCTGGTTCTATTCATTAAATAAATTTAAAAAAAAGAATTTGATGAGGCAATTTGACATTTTAAATTTAATTGCCATTCAAATATATATCTGCTCTGCCCATGTGCTTCTCTATTTGATAAATTTCATTTCAATTCAAAGTGTCTATTGTGTGTCAGAAACTATACTAAGCTTAGGAGATTCAAATAAGATAAAAGAAAGACAGTCTCCATCCTCAAGAAGCTTATCATCTGATGTGGAAAGGCAGCACAGAAAAACAAAATGAAAAGAGCTGATGGACACCAAATGTCCCCAAGATTTACTGAAGCTTCATGAAATTAAAACTTAGCAGAGTGACTAATGGAAAATGAAGTATGAGGAAGATATCGTGTTCTGTGCAGTTGAAACCAAGTAGACTTTCTAGTGAAAAATCCCATTCTATTTCTCTTTAGGATCAGAAGCAAATCATCCCAAATTCTCAATGGTCATGCTATTAACATTTCACAAAATCCTTAAAAATTCTTATGATCATTCTCATGAAATCAAAACATAAGATTCTATTCCACCTATAGAACTTCAACCTCATTCAAATTCAAAATTCAATTTGTGTGTTAGACAGATTTGAATTGCAATTATAAGTTCTTGAATTGACTAATTTGGAATTTGTCAGCATAGCATGGAGGACAGGGCAGCTAAACTGAACAAAGCTGCACTCTTGACATTGAAAATTGAAGATCAAGAAAAAATTATTAAAGAAGAATCTTAAGGAAATGGCTTAACATTTTTAGTTAGAAGGAGGCTCCTCTTCTCTTTGGGAAGAGAGAGTGCTGAGGTCAGAAAGGGAAAAAACTTTATACTTATTAATTTGGTGTAGTTCCTCCTTTCAGAGACTGGATTGGTTCATTTCCTTCTGGGTTACAATTTTTATAATACATGTATCATGTGTTTTCCCCTAACTATGAATAAACATGTTCCTCCTCTCTTGTAATATATCCCATGTTAAAAAGGGTGAAAAAATTCTCCTATGGAGTGTGTTATTTAATATTCATTTGTCCTATAAATCAGGCATGATAGTGATTTGGTCAAGTCAGGTCATTGGCCCCAACTAATTTGGGCTGCTTTGGCTATTATTTTAAGTTTGTAGTTTTCTCAAAACCATAAGACTCTAATTGGTTTAATCTATCTGAGCCATCCCAGTCCCCCAATTTCTTGTTTGCTCAAAGCTTCTATTGATCACTTAATTGTTCTGTGGAATCTTAATCTTCTTAACCTCTCAGATTCTAAAAACCTCTTGGTCAGTGGTACCCACTATCTTACACTATCTTAGAGCTTCAACAGTCTATGGAAACCCAGCTTTTCAGTATTTCTTACATCAGGAAATCAGTAACTTAGGCAATCAAGGCTACAGTTATGTTTTGACCAAGTTCATCCAGGATTTAAATGTTTGAGATAGTATTTGAATTCATTCTATATTAATAATCTCATTAATACAACCTAGCTACCTCATATCGGAAGGATAATAACTAAACTAATACTTTTGGGACATACCATAGTTAATGTTTGTTTTTGCCTTTTTTATTCATTTGCTATTTAGCCACAATTTCTTCTCATGATGGATATAAGTATCTCTTAGGAATTTAAAACTGATTTTGATAGATTATTTTTTTTAAATTAAAAAGTAATTAACAATAACATAGTGAGTACACTATATGGATTCCTGGGCCCATAGAACTGCATATTTTGAGTTTAAAAGGACCTTGCAGACTATCTACTTTTTGGAACTCATTTTTATAGAGGAATCTGGAATTGAGGCTCAGAGAATTTAAATTTGTCCAAGGTCCCAAAATAAGTGTGAATGGCAGAACTTGTACTTTGATCTTCTGATTTTACAGCAAACATAGTTGTCATTGTATTGTAATTATCTTTTTTGAGTTTTACAAAGTCTTTCAGTCAAGCACTAAATGTATTATTTGGGCTGCTAAGTGGCACAGTGGATAGAGTGCTGGATCTAGAAAGATTCCTCTTCTTTCCTCATCTAGATATTTAGTATATCTGTGTGATTGAGCTAGTTACTTTGTTTTGTTTCCCTCAGTTTCCTCATCTGGAAAATGAGCCAGAGAGTTGTCTAGTGTCACATAGTTTGTAACTTTCAGAATGGATTGTGAACACATGATTTTCTACATCTAGGTTCAACATGCCTCTATATACATGTTGTCTTTAAGAGAAGACTAGGGAAGTAAATAAGCATTTATATAATGCCTACTCTGTGATAGACACTGTGCTAAGAACTTTTAATAAATATTATAACATCTGATCTCTGCCGAGATTTATGTGTCCTGGAGATCACAGTCCATTATTAGCATTTTTTCCTATCATTTTCTTTGAGCGTTAAAATCTGGAGATCTTGGAAGAGAGATAGAAAAATAGTAGAATTTACCTAGCAACTAAATGTACCAGTGACATAAAGACACTTAATGCCATAACATAGCATAATGGCAGAGCAGAATTTGTCCATCTTACTTTTCTTCTGGAGCTCTCTGCCCTCTTGATACCATGTAGCCTTCAGGGGACACACTTACTTTCTTAATGGGGATAGTTATCTACTTATCCAATTGGGTACCATCTGAGAGCACACTATCTTTGTCAAAATTCAGTTATGGCTTTTTGTCCTAGGCATTGATGGCAATTTGAGGGTGCTTATGGGGTTCAGTAGGTTCAGGCTTACATGTCATCTGTGTCTTATTCAGATAAATTGTTAGTCCCTAGTGCCCTGAAGATTGTATAAAGCAATTGGGAGTGTCTGCATTGCCTCCTGACTGACCCTTCAGGATTCTTTCATCAGTAGATGTGTCATATGACATTTGTGACCTTGAAAGAGCCTAAGTTCTAAAAATGATGACTACTAGCACTCATCACTGATCTCTTCCATGAACAAGAATGCAAAGTCAAAGGATAATTATACTTCAGGAAACTTGAGAGGTCATCTAGTTCTTTCCCCTGCCTCAAAACAGAACTTCACTTTAATAATCACATGAAAATTACATATACATATATATATATATATATAGACATATGTATATATAAACATACATTAATTATACATAAACTTATATAAATATATACTTATATATAATACAAACATATCTAAATGTATACACAGATACACAAAAGATTCAAGGGAGGAAATACTATATTTTTTGTTTGGTAATTTACTTCAAAAAAGAGTTTTGAATGATTAAACTCTATATTATAACTCTGTAGCAGATGACTCACAAGGTCTTAAAACTGGGAAGGAATCTTAGATATGTCATGGTTTAGAGAAATCTGCTCTAACTGTAGTCAAATCTAGATTAAAATGTAATTGTGGAATGCTAAAAAAATAAAAGTATTGTAGAGCATAGATAATATTACTTTGTGTTTTTATATCAGTATGTAGCCCACAGGAATCTGTTTATATACCATTGATTAGTTAAAACTCCCTTATTTTACATAGAGAAGATTGTAGAGATTAGGAGATGGCCCCCAGATCAAGGAACTAAATGTAAGAATCAGAATTTTTACACATTTTATGAGGCCAAAGTCAGTGGCTTTTAGAGTTTTGAATGTTAAGTAATTAACTTAAATGCTCAAAAATAATTCAAATTAGTTTTGAATATTAATAATTTAGAATTTATCAATTTATTCAACAAATACTGGGTGATTACCAACTATGAATAAGGCACTATGGTAAATACAGATTGTTAGACAAAACTATATAAAATATAGTCCCTTTCCTCAAGGAGTTTATAATCTAATTTTTTAAAAAGTAAACACAAATAATTCTAATTAATTGAACAACTATTTATTGAACACTTAATATGTGTAAGAAATTAATATGTAGAATAATCGATAAAGATTGGGCAACAAATTTAAGAGAACATAGGTTCAAGGCTACCGTCTTATGTATATTAACTCTATAACCTTAGACCAGTTGGTTAACCTGTAAGTATTCTAAGCAACTCCCTAAAATTATAAGTTACAGAAATAATTCTGACCTATGTTGGTGGAGACCTATATTGGATCTCAGTGCCTCAAATCTTTTCTCATCCTGGAGCTTCTTTTAGCATCTAGCACTTTTTTATTTCTTTTGGTTTTTATTTGTATCCTCTGAGCATAACAAGATCCTTGGCACATAATAAATTATTGATGAATTATTGTTGCCTGTATGGAATAATGCTAGGATGTCCAGTCCCTATCTTTATCCTTAGATAAAAAGGATTTTCAAGTTATAGGACACATTATAAGTCCTGAAGGAAGAGACATATTTGAGATATGGTGAATTTGGTTAAAATGTAATCTATTTGAGTGGGATTGGTATGAGAAAGATACACCAGAAGGATCACATAGAAAATCTCCAAAATTAAGATAAGAGGTTTGAATTTTATTTGATAGGCCAGGGAGGGCAACTCAAAGTTTTCAAGCATAGAAGTGTTGTTCATTGAGAATCTAATATCTGCTAGTGATCAGCAAACTTTGATTATGACAGTGGAGGAATAATGAAGACAGAGTGCTAGAGATTTTATAAAGGTAGAATTGAGAGCACTTGGCAATTGATTAGATATGAGGGATAAGGAAGAGGGAAAAGTCAAAAAGCATTTCACATTTTCTAACATGGGTGACCTTGAAAATAGTAGGGAATTAGTAGAAGGAAAGAAAGAAGAGGATATAATTAACTTATTAGTATTATGTTCTAGCTTGTCTTTAAGTATCTGCCCATGTAACGAGGGATAAATCACTAAACCATTCTGACTATCCAAAATCTTATATTGAATTAAGACATTGAACTACGGGGGGTGTTTAAAGATCCTTTGTCCTCTATAAATTTTTCTCTTCATAATATCTGTGATCTACCAGAGGACATAACTGTATGAAACAATTTTAACATAGAGAAGTCCCTTGAGGAATAAGATGACTTGAGGAACAATATCTAATGTCCTTTACCTAGAAATGAGGACACTTTAGAAATCCTATCTAATCCACAATGTCATATCATTTTTTCCAAATGAACTAAGCTAAGCATTCAGTATCTTAAGGTGAAGTTTATAGAAGGCTCTATTTGTACATTGAAATGGTATTATACCATAATAAAGCCCTTGTATAAAACAAAGTCTTACTTAAACTGGGACAAATTTTCAACTGGATAAACTATACTACAAGTTTACTGTGGGCCTGGATTTAGTCAAGCTTGAATGGTTCTTGACATGTAAATGTCATAATGACAGTGTTCATTTGTGGAAATGGATTTAATCTTAGCTATATGAAAGATAGATGGGATATGGGATGGAGAAAGCTGTTATCAGCTCTACAGTGGAAATGAAATGTCAGCTGTCTACTAGGCTGTCTGTCAATAGGGAAAAGCTGTTAGCATTTTAGGTTTGATCAGATTGCATTCAAAATCAAGTTGGAAGAATACAGTCTAAATTAACTCTGTTATTAAATGATTACACTTTTCTTTGAAACAAATTAGGTGCTTGTTAAGGTTTTAATCAGTGATGTTTTAAATTAATGAGTTACAATTGACAGGCATTTTCTTAACATTTATAGGTCTTACCTTTCCAGCTTTTGAACTGAAACCTTTCAGAATGAAAATCACACACACATATGTTTGGGTATCTTTAGTTATCATTTATCATACTGTGGAAATTTTCTTCCTTGAGATGATTGTGTATGCTTTATGCCTCAGTAGTATTTATTTCCATAGTCCCTCTTAACAAGGAATTCCACTTCTTTTAAGTTGTTAAGGTCAAAAAATGGAACTGTTTCTTAATTAGAATTTTTAAAAATTGAACTGATATTCAAATTCTAAAAGAAGGTGAATGTTTTCCCCACATACATTTTGGTAGCCGTAACATTATGATATAATTAAGCATCAATTCCTAATCTCTTACATTTATCTTTAAAAAAAAAAAAAACTCTCTCTGTAATATATCACGACACAATTGCAAGTACTACTACATTTTTTCTTTGATGGTTAAGGACAATAAATGTTTCATTATAGGTTAAATAAAAATGGGAAAGAAAATATTAGGTAGTGTGGTGTTCATCTGTCCATTTCCATGATTAACACACCTAAAAGGAGGTGCTATTGAGGCCAAAAGAAAACAGCAATAAGATTATTATTTTACAATAATTTCTGATTTACGTTTCTTTATGAATTTCATTGATGAAAGAGAAAACTTATATTTTCATAAATTTACATCAAATTGCTATATCTATACCAATAAAGACACAAAGCAGTTCATCTATCCTATGTTTAAAAAATCCCACATAATTATTATTTGGAAAAACTAAGCCAGAAGGATTCAAATCATTTCAAGTATTCAAAATATAATTTTGGTGAAGGAATTAGTGACTTAATGTATATAAACTCTAGCACCCTCAAATCAGAAAATCTTTCAACATTAAACTGGAGTTCCTACTTGGAACCAACTTGAGCCATAATAGATGAGTTTTCACCTTGGTTTGTTTAGATCTGGGCCACTTCATTATGTCCTTGCCATCTTCAAATTATGTTCTCTTTTATTTGTTGCTTTTCCCCATCAACATTGAGGAAACGTATACTGTTAGTTTTTTTTCGTATTTTTATTCCCAGTGGCATAGCACAATGCTTGGTACATAGTAAGAAGTTAATAAATGCTATATTACTTATTTATGTATCATCTATCTATGTATATGCAAATATTTATACATATATATTACATACACACTTATCTGTGTATAGTAATAGCTTAATAAATGCTCAGTCATTGATCTTTGTATTCTCGATGAATATACAGATTTTTATCCATATATATATTACAATACACATTTGTATATTATATGTATATGTATATATGTACACATATATGTGTAATACACTTACCTATATATATAGAAATAGATATACACATACACACTTATTGAGAGAGAGAAACAGAGAGAGAGAGCAAGAGAGAGAGAGAGAGCGAGAGAGAGAGAGAGAGAGCAAGAGAAAGAAAGAGAGAGAAAGAGAGAGAGCAAGAGAGAGCAAGAGAAAGAAAGAGAGAGAGAGAGCGAGAGAGAGCGAGAGAGAGCAAGAGAGAGCAAGAGAAAGAAAGAAAGAGAGAGAGAGAAAGAGAGAGAGAGAGAGAGAGAGAGAGAGAGAGAGAGAGAGAGAGAGAGAGAGAGAGAGAGAGAGAGAGAGAGAGAGAGAGAGAGAGAGAGAAGGGGGGGAGAGAGGGAAGGAGGGAGGGAGTTATAGTATAATATGTCTAGAACTGGAAGGGATGAGATGCTGAAGACCATTTAGGCCAGTGGTGTCAAACTCAAGTAGAATTGGAGGTTCTTAAATCCTACCTAAAAATACCTGCATGTGTATAATGATTTGCAAAATCACATGTTAACATTATATACACTCTATTGTATTTTTATTTATTTTGTTAAATATTTCCCAGTAATATTTTCATCTTGCGTGACAGCAGAGTATTGCTGACACATGCAACCCATGTATTTGATACCTCTTAACTAGTCTACCCAATGTATTTTGTGACAGTAGAAACTGAAACTCAAGGAAGTTTAGTGATTTGACCAAAGTTTGATAGGGAGTAAATGAAAGAAGTAGGTTTTAAGCCCATGTTCACTTATTTTAAATCTAGAGAGGAATTCAGCTGGTCCACATATTCCTTGAATAGGAATTTCCTCTACCATATTACCTTGTTTTCTCCCTTCGTTAATCCAGCAGAACTTTGTTGATTATGAGAATAAGAATTGGATAAAAACAGGTTTTCTCTATGCAACTTCCAAATCCTTCAAATCCAAGACATATCCACATCAAGTAACTGTGCAGACACTGAAGAAAAAAATGATCTTCAATGTATGTGGGGTAAATGAGTAAACCAGCTCCATCCTTGACAATGCATTTCAACTATTTGGAACCTTCTACTTGAATGATCTTGCATCTGAGCCATAAGAATCAAGACAAACTTTCAAATGCAACTTCATTTAGATGAATCACGTAATAGTATTCTTTTACTCTTGAAGGGGAGAATATATAGAGTTCATTTTAAACATACCATATAAAATGTATCTTACTGTAAGTTAATGTTGCTGACAAGATCTAAAGTAACTGGCTAATTATAGAGTGCAGATGAATGTTTGTCCTTCTGGAAGGAGAAGCTTGTGAAAATTAGAGACATTATAGATTAGTGTTAATATTCATGATTATACTAGTGAATAAATCTATTTAATTTTTACTATACATCCAAGAAATTATATATCAAAACAGTAGATTTATCCACCATTTTGTAATATTGAAAAAAAGTTTCTCTATTTTTTGCAGTATTGCTTATTACTTTCTTAATAAGTAAGATGCCACCTACCAAAAAAGAAAGTATATTTAATATATTAAATATTACTTTTTAAAAATGCTTCCTTTTATACTAGTACAGAAAATGAATAAAATATTATTTTGAAATGATAATACAAATAAAGCTTTCTATTGTTCTTTTTTTGGAAGTTTTAAAAGGATTTATTTTTTCAATAGGTTGGGGCTTTCCTCACTACTTCTTTAACTATATACGATCACTTTGTATTTCAGAAATTTATTTCTTTTTGAATTTTATATGGTAGTAGATTCAGACATATATGACTAACTTTGCTTGACTACACATTATGCAATGCCAAAAACATGTAATTTACATGTAATTACGTAACTTATTATATAATTAAAATCAATAGTAAGTTTTATGTAACAGACTTGCAGTTTTGTGTGCTATCAATCATTTTTTAAAAATGTTATAACAATGCTTATTTTAATCCACAAATTAAAAAAAATTAAAAATTTTAAAAAGAAATTTCAGTTGAAAGGGTTATTTTTCTAAAGTTGGCAATCAGTACAAATCTACACAATTCTCTGCTCCTTTAATTCTCTGTCCTCTTGTTGCTACTCACAACTTACTAACCCCCATGCTTGGGTTATCCTTACTAGCTGCCTTTGTTCCTTTTAATATGTTACTGAAAGCTAATGGAGAAAATCATATCATTACACTGACTGGCTTCAAGAGTTTAATCTTAGCTTTGTTCCATATTATCTGCATGACCCTGGATAAGGAATTTACTCTTTCTGGTCCTAAACTTGAATATCCTCCATAACATGGCCCCAACCTATATTTTCAGTCTTATTTATATTACAAAAGCTACAGCCTTATTTTACATAGATGGCACTACATCTTTGGATTCTACCTTTTCACTAGCTCTCTTCTCCTTCCTTCCCAAGCATTGGGTATTCCTATGATGCTATCTTTCTTATCTCCATCAGTTGGAATTGTTAGTTTCATTCAAAAATAATAAATGGGTTAACTAAAGAAAGGTAATTTTGAAAAGTATGGATGAGACACTTCTTTTGTATCTACTTTTATTTATTTTCAAAATAGAAAATGTTTTGCCTATTTTCTCTGCCACCCCCTCAACATTGCTTATATTCTTTATTTTTGTTAAAACAGTGACACTGTCAGTGAAGCAGAACATATTTTAAAATTCTACTACTTCTTATATAAGTAAAAAGGATACCAATTAGTGCTAATTGTGATGGCACTTCTAGGGATGTGGACACCTTTCCATTAGAATTGTAACCAGCAACTTATTGCTCATAGATCACTAAGCAGCTGTCAGATGGTAGGCGCTTATAATCAATATCCACCTGGATTTGATTTAGCCAAATGACCTACAGGACAGGCTCCACATGTGATTAGTAATCCCTTGAGCCATGCAGTCCTCCAGAAAAAGAGCTCCCAAGTGCCCAAATTCTTAACACAGACATCTACCATGATTTAAAACAGGTATCATGAGAATGTATGACGACTGTAGTTTTGCAAACAAATTTGCTCTTTCATTTTGACATTAATTTATAGTAAACTTTGTCTATTTCTTTTGGTAGTTCATGTTCTCATGTATATGTGTATTTTTAAGGTGTTATTGTCCAGTTGTTTTGCAGTGATTAGCAGATTTTAGGATGAATGGTGAAGAGGAATAGAGGAGGTTATGTAACTTCTGGGCAGAAGAATAAGAAAAAAGAGAGCAACACTTTTGCAAATGTAAATGTATCTCTCTCTTTTCTTTCTCTTTCTCTTTCTCTTTCTACACACACACACACACACACACACACACGTGTGTGTATCTGTATCTGTACCTGCATGTATATATACACACATATATCATGTGGAGTCATATATGTATATGTATGTATGTATATATATATATATATATATATATATATATATATATATAATATATAGCTATGTATTGTGCCCATATAATTTATATGCGTCCACATGGATCTGTCTAGATGTGGTATCCAAGCTAAAAGAAAGAGACAAAGACAGAGAGAAAAAGAGGGAGAGAGACAAGGAGAGACACAGAGAAACAGACACAAAGAGAGACATGCAGATACAATGAGATGCACAACACAAGGAACCATACATAGAAAAGGGGAACTTTCCCAAAGCTCTGGTATGATAAACTGGGAATATAAATATGATGATGGCACTCTCTCCTCTGTAGGCTAGCTTTTTCCCCTAGAATCTTTTCCACTTTCACTTTGATGCCTTTTTGGGGGTGTATATGTAAGACAATTGGGACTTTGTCCAGGGTCACATAGCTAGAAAGTAATAAGTATCTGAAGTTGGATTTTAAATCAGGTCCTTTTTATTCAAGAGCCAGTGTTCACAGGTTTAGTTACAAAACTAAACACCAACAGCAGAGTCCCATCCACCACGATTTTTCAGGCATTTTATTTCATGTTGACTGCACAATACTGGCTGCAATCCAAGGTCCAAAATCACCATAGCTTGATTCCTGAGTCCATGAGTAACATATTTAGCACTTGAAAATGAGGATAAGAAATAATATAGAAGAGATATAAATACCTCCAGACCTATTTCTCAGCTGGGCTAAAAGAGAGTGGGGAGGAGAAGAAAAGTATTTCCTCTTTCACTAGTTGAGTTTATGGCAACCTGTTATGGCTAAATTGAGATCTTTAAAATCTGGATGCAACACATAAGAATAATGGAGAAAATAGTACCAGAAAGACACTAGTGGATAAGGCAGTACCTGAAAAAGAAAGGCAGAGTCAATTATTCCTATTTTAAAGACCCAGAAAGCTAATGAAAATGTGCTATTTCCACTTATTTGTTAGAAAATGAAGAAGCCTTCATGTTAGTTAAACTAGGCATGCTATTATTTCCAAAATAATATTCAATAGCAAAGGCAAAAATAGACAACCCAGCATAATTTATTAAGTGCCTAATATAGTTCAGGTGCTCTGCTCAGCACTAAAGACAAAATAAATAATTTCTTCATTGAAGAAATTATTTTCTGTGAAGAATATTGCATGTATTATATGTATACATTTTGCAAAATGAGGAATGGGGCAGGACCTATAACTTCATTGATATAGATAATGCCCCCCAAAGAAAACTCCCTCTACCAATAAATGTTCTTTGCAACTTAAAATATAAGAGAATTAAGAAAGTAATTTACAATGGTCACATGTGTCATTAAGTGACAATTGAACCCAGAAATTCTTGGCTCAGAGGATATATAGTATTCTATTGATTTCTTTATGTTTCTTTAAAAATAATCATATATAGTAAATATACCCCCCCAAAAGGTAATTTGGGTGGGACTAGAATCTATACAGGAATAATGGTCTTGAAAGACTTTAAATAGGAAGTAGCATTTGAGCTAAGTTTTAAAGGAAACTAGGGATTCTAAGAGGTAGTGGTGAGGTAAGAGTGCATTTAAGGCATTAAATGACAGCCTGAACAAAGACACAGATATTGGAAATGGAATGTGATATATGAGCAAGAGCAAGAAAGCCAGTTATGCAGAATCACATAAAGAAAGGAAGTAATGCCTTATAAATCTTGAAAGGTATATTGGAGCCAATTCGTTAAAGCCTTTAAAAACTGCACAGAGGAGATTATATTTGATTCTATAGGCAAGAGGAAAACAATAGGATTTATGGAGAATGAGTGTGACACAATCATATGAGCCTTAGAAATATGCTCTTTTGTTGTGCATTGTGATATATATCCATAGTTCCTGCTGTTTGAGAGGCTGAGACTGATGGAATCATTGAATTCTTGAGTTGTGACTTACAGTAGGGCTAAAGCCAATCAGGTGTCCAAATCAAGTTTGTAACCATTTTGGTAAACTCCTAGGAGCAGAGGACTACAAAATTGCAACACTTTTGGAGACCACAAGGAAGTAAAGAAGAGGACAAAAAATTCAGAGACTATATGAAATTTAATCAAGGCCATTATTATTTCAAGGATGGAAATAAGTCTGAAGTGAGTCTTAGTGTCATAGAAGAAGGAAGAAATCATGAATTGTATTTTGAGAGACTGACCAAAGGACTTGGCATCTCATCATATTAAGCTCATATTGCTAGCCTTATTTCTTATTTGGCTTCTAATTTGAATTTAGTTTTGTTGTATATTATCAATGGAACATTGCATTTTCTCTACTTTGTTATAAATTTCTGAGTAGTTTTTGATATTAATTATGTTAGACTAGTTTTGCCCTTCCTTTGTCCTCAATACTTAGCATGCCACCTAGATCAGAGCTGATGTTAAATAAATTGTTTCTACTTTGCTATATGGCAACATCTTATTTGCTTGAACCTTTTTTTATTCTATTAAAATCCTTTTATTTTCATAGGTGAATTAATTCACTTAGCATTCAAAGTTATAGTTATTACAGTATCTTATTTTATTTTTTTTCACAAATAAAAAAAATCATCCTATTTAGTGCCAACCCTTTCCCAAACTTAATATATTTCCCATATTTTTATTACCTCTAATGTCCAAAAAACCCTTTCTCTTTTAATAATTTCCAGCTTGAAGCTGAGTTTTCCTCTTGAATTGATGCCTATGCCTTTTACTTAACATCCAATATAATAGTTCTTCCTTTCTTACTTTGTGTCTATTTATAGCATCCTTAATTGATTGCAATTTTATCCCTTCTTTGTACCTAACAAATCTTTGTTGCAAATTATCTCAGTTCTAAAACTTAGCTAGATGAAAATATTCTCTCCTACAGAATCTATGTAATTATTAGTTTTCATGACCTTTATTTGCCCTTCTTTTCATAAAATGTCCAATTTAAAAAAAATGTTATTTCTAATTTTTGCTTCATAAGAAATTATAGATTTTTTTAGGAATTTGATTTTATGATAAAATCCTAGATTTCATACTTTAAGCTATCATATATTATTTTTTCTATCTTTTTCATTTTCATAGAAAAACATCTCACAAAATTTGAATTGTTTCTATCTAAGGCAATTCTTAAGATTATTCCTAACTTCTGGAGTGGAGCCAAGATGATGAAGTAAAGCTAGGAAGTTGCTTAAGTTCTCATGGGTTCCCCCCAAAAAACACATGAAACAAGACAGTCTGACATAATGAAACCATTCTCCAGTTCAAGATAGACTGGAGGAAAAACAAACAAACAAACAAACAAAAAAAACTTCAAGAAAGGTTAACCTTAATGAGATGAATAAAAGGGTTCAGCCCAGCTCAGTCAGACTTTGGGAAAATTGGTGAAAGGTTCTTAATCACAGCAAATCAGTTGAGACCCTCTGTCCTGTCTCAAAAGAATAGCAGACCAGTAGGGAAGCCTCCAGTCTCAACTCAGAAGGTGAACTCGGGAAACCAGGCTGTTTCATGAAAAGAGCAGGCAAAGCTACCTCCTACAAGCATAAAGGACCCCTGTTCTTAAAACTAAAGTTCAGAGTTGAACAGGAAGGTTGGGGCAGGCCCTCTTTAATCCAGGAGCAGAACTCAATCATAAAGTAAGAAAAAAAAAAGAAGACACACCAAAAGCAAAGGAAAGAAAATGAGCAAGAAACAGAAAAGAACCCTGATTATAGAAAGATGTTATAGTGACCAGGAAGACCAAAACATAAATTCAGAGGAGGGCAGAATGTCCTCAGAGGAAATCTTAAAGACTTGGTATCAAGCCCAAAGAGGCTTCTTGGAAATGTTCTTCAAAGACTTTAAAAGGAAAATAAGAGAGATAGAATTAAAAATGAGAACAGGTATATATGAGGCAAATTGAAGCTAATGACTCTAAGAGAGCAAGAATCAGTCAAACAAACCAAGAACAATGAAAAAAAAAAGGAAGAAATTGTGAAATAGCACTTTGGTAATACAGCTGAGCTGGAAAATAGATCCAGAAGGGGACAAATAATTGGCCAAAGGAAAACTACATTATGGAAAACAAAATGGATATTTTAAAAATTATATAAAATTAAAAATATTGTGCAAACAAAACTAATGCAGGGAAGATTAAAAGGGAAGCAATCAATTGGGAACATTTTTTACATCCAAAGATTCTGATAAAGGCCTCATTTCTAAAATATATAGAGAATTGCTCAAATTTATAAGAATTCAAACCATTCTCCAATTGATAAATGGTCAAATGATATGAATAAACAGTTTTCAGATGAAGAAATTGAAACTATTTCTAGTCATATGAAAAAATGTTTTAAATCACTATTGATCAGATAAATGCAAATTAAGACAACTCTGAGGTACCACTATCTATCTCTCAGATTGAGCTATATTACAGGAAAAGGTAATGATGAATGTTGAAGGGAATGTGGGAAAACGGGGACATTAATACATTGATGGTGAAATTGTCAACTGATCCAACCATTCTGGAGAGCAATTTGGAATTATGCCCAAAGAACTATCAAAATGAGCATACCCTTTTATCCAGCCAGTTTCTGTATTGGACCTGTATCCCAAAGAGATCATAAAAAAGGGAAAAGGACCTATGTGTACAAAAATATTTGTAGCAGCCCTTTTTGTAGTGGCAAGAAATCAGTTGGAGAAAAGTTATGGTATGGTATGTTATAGAATATATTGTTCTATAAGAAATGGTTAGCAGGATGATTTCAAAGAGGTCTGGAGAGACTTTTGTGAATTTATGCTAAGTGAAGTGAGTAGAACCAGAACATTTTACACAGTAACAGCAATATTATACAATGATCAGTTCTGATGGAATGTGACTCTTTTCAACAGCAAGGTGACTCAGGCTAGTTCCAATGGTCTTGTGATAAAGAGAGCCATCTTACCTTTTTATTGTTTTTTGTTTGCCTTTTGTTTTCTTTCTCATATTTTCTTTTTTATATGATTTTTCTTGTGCAGCATGATAATTGTGGATATATGTATAGAAGAATTGCACATGTTTAACACGTTGGATTACTTAAAATCTAGGTGAGAGGGTGGGAAAAAAGGAGGGGTGAAAATGGAATACAAGGCTTTGCAAAAGTGAATGTTGAAAATTATCTATGCATATCTTATGAAAATGAAAAGCTTTAATTTAAAAAAAAATTAAAAAAAAAAGAAACTGAGCAAAAAAGTACTTATAATGGGTAAACCAGGAAAAAGTAATGTTAAGAGGAAACAATATTCAGAAGTTCTCTTCAATTAAAAGATCCAAAAATGATTGGGGAGAATGAGAATTATGAAAAAGTTCATTGAATTTGCCATTTGTACTAATTTTGTTGAGAAGTGTTTAACTACAGTGTTTGGATTGTAAAATAATTCTTTTAGAATTTTATCATTGAAGGAAAAACACAATAGTTTGAGGGTTATGAAGATTGAAAGGTTTTTGCTTCTTTTATTTTCTTTTTTTTTCTTTCTTTTTTTTTTACTGTATGAGAGATCAGAGCCAGTTTGTTGATAAAGGAAGAAAAAACTAAGGAAAAAGAAAGAGAAAGAGATTGAGCATGGTGAAGTGCAAAGAGATGAAGTTAACAACTATTCAGAGAGTGAAAATTAGAATCAGAGATTATGTTTTCAGAACTAGACCTATTATGTTCTATTTGTGTAACTTTGCTCAGGGTGTGATTTGCCATTTCTTAGATTCAATTTCTTCATCTACAAAATGAAAGGATTTGATGAGATGATTTTCAAAGTTCTTCTCCATTCTAAACTGTGATTCTATAATAGAAGAAATGTTTCTATAAGAGAGAGAAGCAAATTCCTGGATGGGATAGTAAAGAAGACACAAATACTTTGGTTATCTTTAGAAGTGGAGGTTCACTTTATCTTTTGAGAGCACATGAATGAAAAATAATGTGACAAAGATATAAAAATTTTTCAATCTCTTTAGGATGAAGGAAACAAGAGCTCACAACAAAAGACTTCATTTTTTTTTTTTTTTGGAAAAGTAGGTAATGTGAAGAATCAGAGAGGAAGAAGATGGTAATAAAGATGAATATAAGAAAACTAGCTCTGATGAGTCAATAATCATCAAGGTAGGCACAGATCAGTATAGAGAATAAGCTATTATTCAGAACCAAAGACAAAGAAAAGACATTAGTAGATGAGAATGTATGGGTAGATTGATTAGAACTAAGAAAATTGGTGCGAAATGTAAATAATCCTTGGATCTCATTCACCTTTAAACAACCAAGAAAAGTAAGAAAGCACAATTAACTGAGGAAGTAGAAATAATTTTTAATATGACTTTTGAAGTTCAAGGAAGATTCTATTTCATCTTCCATTTAAACATTAACTTAAAAAATTAGATAATATATCCCCCAGATCATAGGAACCATTAGTACATTTTGCAATGTATTCGATATAAGGCAAGGAGCAGGTGAAGAAAGTGGATATAGGTGTAGCTATGTGAAAGGCAATTGATATTTCAAGTCTTAATCATTTTATTGGAGTTGTTATCTGGATTATAACTCCACACTAAAGCAAACAAAAAGTATAACTTTTGATTTTTGATTGGAGCTGAACAACTTGTCCATACTGCTAAAGATACTGGGGATGATATGATATAAGGTTCTATAAGTTCTTTTTCTACAATATTTGAGAAAAAGTCAAATTACTATAGAGTATAAATAGATGCAAAGTTTTCTTCCAGGAATATTGTCATATACTTGAGTAGGTTAAAAATAATATAAAATTTCCAAATATAGAATTTTTAAATAACAATGGGGAATTCTTAATATCTGATTTTAGGTACTCTTCTAGGATCTAACCATTTGTCCTATAATGTAGATTTTTATGCACATAAATACCTATGTATTCCTATATATGGTAGTTTCTACACAATTTAACAATATTAAAAGTTGCAGCAGATATTTATGTAATCCTTTTACAAAGAGGTTTATGCATATTATTTTTTGAACCTAATATCAATCCTGTAATAATCCACATTTTAAAATGACCTAAAAACAGTCAAATGATTTATTCATGGTCACAAAGTTAGCAATTGTCTGATGCAGAAATTTAAGTGTTCTTCACTCCAAGCTCAGCATTCTATTTACTATGCCATCCAACTGCCTTAAAATAATTCATGGTCATTTTATATCATTTAATGCTCATTGTTCTGAAATACTCAATATTTTTAAGTAATAGGAAAAACAATCACATATTCATAACAACTAAGAGTTATAAAGGACTGTGCAAGTTGTCCAAGTCAATACACAACTAACCAATAAAACTTTCATATCTTTTCACAGGAAATATTAAATGTCATTCATTTAAGACTTAATGAAGCTAATTTTTGAACCCATGTATAGGACTTTATATTTATCCTAACTGAAATTCATCCCATTTGATGTAATTTATTCTTCTAATCTGGTATAATCTTGCTATATACTCTTTCTGGATTCTTCTCCTGTCATCCAATAAACTAATAATTCCTCAGTTTCATATTATCTGCAAATTTGCATACATTCATTTCATGTTGATAAAAATACTAACTAGCACTAGTCCAAAGATAAAAAATTAATTACTTACTTATTAAAATTGAATTTTAATTTTCATAGTTCTATTTATGAATGATAATATTTGGTTATATTCTGTGTCTTCTGAAGAATTATTCTTTTTGAAGTTATGCTAAATCCTGTGATCTATGAAAAATTAGATATACTTTCCCAATCTCAAATTAATTATATATTTAATCTTTCCCAATTTATTCTACAAATATTAGAATAAAAAAGCATAAATACTGTTGTTCTTCAGTTGTTTCTATCATATCCTACTTTTTTTGGACTTCATTTAGGGTTTTCTTGGTAAAGATACTGAAGTAATTTGCCATTTCCTTCTCCAGTTATTTTTACAGATGAAAAACTAAGGCAAATGGGGTTAAGCAGCTTAACTAGGGTCTTACAACTAGTAAGTGTCTAAGGCCAGATTTGAATTCTCTCTTGATGCAGTTAGAGACAGTGAAGAGAGTTGTGACAATTGGGGTAGGGAATTCTCTCTGGTCAGTGCACAGGTCCAATGTGAAATAATTCATGAACCCAAAAAGTCTGAATGGCAAAAGGGATTAGCACTGAGAAGCCAACTTTGCTAGGAAGACAGACTCCTCAGTAGCAAGGTCCTGTCAGAAAATTAAAAGGTTATCACGGAAAATAGGGTATCTTCACAGCAGGCAAGTGTCCTGGCAGGTAGCTGTTCCAAGAAAAGCGGTTTCTTGGCAAGGCATAATCATGTTTAGGATTTCTGCAAAGATTTGGGGTTTAGACTTGTCTTTTTATTAGAAGTCTGGGCTGGGGCTTCCATTGAATGAGATTCCTTCAATATTGTCAATGCCCCCAGGCCTAGATTTCCAGTTGAAAAGAGAAAACTTATCTTGGAGTGAGTTTCAAGCCACTCAACAGGAATATTAGGCCTAGATCTCCAACTAAATAAAATCATTTTGAAGCCCTTTTCCCCAGAGTCTTGGGAATTTCCTTAAGGGCATCTGGGCCACCCTCAAAAGATCAATGGAGGGTGATTTGACCAAGATCTCCAACTGAATGAAGCCACTTAACTTGTCTGGGAAGATATGCTTTCCCAAAGGAAGGCCTGAGATTCTGAATCTCCCTTCTTTTATAGATGAAAGGGGACACAGTTTCAGAATTCACCCCAATCACTCTAACTTCAGACCCAACACTTTATCCTTTGTGCTCCTTTACTATCCCCATGCATACATATATTGACATGTATTTACTTATCTATCTATCCATTATATATTTATAGGTATAAAAAACATATATTTTTTGAGTCTGGGTCACTATTTCTTTCAAGCTAGAGGATCAATGTCACTAAAGAGTTCAGTTCCATTATTGAATAACAATACAAACTTTGACCTGCTTTATTTCTGACTTGGACTAATTTGCCAGCCTATTGGGCCCATATCTCAGGTATTGCTGCCAGACAGTGGAAACATCTGATTATCTTTAGCACATTTTAGAACTCCCAAGCTCAAGTGATTTACAATCTCTCAGCATTGCATGTAGCAGAGATTATATACAATATTTCACCAACTTAGCATATACTCACATATAACATTTGTATTTTGCATACATCTGTTAAACATGAGTATATTCACATATACAGAAATATATGAAATTTGATCATATTGTTTACTGATGGATAGTGATGAGAAGAATGAATTAAAGGAAATAAATGCCAAGACAAGGAATGATTATATTTTACAGTAGAAATAGAAATGTGAACATGATCCTGATTAGAATTCTAAATTAGTAAACTCTGCTCTTTTCACAGTCATTAGCCCAAGTTCTGATTTTATGCCAAAGTATATAGTTCAAAAGAATAGGTTCACTTTTATAAGAAGTTAGTAAGGGTATTAAAGCCAAAGATATATCTTATGTAATAATTTAACTTATTAAAATATTATTTTACCATTGCTCTATCATAGCTTGAAAATAATTAAGTTGATGAAACAACACAATTGGATTACAAGTAATAAGTTGGGAAGATTAGATATATAGTTGGATTGGGGCTAGGGGGCTTTAGCTAATTCTTTGTACATTATCATACCTAGCATATTTTGGTACCAAATGAATATTAATAACAATGATAGTAACAATTTCAATTTAGTTTTCAATATAGAATACATATGTAGCAAAAATTTCTGCTGAGTTCTTTCTCCTAATGCAAATTCTGTGTATTATTTCCAATTTATCCCTTTTATTGACTCATTCTATGTCCATGAGCAAGTCATTTAATATCTATGTACCTATGATTCCATCTATAAAATGGGGATAATAATACAGACCTATTTAATTATTTAGATCTTTAGAATGCTGAGAAGCTTTATTCAAGTTAATTATATGAAAGGTACTTCAAGTTCACTCTATTATTAAAGTTATTTATCTGATTTCTTTACAATATAACCTAACCAATTATACATGGCTCTGTATTATACATGGATACACATGGATAAAATATAATTAACATGAGAAATCTGATTAATAGATGACCAGTAATGGAAGTGTATCTTGTTTAAAGTAATAAAAGGATTATTCAAAGTGGTTAGATGTGCTCATTTAGATGAAAAAGCAAGAATGCCTCAAGCCTCAAGACCTGGCTTTAATATGTTTTAAGTGCAACTTTACCCAATATAAATATTCTGGTTTTCTCTGTGATTCTTTTTAAAATCTGAAGTTCCTATATACATGTAAAGCAATGAATAATTTAAAAATAACTTTAGAATGTATATTTGAATCAGTGGCTGTTTCCCCCCCCCCAACTCCATACAGTATACTTCAGTTAAGAAAACTGCATTTGAAAAGTAAAACTTCCCCCCCTCAGAAGACATTTAAAATTGAAGTGATATAGGTGATAAATGTGATTTCTTATTTCTTTAATTAATACCTCAAATATTGTTTGATTCCACAAACATTTGATAACATACAAATACCATATCTCTCTGGCACATACATATCCTATCACATATTTCTGTCACAAATTTTTCTACCATTCATTATCTCTCTCACCTCATCCTGCTTCCACATAAAATACTGTCTTTTTTCTACACAATCAGCTACAGCAATATGAGTGCAGCCAAATTAGACTGGACAAAAAATTGGCCTATCTAATTTTCTATAATATCCATAAATCCATGCCATATGGCAAGGCCCCAGAAGCCTCATCTTGCTTCTTGCACACAATTAAAATAACCTGGGGCAAAATCAGATTCAGAAAAATATAATTTTATGTTCTTTCAACCAAATCGCTTCAGACATAAAATTATCCCAGACTACCTCATAGACAGCATTAATGTCAATTCAATTATCAAATATTTATAATCACCTATTTTTGGAACATTGTCAAATTATCCATATGAGAAATGTAAACTTCCACCATAGAGATTCTCCAAATAGTTCATCTTTAAAAGTCATAGTACCCTTTTTATGTACTATAGCTAACTATGTTCAAGCAAACTATGAAAAATGAAGAATCTATTATGATGTTAGGTTGGGAAGACATGGTGCCATTTTCAATTGGTTAGATTGACTGATAAAGGCCAAGTCTTATTTGGCTTTATCAAAATATTAAATAAACCACAAGACAGGATGAAAAGTAAAATATAAGAAATGGTGATGTGTTTGGGTAGAGGGAGATGTAATTCTAAGAAAAAATCCTGGGAATTATGGATCCCAGAATTTTTCCCATTCATTCAGATATCACAGAGAACTGAGTCAAGTTATAAAGCTTAAGTGGCATTTCCCCATCTTACTTTTATATGAACAAAGAGGAAATCATAAAGAATAAAAGAAAATAAAGAATAAAAGAGTCACTTTGTTGTAATAATAGAAAAAATACTAGACTTGGAGAGAGTAGAAATCTGAATCCTGCCTCTCTTGCTTACTAGATCTATGGTAATAAGCAAAGATCTGGTTTGTTGTTGGTGGTGTGCAGTCATTCAATCATAACCAACTCTTCTTAACCTCATGGACTATGGTAAACCAGGGTCCCCTATGATCTTCCAAAGTCTGTTCAAGCTCCTGTTTATTACTTCTATTATACTATCTATTCAATACTATCTATTCATCTCAACCTCTGTCAATCCCCTTCTCCTTTTGCTTTCGGTTTTGATCAACCTCAGAGTGTCTTCTCATTAGATGATCCAACCATTTAAGCATCATCTTCAGTATTTGCTCTTTGAATGAATAGTCTGAATTATTTTCTTTAGTTATTGATGATTTTCTTGCTTTCCAAGGGAATCTCAAGAGTCTCCTTCAGCATCACAATTCAAAAGCATAGATTTTCTATATAGTATACATTTCACAGCCAGATATTACAACTGGAAGCCTATATCTCTGACTATGTGGTCATCAGTTGTCAAGATGATGTCCCTTTTTAAGGTATTCTCTCCAGATTTGTCATAGCTTTCCTTCCAAAGAGCAAGACTCTTTTCATTTCAAAACTGAAATTGCTGTCTGTGAGGCCAACAACATAAAATATGAAACTGCTTTCATTTTTTTGCCTTCTATTTGTCAAGAATGATGGGATTATAGTTGTCATGATCATAGTTTTTTTTAAACATTAAGCTTCCAGTCAACTTTTACACTTTCCTCTTTCACCCGGATCAAGGGACTTCTTAATTTTTCACTTTTTGCCATCAGAGTTGTATTGTCTACGTATCTGAAAATTTTTATATTTTAAATTTTAATTCAGATATTTAATGCATCCTGCCTAGGCTTTCACATAATGGTCTCTGCATATAAGTTAGATAAATAAGGTGAGAGTATACAACCTTGTCACACTCCTTTTCCAATCTTAAACCAATCAGTTATTAACTATTGCTTCTTCACACAGAGGTTTCTCAGGAGTCAAGTAACATGATACTCTTATCTTTTTGAGGACATGTCAAATATTATTGTTCGCACAGTCAAAGGCTTTAATATAATCTATGAAGCAGAAATATATGTTTTTCTGCAATTCCTTTGCTTTCTCCATAATTCAATGAATATTCACAATATTTAGGTTCCAAACCTAGGTCTTTGGTCTCTTTGAAAACCAGTCTGCACTTTTGGTACTTCTAAGTTCATATATTGATGAAACCTAGCTTTCAGAATCTTAAGCATAACCTTGCTAGGGTGGGAAACAAGCAATTGTTTGGTAATGTAACCTTTTTTGACTTTGCCTTTCTTTTGATTAGAATGTAAAGGGATCATTTCCAATTCAGTGGCGGCTGTTGAGTTTTCCAAATTTGCTGGAATGTTGAGTGCAGTACTTTAATAGCATCATCTTTTAGGATTTTAAATAGCTCAGCTAGAATTCTGTCATCTCCTTAGCCTTCCTGTTAGCAAAGCTTCTTAAGGGCCATTTGACTTCTTTCTTTAGGATATCTGCCTCTGGATTAATAACTATACCACTATGGATATCAGTGATGTTAAGAACTTTTTGATGTCATTCTGTATATTCTTGCCATCTCTTCTTAACCTGTTCTTCTGTAACATCCCAGCCATTTTTTCTTAAAACTCAGATTATTCACCTATTAAATGGAAATGAAAATATATACATTATTTAATATGCAGGGATGTTTTGAGGATTGAATGGTATGATTAAAAAACCTTTAAAATAGATAAATGTCAATTAAATCCAAAGAAAAAATTGAGATTCTTTAAAATCAAATTGATAAATCAAATTTTAAAATTAAAAAATAAGTTATTGAAAAACAGTGACATACACAAATTGCTAACATTGAGGTAATGTCTTAAAAGGTTTGGATGATGTGTGCAAAAAGTCAAAAATAGAAACTCTAGAATGATTTTTAAACTGAAACAGGAGGAAAGAAACAACAGCAGTCTTTAAAATCCCTGAAGGAACAGGAAAAAGGAAATACTTAAAATAGAGGCCTAAAATTGTCAACTTAAAATATAGAGAAACTCTAAGAAATAATAGTAGTTTATGATTTTTTGAGTAATTGACAAATTGACAGTTCAGTTTGTTTAATTTAAACCTAAATGCTCTTTTTTTTTCTCATCTGTAGGTTTATCATATCAGTCTTCTGACCTAATTGTTTGCTTATGTTATACTTATGGCACTTTTCATCCCGAGAATATATTCATGACAGAAACATAACTATCAAATTATATGTATATGAATGAATAAAATATCATATGCACATATTAAGAAATGAACCAATTTGTATTTGAGATAATTTTCAACATTTGACTTTAATGGTAAGTTAGGTGCTGCACAAAATGATAAAGGCTATGGACTTTTCTCATTCTGACTAGATGTCTCCAAGAGTTGTATAGTCACTTAGAATCAAAACTCTGGCAACTTAATAATTAGAAAAATGTGTCACATCCTTGGATATAGTTAGAATTTAGCCAGAGGCCTAGTCTTTTTTGGACTCCAGACATCTCACTTGTTCATTTCTTGAAGAGAGGAACCAGCTAAGTCTTTCCCTCTTCATTATTATTGGCCTAGATTGGGGACAGTGCTTTGGAAACAATAAGAACAAAAACAAAATTCTGAAAAACTTAAAAACTTTGATCCACAAAAATGGCTAATAATGTTTCCAGGGGGCAGATAAAAATGCTCTCCATCTCCTGACAGAAAATGAATGTCACACTATGAACAATGAGATAAACAATTTTAGATGTGATCTATGAGTTGATTTTGTATACTTGTAACAAGTTTTTTTTTCTTTCTCCCCTTTAGAAGATAAAAGTATAAGGAAGAAAAATTAAATGTTTGTTAAATAAAAAATATAAAAAATTAAAACAAACTCACAAAAAGGGAAACCTAGGCATAGAAAAGTCATGAGTCAATTAGAAGGAATTAAGAACAATTTCTTATGATGGTTTTTATGAATTTTTGAAGTTTCCAACTTTTTTAGGAAACCAATAAACTTCAAAATTTTCCTTTTTATTATCTTGTTTCTATTGAGATGTTACTTGGGAAGGCTATCTTATCCATGAATTCAGTAAGTGCCTACTATATGACAAGCATTATACTCTGGGGTCACAAAGTAAAAAATGAACATCTCAAAATCAAACTTACATTTTATCAGGCAAAACAACTTGTAGACATATAGATATAAAAATAAATAAAATTAAATATGAAATGATTATTAGAAGCTAGGCCAGGACTTAACATTTAAATAGATTGGTTATAACCTCATTCAGTACATAGAGCTTGAGCTGAGTTTTAATATAAACTTAGTATTCTAAGGAAACAACTTTTTTGGTTGGTTAACTGATTTTTGACAATTGTCTCATTCCCATATGTAAAGATGCTATACTCTGTGTGTGGTAATACTTAACATGCTACATATAGGAATAGTTACTGTTCCTGATTCTGTATATACTATAGATAATACATTATGGGAACAGCTACCATTCTTAAATATTAAATTGAATGTTCTATATGCATCTTCAACTCAACAGATATGAACAAAATAACTCATTTTCTCTTCCCTCTTCCACTTCTGGCAGTCCTCTAACTTCAAAATATTTCTATTACAGTTGAGGGCACCATCTTTGTCCAATTATATAATCTAATCATTGCGGAGAACAATTTGTAACTATACTCAAGTGAGTATTAAACTATGCAGACCCTTTTGATCCAGCAAGAGCACTTTTCCTTCAGGTCAGTATTCCAAAGAGATAAAATAAATAAAAGGAAAAGTAAATATTTGCACAAAAATATTTATAGCTATTCTTTTTGTGGTAAAAAAGAATTAAAAAATAAGAAGATGCCTATCAATTAGGGCATGTGATGTATGCTTATTTTGTTCTTTAGTTATTTTCAATTGTATCTAACTCTTTCAGATCACACTCAGAGCTTTCTTTGCAGAAATGCTGAAATGGTTTGTAATTTTCTTCTCTATCTCATTTTTATAGATGAACAAACTGAAAGCAAAATAGATTAAGTGATTTACCCAGCTTCACATAGCTGGTAGATGTCTAAAGCTGGATTTGAACTCAGATCTTCCTTATTTTAGGCCCAGGCTAAATTCATTGTGCTCCCTAGCTGCCCTGAGTAAAGTAGGGCTAATATCATTTCTATTTTACATATGAGGAAACTGAGACTTAGAGAGATGAAATATTTCTGTCAGAGTCAAAATTCAATCCACAGGTCTAGCTCCATCATCATAGTCTTTCAATCAAATTTAGAGCTGGAGGGATCTTCAGTGGCTATCTTCGAATCTCACACTTAAAAAATATTGAAGCTTTTTATTTACAAAATAGGTAATTTTTCCAACATTGACCCTTGCATAACCTTTTGATAAAAATTTTCCCCTCCTTTCTCCCACTCCCTCCTATAGCTGACAGGTATCCAATACATGTTAAATATGTTGAAATACATGTTAGATTCAATATATGTATACATCTTTATACAGTTATCTTGTTGCACAAGAAAAATCAGATTAAGAAGGAAGGAAAAAAAAACTGAGAAAGAAAACAAAATGCAAGCAATTAACAACAAAGAGAGTGAGAATGCTATGTTGTGTTCCACACTCTGTTCCCATGGTTCTCTCTCTGGGTGTAGATGGCTTTCTTCATCACTGCACAACTGGAACTGGTTTGAATCTTATCAATATTGAAGAGAGCCACGTCCATCAGAATTGATCATCATACTGTCTTATTGTTACCATGTATAATGATCTCCTGGTTCTGCTCATTTCACTTTGCATCAGTTCATGAAAGTCTCTCCAAGCTTCTTTGGAATCATCCTGCTGGTCGTTTCATACAGAACAATAGTATTCAATAGCATTCACATACTATAATTTATTCAGCCATTCTCCAGTTGATGGGCATCCACTCAGTTTCTAGTTTCTTGCCACTACAAAGAGGGCTGCCACAAACATTTTTGCACTGGGGGTCCCTTTCCCTCTTTTAAGATCTCTTTGGGATATAATCCCAGTAGCAACACTGCTGGATCAAAGGGTATGCAGTTTGATAACTTTTTGACCATAGTTCTGAACTGCTCTTCAGAATGGTTGGATTCTTTCACAACTCCACCAACAATGTATCAGTGTCCCAGTTTTCCCACATCCCCTCTAACATTCATCATTATATTTTGCTGTCATCTTAGCCAATCAAACAAGTGTGTAATGGTATCTCAGAATTGTCTTAATTTGCATTTTTCTGATCAGTAGTGATTTGGAGCACCTCTTCATGTGGCTACAAATAGTTTCCAGTTCTTCATCTGAAAATTATCTGTTCATATCCTTTGATCATTTATCAATTAGAGAATGGATTGAACTATTATAAATTTGAGTCAATTCTCTCTATATTTTAGAAATGGGGCCTTTATCAGATTTTGATGCAAAAATGTTTTCCCAGTTTATTGCTTCCCTTCTTATCTGCCTCAGTTTTCTTTGTACAAAAACTTTTTAACTTAATATAATCAAAATGATCTATTTTATGATCAATAATGATTCCCTAGTTATTTTTTTCTGGCAATCTTCAAAATTGTCTTCTGCTGATAATTTGTTGCACTCCCAATATTTGTGGGTTCTGCCAGTCCAGTGCTATTTCAGAGACTGGATTTCATAATTAGAGAGAAATGTGTATTATCTCTGCCATCTTGATTCTGTCCCTGGAAGTCACCTCTTTACTTTTTTACAGATGAAAAAAACTTAATCCATAAGGGGAAAGTAATTTCCCAAGACCAAATGGGCAGTACATATGTTACACAAATAGAATTAGAATCCAAGTTTATTATTGCAAATCTAGTGCTTTTTTTGTCTGCCACTTTGTACCAGTGGGTTTTCCTTTACAGTATGTGACTGTTCAAGTGATATTAAATAAGGTCATGAAAGTCTTGCATTGTGGAAAAAATGCTGGAAGAGGAAGAGATTTTTTTGAGACAGTTTTGAAGCAGTGCTAGATAACTTAAAAGAGAGAGATTTCTTTTTTTCTTGTAAATTTTTTTATTTAAATGTAATTTTTGAGGATGGTAGGTTTTAGAGCTCATTGAGGGTAGCAACTTAGCCCTTAGCCTTTTTTTCCCCCAAAAATCCCTATGGTTTATTTTCATCATCACCTCAAGCTTGACTTTTTTATTATCATTTTTTTATTTACAAAACATATACATGGGTAATTTTTTAACATTGACCCTTGCAAAATCTTCTGTTCCAAATGTTCTCCTCCTCTGACTCCTTCCCCTAGATGACAGGTAGTCCAATACATGTTAAATATGCTAAAGTATATGTTAAATATAATATATATGTATATATATGTATATATATACACACACACACACACACACATATATATATATATATATATATATATATATATATATATATAGTTATCTTGCTGCACAAGAAAAATTAGATCTAGAAAGAAAAAAAAACTGAGAAGGAAAACAAAAATGGAAGCAAACAGTAACAAAAAGAATGAAAATGCTGTGTTGTGGTCCACATTCATTTCCCATAGTTCTCTCTCTGGGTGAAGGTGACTCTTTTCATTACTGAACAATTGGAACTGGTTTGAATCATCTCATTGTTGAAGAGAGCCATGTCTATGTGAGTTGACCTTTGTTTAGTTTTCTTGTGGCAGTATCTTAGTCTTAAAAGGCAGTTTTATTTGTTCCTCTAGGATTTCTGTCCAACTTTATTATCTTTAACTACATACTGTATCTAAAACATCTTGCTTTTTGGGTTTTCTTGGTCTCCCCCTCATCTGAAGTTTCTTGATGCATTATCCTGTTGGAACTAGTTTTTAAAAAAAAACCCTGACCCCTGCCTGAATGCTTCTGACACATTCCTATAGTTTTGCCATATTTGTCTCATCATCCTAAGATTTTACATCCAATAAAAGGGAAGAATTGGCAACGTCCTTTGCCTTATTCACTTTCTTCCTCCTCCTTAGACTTATAGAGATCAATGTCTTCATCATCTTTGCTATCTGTAACTCCACCACTTTCTGTACTATCTTCTACATCATCAGGTCTATACTTGCCCAAAGCCTTCTTAAGTCCTGTCAAACTTGCCTTTTGCTTCCTGTAGAATCTGATGTAGTTGTACTACTTGAAAGCATGATACAATGGTGGATGGTGGGCTCAAGACTGCTTCAAATACTGCATTGTCATCCTGGGATGTTGAGGTGTTGTAGACCTCTGAGTATCTTGAGATTTCCAAAGCCCATGGTGGTGATGGGAGAGCCTGAGTAGAGTGTGGCAATGAAGGAGAAACTGAGTCGGGGGTAGGAAAGAAGCAATGGTAGTGAACATGCTAGTGCTGGCCCTGAACTGGAAAAAACAAAACAAAAGAAGTATATTACAAGGATAATGTGGCTTATGAAAGAAGATATAACCATAGGAAAGCTACAGTTATTTTCTGAACTGCTATACTATAGGATGTTGGGTATGATCAGGGATCCTAACTCTTTTTTTTTCTTTTCTCTTTTTTTCTGAGGCTGGGGTTAAGTGACTTGCCCAGGGTCACACAATTAGGAAGTGTTAAACCCACCTAACTCCTAACTGTGGCTCCAAGAACAGGTAATATGCACAGCAGTTACACCCTAGTAAACTGTTTCAGCAGACAGGCTAAAACCAGTTTGAGGAAAATTGAGGAGTCTCAAACTTGTTAGTGTGGTGGGTGGTGTCTATCCAAGTATGTGAAGTCTTCCCTTGGTGGAATGGCATTCAAAAACAATTTATTCCCAAGGCCTTAAAGGCAATTGAAGCAAGTACTGTGAAGCACTCAGAATTTTGTTTAGACATCAAACATGTTAAGATCATACACTGCATTTTGACCCATCACCAGTAATCTTGATTCTGTTCTGACACAGGAATGGAATAATTCTGGAAGAGAGAGTGAGGTTGACAATTTTGTTCAGCTCTGCTTCAGTTAAATTTAATTTATGCATAAATCAAGACATCACTCATACCATTTTTTGCCATTTTTACCTGTATCAAAGTCTTGTGGTGACAGACAAGTGATGAAATAGTTAAGTGTGGATAAACTGGATACTGGAGTCACAATTTTGCTTAGGCCATAAGGTCATGTCATTGGAAGCAGCAGTGAAATTCAGCAGACCCCTGGATATCTGAGTAGCCTTTTTAAAGATCACATTGCTCACCTCCTGTGAGGAATAGGCTGGAAATGATCCCTTAAATTTGTCTGCTTACCCAGTTTTGGCCTGTTTACATCCTACCATCCTCAAACTCACTTTGAAGGAACAGTGTGAAGAGAGAGTTGCTCACAGAGAAACTTCAACTCTTAGCTCTAGGCGTTTTCTCTCTGGCTGTCTCCAATGCTGGAATGCTTTTCCCCTTTCATTTCTCTTACTAACTTCTTTGGTTTCCTTCAAGTTACACTTAAAATTCCACCTCTATAGGAAATTTTTTCTAATCCTTAATTCCAGTATGTTTTCCCTGTGAATCATTTTCTATTTATTCTATTTGAATTTTCTAAGATGTGAATTATGAGAAAAATATAGACACAAATTCATTTAAAAGGTGATGAGCATTATACTCTTTTTACTTGATTCTACTGAATACCCATTATTTATGTAACTATAAATATATTCTTTAACTGATTTCCTATATTTTTAGAAATCCATCCTTTCATACATATTGAAATAATTTTCAAGATTTGTGTTCCTTTGTTCACAACTATGGCATTTGGATTTTCTTTGCACAATTAAAAAAGTCTGTCCATATTAGCTTGCTATCTTCCCCATTAGAATGTGAGTTTTTTGAGAGCAGCAGCTATCTTTTCCATTATACTTATTATCAATGTTTAGCAAAGTTCTTGGCACATAACAGCAACCTAATAAATGCTTATTGACTTTGCTTATTGACTAACTGAAATCAGTAACACTAGATTCTAATTCATCCTCTTAAATGTTTATTAAATATTTGTCCCTGGCTACATCACTTTTCTCTGGACCTCACTTTTCTCTTTTGTAAAATTAGGAGATGGGGCTTAGTGAGCTCTTTTTAGGGTCTAAATATGTGACATGTAATAGTAGCTCATGATAAATACATACATTATTTTAGCTTTCATGGTATCTTTCCTTTTACCTATAGTTGGCTGACAACAGAGGTGGAGAAAATAAGGATGGCATTTACAACAGTTTGCCTTGCAGCAAATTCCTCTGGGAATTGGAAAGAAGAAAATTCATTATCAAGGTTACAAATGTAAGGGAAAAATCAATATTAACCTTTTGGGAAAAAATAATATTTCTATTACTTTTAGAGAATTAAGGCTATGACTCATCATCGTGCTTGAACTTGGCTTTTTTATACTCTAATATCATTTATTTCTATGCTGATAGTCGTCCAATCACAAAATGAATACTTACATATGTAGCGAGCTGTCGTCTCTAGAAGCTGCCGGATCGCTCTCTGGGAAGAGATCTGCTGTGTCTACTCAAATCTCTCAGACAGATTCTTCTTCCTGTAGTGAACCGTTGTCTCCAGGCAGTTGCTGTTAACTCTTGTCCTTAGAAGTGACTTCCCTTCCTGCAGAGAGCCCCGTCAGGCCTGATGTAATGCAGAGAGTCTTCTTCTTTCTCTGAGAGTCCTCTCTTTTATTCTCCCAGAGAATGGGCGTGGGATAATGCAAGGGCTTCTGGGAAGAACCACCCCAGCCAATGAGCTTGCCCCCTCTATCAAGTCAACCTGAGTTCTCACCTTGTAATTGTCCAGAAAACCTGAATTCTCACCTTGTCACTGTCCAGACAACCTCAGTTCTCACTTAGTAATCCTAACATCTCCCCCTTTCTTTTGATTTAGAACATAGGACAGTCATGACCTTGAAACATAAATCCATCAATATGGGAAGTATTACAGATAATTACATAAATTACATAAGCACATAGTAACATAGTAACATAACACATGCTAGAAGTATATAACATAATCATAATCATAAATTGAAAATTTATAAATGTCCATAAGTCCATTGTCCATTATTCTCATCTTGTGTGAGGAAGTCCAATGATTCCTGCTGGTTTTTAAGTTCTTTAACAGTCTTCTTATTATCCATGCTCTTTCAGTGTCAGATGTTTCTTAGATCTTCTCCTTTATTTTGAGGTCTTTCTCTTTTTCTGTCTCTCTCTGATGGACAAGGCGAATATGACTTGTTGGCACCCATCTGATTCCTTCTCCTGCTGAAGAAATACAAGCAAACCCTCTCCCCCAGGCAGTTAACCTATCTGGTCCCTTCCATTCACCACTTTCTGGATCTCTCCACATCACCTGGCGATTATCTAAGGACAGTGGAGATGCTCTCACTGGACACTGCCCTTCTGGTGGGTTATAAAACCTGTCTGCTGGAGCCAGTGCATCTTTGTCAAAAATTAGAAAATTAATGGTATAGAGAACTAAATTTAGAAGTTCCCTAGGGCTACCTGTGGCTCCCCCTTTCTTTTGTTTTTGGAGGAGTGTTTTAATATCTCTGTTTCTTCTCTCTACTATTGCCTGCCCTTGAGGATTAAAGGGTATGCCCGTGGTATGTAAAATCTTATACTGTGCACAAAAGTGTGTAAAATGTTTGGACGTATATGCAGGTCCATTGTCTGTTTTTATTGCTTGTGGCACACCCATAATTGCAAAAGCTTGTATAAGGAATTCAGTGACCACTCGGGCTGTCTCTTTTGCTGCTGGCATTGCAAATGTGAATCCTGAAAAGGTGTCTACCACGACATGAATAAAAGATAGACGACCAAAAGATTTATAATGGGTCACATCCATTTGCCAGATTTCATTGGGTCTCAAACCACGAGGATTCTTCCCTGGAGGGAGTGTAGGAGCATGGAAAGGAAGACAAGCTGTACAGCTTTTTACTATGCTCCTAGCTTCCTCTCTTGTGATTCCAAATTGTAAACGTAAAGCTCGAGCAGCCTGATGATATTTAGAATGAGATTCTTGTGCTTCCTGAAACAAAGGACTACTGGCTAACATGGTTAGAAGGCTATCTGCCTTTGAATTTCCATCAAAAATGGGACCTGGAAGTCCACTATGTGAGTGGACATGCAAGATATAAATCTTGCCTGGATGTTTTCTCACTTGCTCTTGAAGTTCCTTAAAGAGCTGATAAATATTGGAGGCTGCAAATTTTATTTGGGCTGTGGCAATTCTTTGTACTACACCTACTGAATAGGCTGAATCAGTAATTATATTTATGTCTCCTGGGTAATAAGTGAGAGCTAGCATGATAGCAAATAATTCATTCTGTTGAGTGGATTGAAAAGGAGTCCTGATTACTCTCTTTATGGTTAAATCATGAGAGTATATGGCACAAATATTTTCTTTGGAGGCATCTGTAAAGATTGTTGGTCCTTTAAGAGGAACCTTAGAAACCTTTTCTTCAAAAATCCATCGCCAATTATGTAGTAGCCGGGTAATCTTTAATGGAGATCCATGTGCAAAATTTGGAGCGGTGGCCAATAAAATTTGCCATTCTGGGATGTTCTCACAGCATACATTAATCTGTGCGTTAGTATAGAATGTGTATATTTTTTCAGGACTTATCCCAGATAATTGTGTTACTCTCTTAATAGCCTTTAATAAAATCCTAGCCACAAGCACTGGGTAAGGTGTAAGGCTTTGTTCTGGTTGTGCTGGGAGGTTCACCCACTCAATCACTCTGTCTCCTTGATGAAGGACTGCTGTGGGTGCCTCTTTTGTAGCAAAAACTGATATTTCCAAGGGTTTTTGAGTGACTCTTTCAACCACATTGGATAAAGCCAGTTCAACTTCTCTCAAAGCCTTTTGTGCTTCTTTTGTAAGCTGGCGTGGTGAATTTAAAGCACTGTCTCCCCTTAAAATGTCATAGAGAGGTTGTAGTTGATTGGTAGTTAAGCCTAACACTGGACGCATCCATTGGATATCTCCTATTAATTTTTGAAAGTCATTTAAGGTGTTCAACTTCTCTGTTCTTAAAGAAAGCTTTTGTACTGTGAGTGTCTTAGGATATACTTCATATCCTAAATATTGAAAAGGAGCATGTCTTTGAATTTTTTCTGTAGCTATATGCAGTTTGTAGTACTTTAATGTTTCCATGGTCCTTTGTAGACATGCCTCTAACATTTGTTCCTCAGGTGCACATCCCAAAATATCATCCATATAATGTAACAATATTACTTTTGGAAAGGCTTTTCTTACTGGAGCAAGAGCAGCTGCAACATACATTTGGCACATAGTAGGGCTGTTTTTCATTCCCTGTGGCAAAACTGTCCATTCATATCTTTTATAAGGCTCAGCCAAATTAACACTAGGCACTGAAAAAGCAAATCTTTTCATATCCTCCTTATCTAGAGGAATAGAATAGAAACAATCCTTAATGTCTATAACCCATAGAGGCCATTCTCTTGGCAACTGAGTAGGAGATGGAAGTCCAGGCTGAAGAGTTCCCATAGTTTCCATCTGTTCATTTACTCTTCTTAGATCAGTTATCATCCTCCATTTTCCAGATTTCTTTTTCACCACAAATACTGGGGAATTCCAAGGACTTAGAGAAGGCCGCAAGTGTCCTTGGTCAAGTTGTTCTTGCACTATGTCTAATAAGGCCTGAATTTTATCACTTCTTAAGGGCCACTGTTCTACCCACACTGGTGAATCAGTCTTCCACTGAATAGGAACTGGTGAAAGTGCAGGTAGGCCTTCAACAGCAGCCCGGCCTAAAAAGCCGAAGTGCTTATTTGTAATCCTATCTGCTGTAAAATGTCTCTTCCCCACAGATTGATGGGGATTTTTTCAACCACAAAAGGAGTAAAAGCTCCTGTTTCTCCTTCAAATACCCATCTCAAAGGCCTAGCACTAACCTCTGCTGCTATTGATCCTCCCACCCCAGACATATAGGTGTCTGCTTTAATCTTTGGCCAGTGACCGGGCCAATTGGCACCTCTAATAACTGTACGATCTGCACCCGTGTCTACCAATCCTTCAAATGGTATTCCGTTTATATAAATAGTAAGCATAGGTCGGTCAGCTGTCACAGCTGCTGTCCAATATATTCCTGGATTTTGTTCATTGGAGTCAAAATCTAGGCGACTATCACTAGGTTGCTTATTAGGGGTCCGTAACAATAAGCCTGATGCTACTACTTCTCCTGGTTGATAAATCACACGTTGTCTGCCTGTGTTAGTGACTGGGATATTAGATACACGTTCTCCAGTCTCCCACATCAGTGTATGGATGGACACTGTTTTGTAGGCACTCTCAGAAGGTGAAATGGTCAAGCCTACTGTGCCTGGAGGCAAAGGATCCATAGGCTCAACAGGAACAGATTTCACTTCTCCAGGGAGTATCTCGGTAGTCTCTACTGCACACAACTCTATTTTTCCTAATTTCAATCCCTTTCTTCCATCTGATTGCCTTTTGGCTGATTGATCATGTCTTAAAATTCTCTGGATGTAACCTCGGCTGCCATCATGCCCCACTTGGGGGGCTGAAGCTGGGCCCCACCTGTCATTTCCCTGGGTCAATCTACATTCGGAGGCCCAGTGGAGGCCCTTGTGACATTTTGGACATGGAGTTTTAGGTCTTCTCTCACCCTGTCTTCTCACTGTATCTCCATATCTACACTGAGCTCTTAGATGCCCAATTTTTCCACATTGAAAACATCGCCGAGTTTCTCTAGAAGGCCCTTGCCAGGAGGGACCCTGTCTTTCCACATTCATCATTGTCCGGGTATAAAAAGCATTTGTTCCCACTGTAGCACAGCGTCTTATGATCTCCTCTAAAGGAGCATCTTTGTCTAATCCCCATATAATTCTTTTGCAAATCTCATTGGCATTTTCCTTAGCCAGATGTCTGGTCATTATTTCTGTAGCTGAATTTTCTCCAATAGTTCTTTTGACAGCAGTTTGCAAACGTCCCACAAAATCTTCAAAAGGTTCATTGGGACCTTGCTGTATTTTAGTGAAAGCCTCTCCACGATCTTTCTGTCCAGGAAGGACACCCCAAGCTTTTATTGCAGCCTTAGCAATTTGTTCATATATTGTCATGGTATAATTAATCTGTTCCGAATTCTCTCCATATTGACCTTCACCAGCTAAGTGCTCAAAAGTGAATTGTGTGTTAACTCCTATTTCCAAATTGCATCTGACTTGAATTTTACATAATTCATGAAATTCCGCAAGCCATAATAAATTTTCTCCAGGTTCCAGACATGTCCTTGCTATGGATTTCCAATCATTCGGGGTTAGGACTTCATAAGACAAACCATCTAGTAACATTTTGACATAAGCTGATGTAGCCCCATAAAGGGTACAACCTTTTTTCAAATCCTTAATTTTATTCAAATCTAAAGGTGCATATCTTCTCCTTTTTTTACCTACAGAGTCAGTATTTTCAATCACAGGATATGCATGTATAAAATCACTTATATCCTGTCCTTCTCTCTTAGCTTTAACCAATGCTTTTTCTAATCTTGTCATAGGCTTAGGCTGCTTCACAGGTGATTCTGTTTGTGTTTCTGCCTCTTCCCCTCCTTCTTCCTCCATCTCTGAAGGTGGGGTTGATGTGGGCCTGTCAATAATCTGTTCTCTAGGCAGGGTTGAAGCTTCTTCAAGAGAATCATACCATAATTCCTTATTTAAATCCTCTTGCTCTAGGGAAAGATCTTGATCTTTCCTTTTTTCCTCACACTTCCTCCTCTGTTCATTTTTAGAACTTTTCCTTCTCCTACAACTTGCTTGATAGTTTAAGGCTAATTGAACTATGTTGTAGATATAAAATACTTCTGCAGAAATTGAACGAGGCCCATTTTTTTGCTTGAAATTCTTTCATTTCATATCCCACTAGCTTCCATTTATCTACATCTATCTTTTCTTCCTCTAAGAACCAAGGGGATGTGCGTCTTAATGCAGCCAAGAGTTTAGCAATCTGTACCCAGGTTACAAGTAAACTCTGCTCCTCAATTATGTTGATTATACTCTCTATAGTACCACTCCTGAATGGGGGTGGAGCTGAGGTTGCTTCTGGGGCTGGGGATGAGTCGGCTGAGTTCCAGGAATTGAATATAGCTAACATCTGCCCCATTTCAGCTATTAAGAGATTCCTGGTTTAGCCCTTAACAAGTTAAGTTCCTTATTTATCTATTAGCACGCTCACTTAATCTTTAACAAAGTTTCCTCGTTACTCACGGTTCTGGGTCAGAGAGACTGAGATATAGATCAGAAGCTTTTCCACTGGAATCAGGACTGTGTCTGTCCCTGTTCGGGCGCCAAACTGCAAAGGTCTGGTCTAGCTCCTTTTGTCAGGATAAGCAAAAGTCCTTGCCCCACGTTGGGCGCCAATTGTAGCGAGCTGTCGTCTCTAGAAGCTGCCGGATCGCTCTCTGGGAAGAGATCTGCTGTGTCTACTCAAATCTCTCAGACAGATTCTTCTTCCTGTAGTGAACCGTTGTCTCCAGGCAGTTGCTGTTAACTCTTGTCCTTAGAAGTGACTTCCCTTCCTGCAAAGAGCCCCGTCAGGCCTGATGTAATGCAGAGAGTCTTCTTCTTTCTCTGAGAGTCCTCTCTTTTATTCTCCCAGAGAATGGGCGTGGGATAATGCAAGGGCTTCTGGGAAGAACCACCCCAGCCAATGAGCTTGCCCCCTCTATCAAGTCAACCTGAGTTCTCACCTTGTAATTGTCCAGAAAACCTGAATTCTCACCTTGTCACTGTCCAGACAACCTCAGTTCTCACTTAGTAATCCTAACATACATATTGTATCTGAAATTTTTGAGATGTAAATTATGAGAAAAATACGGACACAAATTCATTGCAAAAGTAACAAGCATTATACTCATTTTACTTGGTTCTAGTGAATAAATAATTATTTCTATACATTACTTATATGCCTATAAAATGCATTGTTTAACTGATTTTCTATATTTTTACAAATCCATCCTTTCATACATACTGAAATGATTATTTTCAAGATCTGTCCTGTTTTCTTCATAACTATGACATTTGGGTTTTCTTTGCACAATTACAAAAAAATCTGTTCATTTTTCTTTTGGTTCTGAACTGCAGACAATTTTTTTAAGGTTCTATATTATATAATTAGCAATATTTAGGGATCATACCAATTCTCTGTCTCATTTATATAATCCAGGATTATGAAAGCCCTAGGTTATTTTTAGAAAGATGGGGGAATAAGGCTTTTTAGCCCATGTGATTTTAGCCAGCTCTACCTTAAGAAACAGAAAAATGGCTATCATAGAGCACTTATAATTTCTCCAGTTTTTGTCTAAGGGCTGTAGGGTTTGTCATTTTAGCTGAGTTCAGATCCTAGGTTGAACCAGGAAAAAGATTGTCAGACTGTTAAACAGAAAACTTTTGTCTTTGGTTCTCATGATATTAAATTCTTCAATCTTCTCTGTTTATAACAATAGTAGTCCTAACTTTTTTCCCAACCCCAATTTCTGTCACTCATTGCAGTTATGTTTTTCCTGCTGCTCAAAAGTTATTTTCATGATTAAAAGAAAGATAAAGTATTTCTTCCTTCAAAAGCATCCTTGCTTAAGTAATGACCAGTCTACATTTAAATTAATAAAGATCTAGAACAAAAGTTCTTGAGTTGTTGGATTCACAATGTGGAGTTGAAAAATTATGATTTATTATTAGTAAATGTTTGCTTTGTAGCTGCCCCAGGATTGTGTAAAAATTTCTCAGGCATACAGGGTTCATGAAGGTGGCTGAGCCAAGATGGCAGAGTAAAGGCAGAACTCACCCAACCTCTCTCCCAAACCACTCAAAATTCCTATAAATAATGACCAAATACATTTTAGAGAAACAGAACACCCAAAAAGACAGAGTAGAACATTTTTCCAACTTAAGGCAACTTAGAAGTTCAGCAAAAAAGATCTATGGAACTAGGTGGGAGCCCAGTACAAAATCCCAGCATAGGCCATCCCAGTACAGTCCTGGCTCTTGGCCTAGGTTCCAGACCTACCCCTGGCCTGACCCCCAACATCAGCAAGGCAGGACCTCTGAATCAGTAGTGCTGGGGGATTCTGAACTTGTTGGATGAGGGATACAGGGAGGAATTGGAAGGTTAGTGGAGAGAGTCTGTGGCAATGGTGGGGGATTCAGGAGTGCAGTCTCAGCAAAGGATGTGCCAGCACAGCTGCAGCTTCACCTGGCCCCAACCCCAGCCCCAGCCCCAGCCCCAGCCCTAGCCTCAGCTCTGATGCTCTGTTGCTTTAGCACAACAGATCTTACAGCTAAGGTGGGGAGGGTTCACTCCTAAGAGCTCCAGGACAGAAAAGAGTGCTTGTGGTCATGAGGTCCTTAGAAGGTTCTCTGAAAACAGCTGAGCAAAACCCCTGGAGCGTGAGACAATGCACCCTCCTCACCGGAAACAGAGCCCCTACTTTAACAGAGTTAAAAAAAAAAGCCAGGTAATAGGCTAGGAAAATGAGCAGACAACAGAAAAAAGTTTCTGACTATTAAAAGCTTTTATGAGACAAGGATGATCAAAACACACTCAGAAGATGATAGCAAAGTCAAAGCTACTACATCCAGAGACTCTAAGAAAAATAAGAATTTGGCTCACACCATGGAAGAGCTCAAAAGGGATTTTGAAAATCAAGTAAGAGAGATAGAGGAAAAATTAGAAAAAGAATTGAGAGTGGTATAAAAGGAAATACAGAAAGCTAATGAGAGAAGAATGCCTTAAAAGACAAAAATTGGCCAATTGGGAAAGTAAGTACAAAAGCTCACTGAGAAAAATAATTCCTTAAAAAATAAAATTGAGCAAATGGTACCTAGTGATTTTATGAGAAACCAAGATACAATAAAGCAAAACAAGAAAAATGAAAAATCTCTTTGGGAAAATAACTGATCTGGAAAATAGATTCAGGAGATATAATTTAAAAGTTATTAATCTAACTGAAAGTCATGATAAAAAAAAAAGAGCCTGGACATCACTTTTCAAGAAATTATCAAGGAAAACTGACCTGATAGTCTAGAACCAGCGGGTAAAATATAAATGGAAACAATTCACCAATCCTGAAAGAGATCCCAAAATAAAACCCCCCAGGAAAATTTTAGTTAACTTCTGGAACTCCTAGGTCAAGGAGAAAATATTGCAAGCATCCAGAAAAAAATTAATTCAAATACAGTGGAGCCTCACTCAGGATAACCCAAAATTTAGCAACTTCATTAAAGGATCAGAGGGCTTTAAATATGGTATTCCAGAGAGTAATGGAGTTAGGATGATAACTAAGAATAACCTATTAAGCAAAATTTAGTATAATTCTTCAGAGGAAAATGTAGTCATCCAATTAAACAGGATTTTCAAACATTGATGATGAAAATACCAGAACTGAATGGAAAATTTGATTTTCAAATATAGGACTTTGGAGAAGTATAAGGAACTAATCAGAAAAGTGGTATGAGTGATTTAATAAGATTTATCTGTTCACATTCCTATATGGGAGGATGATACTTGTAACTCATTAGAACTTTTTCATTATTATGGTAGTTAGAAGCAGTATATATTTCCTAGCAGAAATTATCTACAAAACAAGAGGCAAGAAAAAGCTTTTACAATGGAGGGGAAGGAGGAAACAGAGGGAAGTTAATTTTATTCTCATCAGAATTGGCTCAGAGGAGATAACATACATACCTCAATAAGGATATAGAAATCTATCTTTGTAGGAAAATAGGAGGGGAATGGAATATGGGAAGGGGGGGCAGGGTGATAAAAAGAGGGCATATTAGAGAAAAGAGTGGTTTAGTACCAAAACACTTTTGAGGAGAAAAAGGGTGAAAATAGAGAAAGAGAATAAATGAGGGGAAATACACTAATGAATGGTAATTGTAAAAGGAATTTTGAAACAACTTTCTCTGATAAGGACTCATTTCTCAAACATAGAGGGAACTGAGTTAAATTTATAAAAGATAAGAGCCATGCCCCAATTGATAAATGATCAAAAGAGATGATCTATGCCCAAATGGTCAAAAATTAGTACATATTTTTGACTTAACAACACTTCTACTAAGCATGAATACCAAAAGATATTTGGGAGGAAAATGGAAAATCACTTATATGTACAAAAATATTCACAGCAACTCTATTTTCAGGGCAAAAAAACATGGAAATTGAGGAGAGGCCCATCAAGTAGGGAATGACAATAAACTGGTATGTGTTTGTTATGGATTCTTATTGTTCTGTGGGAAATGGTGAATAGGATGGTTTCAGGGGAAAAAAAATCAGGAAAGTCCCACTTAAATTCAAGCAAAGTGAAATATAACATATACAAAATAACAACAATGTTCTGGGATGACCAGATGTAAATGACTTTGCTGTTCTGGAAATACAATCATCCATGACTAATCTCAAGGATTTATGATGAGAAATCTTACCCATACCAGAGAAGGAACTTATTGTATCTAAATATGAACTGAAGCATTCTTTTTCTTTCTCTCTCTCTCCTCTCTCTCTCTTTCAACTTAATTTTTCTTAAGGGTTTTTATTTTCATTATGGTGGGAAATTTGTTGTATTTTTTTCACAACTTGATTTTTATGTAAATGTTTTGCATAACTTCACATGTGATTTCTTAATTGTGAGTGGGGATAAGGGAGAGAACCAAGAAGGAAAAAAAAAAAAAACTTAAAAACAATTATAAAAAAACTTTTCTTTTTGTTTTTGAAGGTAATTGGGGAAAATATTAAATAAAAAAATCAAATTAAAAAATGGGGGGGTCATGACAGGAAAAAAAGTATAAGAAGCCCTGATATAGAGTAAAGAACTTAAAGCATCATGTAGGTAGGAAAATGAGAAGCACATACAGGAAATGGTATAGTACAGTTTTGTTTGAGTAGAGATTGCATGAAGAAGAGCTTTTTGTGGCATCCAGAAAATACAGTGATTTTAGATTGTGGAAAACTTTTGAATGTCAAGGAAAATAGTTTGAACCTTACCTGGCAGTCAAGAAAGAGCTATAAAATTGTTTGAGTGGAAATGTGAAAGAATCAGAACAATGTGGAAGGATCTAGTTTGTTCCTTCCCCCCATATTTGTTTTAAAAAAATAATAAATAATTATATATGTATGTATATATATATATATATATATAATGCACATGTGCATTCATGTGTGTGTATATATATATATATACATATATATATATATATAATTTATCTTAATACATATTGCTTTATGAATCATGTTGGGAGAGAAAAATCAGAACAAAAGGGAAACATCATGAAAGAGGAAAAAAAAAACAGAAAAAAGAAATAAATATCGCATGTGTTGATTTACATTCAATCTCAACAATTCTTTTTCTGGATGTAGATGACATTTTCTGTCCAAAACATATTGGGATTTTTTTGGATTGCTGAACCACTGAGAAGAGTCAAATCTTTTGTAGTTGATCATTGCATATTCTTGCTCTTATATGCAATGTATTTCTAGTTCTGCTTGTTTTGCTCAGCAACAGTTTATGTAAAACTTTCCATGCCTTTCTAAAACCAGCTTGTTCATTATTTTTTTAATAGTACAATAATATTCCATTGTCTTCCTGTACCACAACTTGTTCAGCCAGTTTATATCCCTTAATATCAATTTATCAATGAGACAATGACTTATATTAGACACAGTTTTTATGTATTTTAGAAATGGGACCTTTATCAGAAACACTGGCTGTAAAGAGTTTTTTTCCAGCTTTGTACTTTTGAATTTTGGACTTTTAATCTTGTATCTGTTAGTTTTATTTGTGCAAAAAACTTCTAATTTAATGTAATCCAAGTTGTTCATAAATTCCTCCCTTCTCCAAAGATCTGATAGTTAAGTTATTCCTTGCTCTCCTAATTTACTTATGGTATTATTCTTTATGACCAAAATTCTCTAAATACATTATCATATCATCTGAAAATATGAAAACAGAATATCTGCCTATTCTAATTCATTTAATTCCTTTTTAAAAAAATTAGCAAAGCCTTCATTTCTCATACATTGTTGAATAAGATTGGTGGTAATGGGCATCCTTGTCTCACCCAATCTTATTTGGAATGTGTCCAGCTTCTTTTCATTACAGATAATGTTTGTATTAGGTTTTAAATAGATACAGCTTATTATCTTAAGGAAAGTTCCCTTTATCCCTATACTTTCTAGTGCTTTTATAGGAATGAGTATGGTATTTTGTTTAAAAAACACTTTTTTCTGCTTCTATTGAGGTTATCATATGACTTCGTTGGTATTGTTATTATTTGGTCGATTATGGAAATAGTTTTCCTGATATTGAACCAGCTTTGCATTTCAAAAATGGCTTGTTCAATTTTTTTCCCCAAAATAGTACTATTTAAAGTAATTTATTTCCTCTTCTGCTAATCTATATGGTTTATATTTTTGTAAATATTCATCAAATTCAGTTAGATTACTGGATTTTCTGTCATAGAATTGGGTAAAATAGCTTCTAACTATAGCTTTAATTTCATTTTCATAAATTCATCTTTTTCATTATTTAGGATGATGATTTGATTTTTTCTTTCCTTTTTCTAATCCAATTAACCAAAGGTTTATCTATTTTGGTTGGATTTTTCATAAAACCAATTAATAGTTTTATCAATTATCAATTTATCACTTGAATTATATCAATTCAAGTTTTCTTAATTTAAGTTTTACTAATCTCTTCCATGAGTTTCAGAATTTCTAATTTGATATTTAGTTGAGGTTTTAATTTGTTCTTTTTTTAGCTTTTTAAATTGCATGTCCAATTAATTAATCTCCTTATTATCTATTTTCTTCATGTAGCTATTTAAATATATACAATTTCTCCTAAGAACTGTTTTGGGTATATTCTATAGGTGTTTTAGTATGTTGTCATTCTCTTGGATGAAATGTTGGACTGTTTCTTGATTTGTTCTTTGACCCACTCATCTTTTAGAATTAGATGATTTAATTTCCAATTGGTTTTTATTCTATCTTTTCCTGGTACTTTATTGAATGCAAGTTTTTTATTGCATTATGGTCTGAAAAGGAAGTATTTAGTATTTCTGCCTTTTGGCATTTGATTGTGAGGTTTTTATGCCCTAATACATGGTCAATTTTTATTTAGGTACAATGTACTGCTGAGAAAAAAGTGTATTCCTTTCTATCCCTATTCAATTTTCTCCAGAGGTCTATCATCAAGGTTTTCTAAGATCCTATTAACTTCCCTATTAACCTAGGATCCTATTTCTTGTTTATTTTGTGGTTAGAATAGTTTGATTCTGAGAGAGGAAGGTTGAAGTCCCCCATTAATAAAGTTTTATTGTCTATTTCTTCCTCTAACAGCCTTAGTATCTTCTCTAGGAAATTATATGGTCTACCACTAGTGCATACACATTTATATAGTTATTACTTTATTCTTTAGGGCACTCTTTGTCAAGATGTACTTTCCTTCTTTTTCTCTTTTAATTAGATGTATTTTTACTTTTGTTTTATCTGAGATCAGAATTGCTACCCCTGCTTTATTTTTAGTTCAACTGAAGCATAATGGATTCTGTTCCAGCTTTTTACCTTTACTCTGTAAGTGTTGATCTGTGTCAAATATGTTTCTTGTAAAAAAACATATTATAGAATTCTGTTTTTTAATCTACTCTGCTATTTGCTTCTGTCTTATGATGAATTATTAAGTTAATTCCCTCTTAGAGCCAAAACTGATGAGATCAAACTTCAGTCAATGTGTATCCCCCTCCTACACACCTTTTATTACCCCTTAATGTCTTTTTCTTTGATGTCATCCCATCAGATTCCATTCACAACCACACACTCAGTTCATGTGATACCCATGTCTGTCTGCCCCAGGGACAGTCCTCAGAGTTACAGATATAATTTTTCTTTCTAGGAATAAAAACAGTTTAACTTTTAAATAATATATATATATATATATATATATATATATATATATTTATTCCCCTCTGTTTATCTTTCTATACTTCTTTTGAGTCCAGTGCTTGTAGAATAAATTTTTTGTTTAGTTCTGTTTTTTTTTTAAGTAATAATGATTAAAAGTCTCTTACTTCAATGAAGATCCAGTGCCTTCCCTATAAGATGATGCTTGGTAGTTAATTCTTTGTTCTAACCCTATGTCTTTTGCCTTCTAGAATATGGTATTTCAGGTTCCCCATTTCCTTTATTGTAGAAGCTGCCAGATCCTAAATAATTCTAACTGTTATTCCTTGATATATGACTTGTTTTTGACTGGAAGCTTACAGTGTTTTTACCTTGAGATTGTAGTTCTGGAGTTTTACAACAATATTCCTTGTGGTTTTCCTTATGGGATCTCTTTTCAAAGATGATTGATGGCTTCTTTCAGTGAGTATTTCCCCCTCTGTTTCTAGAATATTGATTCAATTTTCCTTAAAGATCTCTTGAAGAAGGAGCAAGTGGCTAGTGTAGTAGACAGAGCACTAGCCCTGAAGTCAAGAAGACCTGAGTTCAAATCTGGCCTTAGATACCTGGCTGTGTGACCCTGGGCAAGTCACTTAACCTAAATTGCCTCAGGAAAAAAAGTCTCTTGAAGAATACTATCCAAGCTCTTTTTTGGTCATAGCTTTCAGATAGGCCAATATATATATATATATATATATATATATGTTTTTTTTTTTGAAATGTCTGTTTTTATATTTTTAAATTTTTTCCCTAGGATGTTTATTTTTAATACACATTATTTTATGAATCATGTTGGGAGAGAACAATCATAACAAAAAGAAGAAACTATGGGAGAGATTTACAAAAGAGAAAAAAGAAGAAAACATAATATGTGTTAATTTACATTCAGTTTCCTTAGTTCTTTTTCTGTATGCAGATGCCATGTTCTGTCCAAAGTCTATTGAGATTGTTTTGAATCACCGAACCACTGAGAAGAACCAAGTTTTTCAAAATTGATCATTGCATATTCTTGCTATTATTATTTACAATGTATTCCTGGTTCTGCTTGTTTCATTCAGCATTAGTTTATGTAAATCTTTCCAGGCCTTACTAAAATCAGCTTATTCATCAATTTTAATAAACCAATAATAGTCCATTATCTTCATATGTCACAATTTGTTCACCCATTCCCCACTTTATGAGCATCTACTCATTTTCCAATTCTTTGCTACCACAAAAAGAGCTGCTACAAATATTTTTGCATATATGGGTCCTTTTCCCTCTTTAAAGATTTCCTTATAGAGCATCTAGGTAGCACAGTGGATAGAGCACCAGTCTTGAAGTGAGGAGGACCTGAATTCAAATATGGCCTCAGACACCTAACACTTCCTAGCTGTGTGATTCTGAGCAAGTCATTTAAATTGAATTGCTTTATCCAAAAAAAAATTCCTTGGGGATACAGACTCAGTAATTACACTGCTGGGTCAAAGGGTATATCAGTTTTATAGTTCTTTAGGCATAGTTCCAAATTGCTCTTTGGAATGTTTTTATAATTTCACAATTCCACCAACAATGCATCAGTGAAGTTTTTCCACATCCTCTCCAACATTTATCATTATCTTTCCCTCTCATCTTAGCCAATTTGAGAGGTGTGAGGTAGTACCTCACAGTTGTTTTAATTTGCATTTCTCCTAATCAATAATTATTTAGAGAATTTTTCCATATATAACTATAGATGATTTTAATTTTGTCATTTGAAAATTATCTGTTCATATCTTTTGACTATTTGTCAATTGGGGAATGATTTGCATATTATAAATTTGACACAGTTCTTCATATAATTTAGAAATGAGAGTGGCAGAGCCAAGATGGCAGAGAGGAGGCAGATTTCTTTCTGACCTCTTCCCATGACCTTCAGACTAACTACTAAATCCAGCCACTGAATTAGTTTTGGAATGGTAGAACCCATAAATAATGGGAATATAATATATTTCTAGCAGAAGATAATTTCAAAGATTTACAGAGAAGATTTGTTTCAATCAGGCACAGAGGGAGGCAAGCCAAGCTCAAATTATGTTGAGTACAGATGTCAATGCCACACAGAGTCCCAGGATGGTGTGGGTGCAAAATGCCAGATAATCTTTGGTGATAAATCTACAATAGTGTTGCCTAATCTGCCCTGGTTACAAGCCAGTAGATCAGCAGAGAAGTTATAAAACATCTAACACAAGCACAAAAGATAAACAGTGAGCATTGAAATGCCAGAATATCACAGGACATGGTTATGCCCACAGAACCTGAAATCAGTCAGTATTGGCTCAGTATAGCCATCTCCACTTGTAGAAAAAGCTTGGACAACTTCCCTTGCCCTAAAAGCAGATCTCAATTTCAAAATTGAGAAAAAAAACTAAAAAGAACTTTGACTATAGATAGTTTTTATGGTGAAAGAGAAGAACAGATTTCAAAACCTGAGGTGACTAAAATCAGATCATATCCAGATGAAGCCCCAAAGAGGGATATAAATTGGTTCCCATCACATAAGGCTCTTCTACGAGAAATTAAAAAGGATCTTAAAAGAGAGCTAGAAGAAAACTTGGGAAAGGAAATGAACTTTGCAAGAGTGTTTGGAAAAGGAAACAGAAATTATCTGAAAAAAAATTCATAACAAAATAGACAGTGAAATGGAAAAAGCATATAACTCCTTAAAAATAGATTTGACAAAACAGAAAAAGAAAAAAAAAACTCCCTGAAAAACAGAAATGAAAATGTGAAATGAAAAAAGAAAATAACTTCTTTAAAAAAAGAATTTATGGAATGGAAAAAATCCATAGAACAAAATAACTTATTTAAAAATTCAACTGGGCAAATACAAAAAGAACTAAAAAAGGTAACAAGAAAATAATTCACTAAAAATCAGAACTGAACAAATCGAAATGAATGACTCAATGAGACATCAAGAATCAGTCAAACAAAACCAAAAAAAAAAAAAATGAAAAAAATAGAAGAAAATGTAAAATACCTACTTGGAAAAACAACTGACCTAGAAAATAGATCTAGGAGAGACAATCTAAGAATTATTGGACTTCCTGAAAACCATGATGAAAAAAAGAGCCTAGACACTATTTTTCAGGAAATTATCAAAGAGAACTGCCTGGATGACATAGAATCAGAATGTAAAATAGCCAATGAAAAAAAGTAATGGAACACCTCATGAAGGAGACCCCAAAATTAACACTCCAAGGAATATTGTGCTTAAATTTCAGAACTATTTGACAAAGAAAAAAATATTGCAAGCAGCCAGAAAGAAAACAATTCAAATACCGAGGAGGATATAAGGATTACCCAGGACCTAGCAGCTTCCACTTTAAAGGCTCAAAGGGCCTGGAATTTGATATTCCAAAAGGCAAAGGAACTTGGAATGCAACCAAGAATATGCTGCTTCACTAAACTGAACATTTTCTTTCAGGGAAGAAGATGGACATTCAACTAAACAGGTGAATTCCATTTATTTCTGATAAAGAGACCAGAGTTGAACAAAAATTTTGACCTCCAAATATAGAACTCAAGAGAAGCTAAAAAAAATAAAAAAGAAAAGAACTCTTGAGAATTGTATCTGTGTTATGGGTATACATAGAGAGTGCATGTATAATTTGACTTACTGTTATAATATAAAAAAAGAAACTAGAGGTAGAAAGAGGATTATACTGGAAAAAGGGAAAAAACAGAGGTAAAATAATGGAAATAACATCTCATGAAGAGGCAAAGAAAACCTATTATAACTGAGGGAAAGAAAGGAGAGGGATGAACATTGTGTGAATCTTAACTCTCATCAGATTTGGCACAAAAAGAGAATGTTTACACATATTTGGTTTCACAGAGAAACTTCTCTCGTCTGATAGGAAAGTGGAAGGGAAAAAGGGGAAAAGAGAAGGGGTTAGCTAATAGAAGGGAAAACAGAAATAGTAGGGGAAAGGTATAAGAAAGGAGGAGAGGCTGTAAAGGGAAGGGCTGCTTGAGGCAAGTGATGCTCATAAATAAAATACTGGGGAGTAGGGAAAGGGGAGAAGGAAAGAGAAAAGTATAATTTGGGGTAAATAAGATGGGAAATACAAAATTAGTAGTTTCAACTGTAAATGTGAATGCAGTGAACTTTCCTATAAAGTAGAAGCAGACAATAGGTTGGATTAAAAGCCAAAACCCTACAATATGTTGTTTACAAGAAATATATTTAAAGAAGAGTGATAAATACAGAATAAAGTTTAAAGGCAGGAGAAGAATTTATTATGCTTCAGGTGAAGTAAAAAAATAAACAAAAACTGCTAGGAAAATTGGAAACTAGTATGGCAGAAACTGCATACCAAGATAAAGTCAAAATGTGTTCATGACTTAGATATAAAGAATGATATTACAAACAAATTAGAAGAATATAGGATAGTTTACCTCTCATGTGGGGAGAAAGGAATTTGTGACCAAAGAACAGGAGATCATTATTGATCACAAAATGGATAATTTTGATTATATTAAGTTAAAAAGTTTTTGTACAAACAACATTCATATGTGCAAAAATGTTTGTGGCAGCCCTTTTCATAGTGGCAAGAAATTGTACACTGAATAGATGCCCATCAATTGGAGAATGGCTAAATAAATTATGGTTTATGATATTATGGAATATTGTTGTTCTGTATGAAATGAGTAGCAGGATGATTTCAGAGAGGAGGCAACAATGTGATCATTCTGTTGGATGTGGCTCTCTTCAACAATGAGATGATTCAAACCAATTCCAATTTTTCAGTAATGAAGAGAGCCATCTATACCCAGAGAAAGAGGACTATGGGAACTGATTGGTTCACAACATAGCATTTTCACTCATTTTGTTGTTGTTTGCTTGCACTTTATTTTGCTTCTCTCTCTCTCTCTTAGTCTGGTTTCATTTGATTTTTCTTATGGAGCACAATAATTGTATAAATATGTATGTATGCATATATTGGATTTAACATATATTTCTACCATGTTTAACATGAATTGGACTACTATCCATTTAGGAGAGAGTATGGGGAAAGGGAGGAAAATTGGAACACAAGATTTTGCAAGGGTTAATGTTAAAGAATTGTCCACACATAATTTTTGAAAAATAATAAGCTTTAATTAAAAAAAAAAAAAGAAGAAGAAAAAATGAGACCTTTATCAGAAACTGGTTGTAAAGATTCTTCCCCCCCTCCAGCCTTGTACTTCCTACTTAATCTTGTTTCTGTTGTTTTGGTTTATGCAAAACCTTTTAAATTTAATCTAATCAAAGTTGTCAATTTTGCCTTTTATAATGTTCTCTAGTTCTTCTTTGTCATAAATTTAGGTCAATAATTTTAAAATTGTCCCTTCTGGATCTATTTTCCAGGTTGGCTATTAAATACCAATGAGATATTCCTTTTTTTTCATTATTTTTATTTTGTTTGACTGATTCTTGCTATCTCACAATCATTAACTTCCATTTGTCATGTTCTAGTTTTTAATATGTAATTTTCTTCAATTAGCTTTTATATCTCTTTTCCCATTTAACTAATTCTACTTTTAAAGGAGTTTTTTCTTCAGTCAGTTTTTTTTTTTTTTAACCTTTCTTGCCCATGATGCTGACTATTCATGCATATCTCTTGTTTCTTTTCTCATTTTTAGTTCTACCTCTCTTATTTGCCTTTTAAAGTCTTTGATGTGCACCTTCCAGGGGGAAGCCTCTTTGGGCTTGAGACAAATTCATATCATTTTTTGAGATTTCCTCTGTGGACATTTTGATCTCTTTTGAGTTTGTCTTTTAATCTTCCCTGGTACCATAGTAGCTTTGTATGGTCAAGGTAATTTTCTTACTTATTTCCTTTCCTTTTCTTTTGGTACTTTTTACTTTTTACTTGAGCTCTGTTGCTGAGGTAAAAGGGGGCACTCTCCCAAGCTTCCTGTGCAGGTCTGAGCCTTGGCTTTGAGCACAAGGGTTTCTAATATTAGTTGGGGAACTTTGCCTGCTATGTTCAGGAATCATCCTGGTTTTCCAGAGTTTGCCTTCTGAGCTGGGATTGGAAGCCGCCCCACTGATTTGCTTTTCTGCAATCTTAGTTGCTGATTTGCTGTGATTTAAGACCATTTCACCAGCTTTTCCTGAGTCTGTCTGAGCTGGGCTGAACATTCTTTTCATCTCAGTGAGACTGACCTTTCTTGAAGTTTTTCCATTCTATCTTGAGCTGTAGAATGGTTTCATTTTATTAGACTCTGTTTAGAGGTTTGGTTTCATATGGTTTTCCAGGAAAACTGGGAGAGCTCAAGCAGATTCCTGGCTTTATTCTGACATCTTGGGTCCATCCCTGAAGTCTTAGTAAATCCTTTCTAAAATGAATTGATCTGTGTAAAATAGATTCACTTTTCCAAGATGGCTTGTAATTAAAAAGCATCAAATGTTTCTAAAGCTTCAATGTGTTTTTTTTTCCTCTTATAGTCTTTTCCTTCATGTTATTTTATATATATTGTACTAAGTACAATAAATAAATAAACAATTAAAAATAAGCAAAAACAAACAACCCACCCCACCAAAACATAAGATTTGCTGATTTTACCAATATACTCCTCAGTAATATCTTAAAACAATCAGGAAGAACATTAGAAAAATTATTAGAAAAGACTATCAAGGTCTTTTAATTATGTAAAGTCATCTTCATTCTTTATGTTTAGGTTTAAGCAATCATACACCCTCACTCTACCAAGTCCCTTTCATTTGTCACCATATCTTTTTTTGGCCAGTTTCCTGAGGTTAGGAATGGTTTATTATTATTATTATTATTATTATTTATTATGTTTATAGTGTCTAATATAAAGTTTGTGCTTCCTAAGTAATTGTCAATTTGACCCTACATTCAGAGTTGTAATCAATTTTGGCATTTAGAGTTTTTTGCTTCACCTGTCCTTTCTCCTGTAAATTTAATCACATTTTGTTGTACCTTATAATTCTTTTTGGAGCTTTGTCAATGGAGAAATATTGTACTGGATAATCCAAGAATTTGATGGCATATGTAAATTATTAAATTTAATTTTTTGAGGGGAAACCTTGTATGTGGTAAACCTTAAATCTTTTATTGTGGACAGAAGATGAGCTCTATTTTAAATATTACTTGTTTACATATGAAAATGTGTGACTAGAAAGCATGAGATGGCTTTGTATAATAATCTCAAACATAAATGCATTAATACATTATACAGATATTTATAAACACATATACAAGATTATATGTACATAAACCCAAATAATTATATGTGTATGTATATAGATGTGCATAATATATTCACATGTATTCACATAGATATATCTACATCTAGATTTATATATATATATATATATATATATATATATATATATATATATATTTATACATATGTTCATACACACATATGTTCTACTTTAAAAAAACTCTTTGCTACCTATAAAGAAGTTTATTCAGGGATAGCAGAAAATTGGGGGAAAAGATAAAAAGACATTGTGAGAAACATCAGTGGCCATGAAGTGTGCTTTCTTTAAATATAATCAGTGAGCACTATGAATAAAACAATGAGAAAATGAACAAAAACCTCTCTATTGCCTGTCCTTTCTTTTCTTTTGTGCCTTCTCACAAATCTATCTTTGCCTTTTTCTTTTCTACTCTTGTGATTATAATATTCAAACATTTTGTGGTGGTTTCATTAAGAAAAGAAAACATAATTATAATTGAACACAGAGTAAAATATCAGTTTCTAAACAGCTGAAAAGATGTTATCATCACTAAGATAACTCAAATTATTTTGATAATTTAATCCATTGTTTTGTTATCAACCACAGTCAGCCCTGTAACATTAAAACAAGGTTTGAATCTGAAATGAACAATCTGATATTTTTATTTTGTTTTTATTTTTAAGTTCAGCTTTTGAATTGTATTTTTGTCCTAAACATGTAGATACCTAGATAGGATTGTTACACAGTAAGTAGATAATTTTTTGCTTAATGTACTCACAGAGGTTATAATTCAAAATATTAACTTTTACAGGGGTAGTTTGCCATTTTACATTTCCGAGAAATAGATTAAAATGAGTAAGGTGTATTACTTTTAAAGTGAAATATTCTGTTTTTATTAAGAGGTCAATCAAATGATAATTTATTAATTACTTACTGTGCAAACAGGCCACCTGTAATAGTGAATAGATGGCCTTGTAGTAAGAAAAGAAAAAGAAAAGTTTCTGGTTCTGACACATTGTAGCCCTGTGTACTGGACAGGACACTTAATTTCATGTTTTAAGCCAGGTATCAAAGTAACATTTTTCCTTCCCTCCCTCTGTCCCTCCTTCCCTCTGTTCCTCCTTCTCTCTCTCCCTTCCTCCCTCCCTCTCTCCTTTCTTTCTTTCTTCACTCCCTCCCTCTCTCTCCTTTCTTCTCTCTCTCCTTTCTCCCCTCTCTTCCTCCCTCCCTCCCTTCTTTCTTCCCTTCCTCCTTTCTTCCTTTCTTTCTTCCCTCCCTCCCTTCTTTCTTCCCTCCATCTCTCTCTCCCTTCTTCCCTCTCCCTTCCTCTCTCCCTCCCTTCCTCTCTGTTCCCTTCCCTCTCTTTTTCCCCTCTCTTCCTGCCTCCCTTTCTCCCTGTTAAGGGATAGGTCAATTCTTCTAGAGTTGCCACAGCTGTTGATCATAGCATTTGAAGGTGTTGCAGAGCAGCCTTTGCTGACACAGGTGTCGAGGACTGGGAATGAAATAAATTGGAGGCAGAGAGAAGAGGAGGGAGGTGAGACAACATAAGGGTCTCTCAGTCAGAGAACAGCAACTGCCTCTCAGTATCCTTGTATCATCTTCTCACACAAGGAGATCCATTCTGCAGATTTGGGTTGAATCTCTAGTAGCTACTGTCAGGTGGCTCCTGTATGTCAATACCTTCCTCCCTCCTTCCTTCATTTTGTTCCTCTCTCCTTCATCTCCTGCCTCCTTCATCTCTACCCCCCTTCCCTCTCCCTTTTCCTCTTCCCCTTTCCCCCTCCTTCTCTCCTTCCCTCCTTTCCTTCCTTCTTATTATTAATTATGACTTTTATCATCTATTAGACTTATCACCAGGACTTGAAGCAGGAGGGTAGACAAAAGTGAGATTAAGTTGATTTGCAAATAGGCATTGACATAGAGATGCAGCCAGAAAGTCTAAATATCATCCTGCCTGCTAGAAACCTTTTCTTATTAAGTTTTGACCGTTGGCTTTATTGCTGACTGAAACTTCACTTTGCACTTTCATGTTTACTTATTATAAAATTCTCCTAGAAAAACTATGTCCTCCACTGTAATGTTCTTTGTTTTTCTGAAGGTCTTGGGAGCAACCTTTGTTTCAGTTCAGTAATTACCAGGAGAATAGCCAGGTGTTAAAGTCCAAGTCCTTTATTGTCTCCTTCAAAATCTTGTCTCCTTGCCTAGGGCCCAGCTAGCTTTCTTGAGATCCTTTAGGAGTCTTGGTTTCAGTGGAGAGGTGCAGGAGGCCAGGCCAGCCACCAGGAGCCTGACCTAAGATGGAATTGAAGCTCTCTCTCCTTTGCTCTGAGAACTTAAGCTCCTGCCTCCAGTTCTCTTGTCTTCTCTGCCACTAAATGAATCTGGCTGAGGCTCCTAGCTTATATGCTCTTATAATTACATTATCATAGGTGTGAATCTTGTAATACTATATTAAGTACTAAGTACATGTAATGAACTAGAGAACTATTAAGCACTATGCTAAACTAGATAACCATTGTGTTTATCAAATACACTGCCTTAACACCTTATAAAAATCCTTGTTTCAGAGATAAGGTGAAGAACTTACAGGAATATATAAATTGTTTTCATGTATTTTCTTTTCATTATTTCTGTGTTTCCCCTATGAACTGTATAATATGTGCAGGCCCATATTTACTTGAGCCTTGGCCAGTTGTAAACATATTTATTTAATCCGAGTTGATGACATTTATCAGTATTTGACATTTATCAATATTTAGTCTATTAGCTTGAACAGTGTCTATCTGAAGCCAGAAGGCCTGATTTTCTGTTCTAGAAACAGGGAAACAGAAACCTTCCATTCCAATTTATCCAGATAGCAACAATCAATTAGATGCCTCCCCCCTCCCCTTCTCAATGATCTCTTACTTGTGATGTAATCTTTTGTATAAAAGCTGTATATCTTTACTACTTCTTTAGCCCTTCTACCAAGATTTTTCTCTTTCCCTTAACTCATGATAGAACAGCTCATCCTCCAGAGGTTTTAATAAATAACCTTTCTGCTTTCTACTGAGTGATCTCTGAATAGTCATTTTGGGTAAAGGTCTTCTGCATCACTCACAGAATTTAGAAGGCACTGAAAGCACTTGCAGTCCTTCAGAAATCTATAAGCAACAGAGTTTATCATTACTTCCTGAGTAGATATATCACAGATTAATTCCACTCTGCCCCTGTCCCAAAGTCCTGCTTTGTTATTTCCCAAGGAATTGTTCCATATTTTTTGGAGTGATTATCCTCTGATAAGACTATGGGGCTTTAGGTAGATGTGATATTCTTCTCCCAACTTTTGTATCCTTCCTCTCTATCCCTATGGTCTCAGACCTGACTTCTCCCATTAATATCAAAATGACTTTGGACAAAACTTATCTGGAGGATGGGGTAGGATAGAGTTAACAAGAATCCCAGAATGCTTTATTAAAATTGGAAGGATTTGGGGAAAAGTGACTCTAGCAGGATTGCCAACATGTTCGGAGAAATTGCCCTTCTTCATTGGTACAGATGATCTATCTCTATGTCCTACATATGAGACAAGAAGAAAATATTCATCTGTGGTGTTTTCTTCTCCCCTTATCTATATGTGGGGAAGAAATGACCAAATCAGAGACTATTCCTCAATATAACCACTCTAGATATTATCCTTTTAGGCCTGTTCCCCAATCCCTCTTTAAAAATGGATTTGAAGTTAGTGTTGATTTTACTGCTCCATACAAATACTGCCACTTACTGTTCTTACTTCATCTTCTGCCTATGATTGCCATTTAAGTAATTTGTTTAATCTACTAAACTCAGAATACCACAGCCTTGTACTTTAATTTAACTAATCAAAAGACTGAATGTTCAGATATGGGTAGCCCCTGTATATCTCTGAGCTGCCACATTCATCAATATCTGACATCAGAGGGCTTGCTTCACTTCATTTCAATATAGTGTTCTGACCATAACCATATCTGAAATATAGGATTAGATATTACTCTTTTAAAATAATGTCTTTCAGGGATATGTTTTTACAAGAATTCAGGCACTTATTACTCAGTCACTCCTAGCTGGTCATCATTAAATTAGCATAATCCCAAGCACAAGTCATTAAAACTATCTAAAAATCATCTGGGATAATTTAAAGGTCTGTAGATGGAAAAATCCTCTGTTCATGGCATGATTTCTCTATAGTTTTTGGAATGAGTTGATATGTTTCAGTGACTGCAAACTATTGTGTTCATTTTGGTCTATTTACCCCTAACTTATTATTGAATGTAGTTTTTATTGCATTGTGGTCTGAGAAGAAGGCATTTATTATTTCTGCCTTCCTGCATTTAATTTTGAGATCTTTATGTCCTAATATATGGTCAATTTTTGTATAGGTTCCATGAACTGCTGAGAAGAAAGTCTATTCCTTTCTATGACCATTCAGTTTTCTCCGAAGGTCTATCATACCTAGTTTTTCTAATGTTCTATTTACTTTTTAAATTTCTTTCTTGTTTGTTTTGTGGTTTGATTTGTCTAAATCTGAGAGTACAAGATTGAGATCTCCCACTATTATAGTTTTACTGTCTATTTCTTCTTGCAACTCTCTTAACTTTTCCTTTAGAAAGTTAGATGCTATACCAGTTGGTGCCTATATGTTTAGTATTGATATGGCTTGTTTATGCTACCTTTTAGCAGGATATAGTTTCCTTCCTTATCTCTTTTAATTAGATCAACTTCTGCTTTTGCTTGATCTGAGATAAGGATGGCTACCCCTGCTTTTTTGACTTCACCTGAAGCATAATAGATTCTGCTCCAACCTTTTACCTTTACTCTGTATGTATCTCCCTGCTTTAAGTGTGTTTCCTGTAAACAACATATTGTAGGGTTCTGACTTTTGATCCAGTCTGCTGTCCGTCTCTGTTTGATGGGAGAGTTCATCCCATTCACATTTACAGTTAAAATGACTAATTCTTTATTTCCTGCCATCATATTATCCCCAGATTATGCTTTTTTCCCTTGACCCCCCTGAACCCCTTCCCCAATATTTAATTTATAGACCCCACTTGTGACGTGCAGCCCTCCCTTTTTGGTATCCCTCCCCCCTCCTTCCAAATCCCTTCCCTTTTCTTGTACCCCTCCCTTATTCCCCTTTTCCTTTTTCCTTTTCCTCTCCCCCCTTTTAATGAGGTGAGAGAGAATTCTCTGAAAGACAAATATGTCAATTATTTACTCTTTGAGCCTACTCTGATGAGAGTAAAATTCTTGTGTTCATTTTGGAATATAACTGATGAAGAACTTGATATCAGAAAGCTGAGAAACATTTGTTCATATGTGAGTATGTGTGGGGAAATAAAAAGATGTTGAGAGTAGGGGTTTTAAATCTTGTAGAAAAAAATCATATATATATATATACATATATATATATATATATATATATACATATACACATACACACAAAGTCAAAATACACACACACATACACACACACACACACACACACACACACACATACACACACACACACAAAGTCAAAATATCCTGCCAGGAAGCCCAAGTTTTGATCTTAAAAGCACCTACCTAGCACAAAAGCAGGCAAACTCTTGAGTGGTTTGAAGCCCATATATTGTCAGGTTTTCCATCCCATCAATTGTTTGGGGAAGAAAGACTTCTATGGAGTCAGAAAAAATCTCAAAGGCAATGCTGTTGGCTGACAGAACAACACATCTTCCTATGACATCAAAAACAAAGGTAGAATGGAAGGGGTGATGGAAGCGACATTGGGGAGGGGGAATAGACAGAAGAAAAGGTCAGGGCAAAAATCTCCTATGGGTTGTTTCTTTATATGTGTTAATATGAGTAAATTCATAATGTTTTGATGCGTGTGACTGAAAAAAAGATAGTTGTATGCAGGCAAAACCTTAATGTCAGTAAAGTGGCAATGTTCAGATCACTGTATGAAGCTGAATAAAGCATCATTCAGGGAGAGGAGAAAGGTCTCTCCTCTAATGCATCCAAGAGACCCTAGTTTTATAACTCCTTCTGTTGAAGTGAAAGCATAAGAGGACTAAAAACCTTCCCTAAATTACTTGCAATTTGACAACATGGAGCTGTTTGTGGACCAGTACTCCGCTGGCTTTTTAGCTTTCACATGTGGTTCATGATTGCTTGTGAAAGAATTGTTTTAGCACTCACTATCCAGTCCAGCTGACATGGAAGAGTATTTCAATCAAGAGAAAAAAAAAGAGAGAGATCCTTTTTCAACACCCTTACCTCCAACTAGCTGTCTGCAAAGTGACCTTCCCAAACAATGAAATCGCCTCATTTAGTTTTTCCCTTCTTTCTGTCCTCTTGCCACTAATCTCAGATTATCAGACATACATTTGTATTGGTATACTCACAAGTTCTATCATGTTTAGGTATTTGTTATCATTTATTTTGATTTTTCATTTTAATGTTAGCTTGAAAAGCCAAATACAGTTAAATATCTTAAATGAAAATTTAGAGTCAAGTCCTTTGTTTCTTTTATATGGCTTAGTGTGCTAGTTAGATCAAAAGTGTCTTAAAAGATGGAAAGAATAGATTTTCTCTCTACTTATATAGATATATCTAAATAATTCTCTATATTTATCTTTCTATCAATCAATCTATCTATTTATCCATCGATCCATGTCTATGTATAAACTCCATTTAAATTTTTTTTAATCTTAAAGGGGAATATTTTACCAAGTTAATTACAAAACTCATTTTAATAGTATTGTTTTTACTGATTATGTTAACAAGAGTGAAATTAAATCTGCAAGTATTTATTTTATGCTTACTACATGCCAAGTCCAGTGCTAAGTACTGAAAACAAAAATAAATGTCAAAACAGTTTTTGACCTCAAGAAACTCACATACTATTTTTAAACTTTCTTCATTTTAAAACCTTCTTTTTTTAACCATTAAAATGTTAAGGGACAACTAATCTTGCTTCTTGAAATTGGTACTTATTCATTTATTTGGTACACATTAAGAAAATAGTAATAGCATATCAGAGGAATAGTGAGAAAATGTAGGCTACAATATATTCAGCTTATTTCTATCTGAGGCCAAAGTAACGAATTATTAAAAAAATCAAATCAGTGGGAAAAGAATAGGATGTTTTCTATGGATGAAACAAGTGGATTGTATTTTTTCATATTTTGTTGGTTAACTAGATATATTAGAAAATCTTAATTTCAAATCCCATCATGGCATGGAGGGAGAATCTTCATAAGACTATTCCAATGGAATAAGACTTGGCATGTTCTCCTGTGTTGTTCAGGTTTTAAATATAGTTTAAATAAATATGCCTATTTGTACTAAAAAAAAACTAATTCAGAATAAAGATATATTGATTATAGGTTGAATACTTGGTAATGAATTTTCCTCCATAAAAAATTCAAAACGAAAAAAGAAAAGTAAAACATATCCTTCCAATTTATGCAACCACCTTCAATTTCTAGTCTTTTTTACAAGAGGGACAAAAAGAGATCAGAGTGTGCTGTGACTCATGAAGTTTTTAGGCAAATAATAAACAGTAACAACTATTATGGTACTAAATGTGAGATTTTATTTCCAGTTACAGAGCATAGACATTTTTCTGAAAAACTAATCAAACCAACCTTGAGACTGTTGTTATAAATGAAACTGGAACATAAAGATAGATGAGTTTAAGATAATTACTTATAGATTTTCCTTAAAGAAGAATATAAAAAGATGAATCTATTTCATATCCCAAGGTAACAAAAATGTATGTACATATATAGATGTATATATGTGTATATTTCTTTTTTATTTCTAATTTAATGTTTATTTCTTTATTGTTGGAGGGAACTACTTAATGGATGAGATTACAGTTATATCATAGATACATTTGAGTATTTGAATATATAATTATCTCTTATGTATTTATCCTCTTCTTTTTGAAATATATCCATCACTCAATGCCTTAGAGCCATCCTTTATAATATAGAATATAAAAAAGAAAGAAAACATTTTCTCAAAAATGACCACCACATAAACCAAGTGTAGTAGCATGTAGCATTTTCTGCACTCATGGCTCCTTTCTTTTGCAAAGAGGAGACAGATTCATTTTATCTTTTCTATTTCAAGACCAACCACCTCACCATCAGTACCATCACCACCATCACTACTCCCCCCCCCCCACCATTACTATCATCATCATCATCATCATCATCATCATCACAATGATGAGATTTAATTTTATGGGAAATTGGGTCATGTAATATCATGTTTTGCATGCCTTTGCTATAGAAATATTATTATGAAAATAACTATCTCACATGCAAAGAGATTGAAAAATTCTACAAAAATCTGAATAAAGACAAATTAAAGACATAAATATGAGGATTTTCCTGACTCTCAGGGAAAAAATACATCCAGTTTTTCTGATAAAGGTCTGGCTTCCAAAATATATGTTGACTCATAAGAATATAAGCCTTTTCCCAATTGATAAATAAATGGTCAAATGATATGAACAAACAATTTTCAAATAAGAAATTGAAGCCATTTCTAGTCAAATGAAAAAATGTTCTAAATTTTCTTGATTAGAGAAATGGAAATTAGGATAATTCTGAGGTATCTGAGGATAGGCTATGATGACAGGAAAAGATAATGATAACTGTTGGAGGGGATGCGAAGAGTGGGACATTAATGCATTATTACTGGAATTGTGAAATGACCTAATCATTCTGGAGAACAATTTGGAACTATGCCCCAAAGGCTATCAAATGCATATTCTTTGATCCATTGGTGTCTCTACTAGAGTTGTATCTCAAACATATCATAAAAAAAGGGAAAGGATTCACATGTGCAAAATTGTTTGTAGCAGCAAAATTGTTTTCAATCAAGTTAAGCTTGAATGCTTTTTTAAGTATTTTATTTTCTTTCTTTTCTTTTTCCCTTTTTTATTAAATTTTTTTTTAATTTTCAAAACATATATATGGATAATTTTTCAATATTGACTCCTTGTCACCTTTGTCTTCCAAATCCTCCCCCCCTACTCCACTCCTACCCGTAGATGGTAAGCAATCCAATTTTTGTTAAACATTTTTAAAAATATATGTTAAACGCAATGTATGCATACATAATTATTCAAGTATTTTGCTGCACAAGAAAAATCAGATCAAAAAGGGAAAAAATGAGAAAGAAAACAAAATGCAAGCAAACAGCAACAAAAAGCATGAAAATGCTATGCTGTGATCCACACTCAATTCCAAGTTTTTTCTCTGAATATATATGGCTCTCTTCATCACAAGATCATTGAAACTGGCCTGAATTGTTGAAAAGAGTCATATTCATCAGAACTGATCATCATATAATCTTGTTCCTATGTACAATGATCTACTGGTTCTGCTCATTTCACTTAGCATCAGTTCATGTAAGTCTCTTCAGGCTTCTCTGAAATCATCCTCATGACCACTTCTTATAGAACAACAATATTCCATAACATTCATATACCATAACTTATTCAGCCATTCTCCAAATGATGGGCATTCACTTAGTCTCCAGTTTCTTGCCAGTACAAAATGTTTGTACAAATATTTTTGCACATGTGGGTCCCTTTTCTTCCTTTATTACCTCTTTGGGATATAAGCTCAAAAGAAACACTGCTGGATCAAAGGATATGCACAGTTTTATAGCACTTTGGACATAATTCCAAATTGCTCTTCAGAATAGTTGAATCAGTTCACAATTCCACCAACAGTATCTTAGCATCCCAGTTTTCCCATATCCCCTCCAACATTTGTCATTATCTTTTCCTGTCATCTTAGCCAGGTAGGTAGTGGTAGCTCAGAGTTGCCCTAATTTGAATTTATCTTATCCTTTTCATATAACTAGAAATAGTTTCAATTTCTTCATCTGAAAATTGTTCATGTTCTTTGACCATTTATTAATTGAAGAATGGCTTGAATTCTTATAAATTTGAGTCAATTTTATATATATTTTTAAAATGAGGTCTTTATTAGAACCTTTGAATGTAAAATGTTTTCTCAGTTTATTGTTTCTCTTCTAATCTTGTCTGCATTGGTTTTGTTTGTACAATTTTTTAATTAATATAATAAAAATTATTTGTGTTTTATTTATTTATTTTGTGTTCAATAATAGACTCCAGTTTTTCTTTGGCCACAAATTCCTTTCTTCTCCACAAATTAGAGAGGTAAACTATCCTATAATCTTCTAATTTGCTTATAATGTCGCTCTGTGTCTAAATCATGAACCCATTCTGACCTTACCTTGGTATATGGTGTTAGGTGTAAGTCAATGCCTATTTTCTGCCACACTAGTTTCCAATTTTCCTAGCAGTTTTGTCAAATAGTGAGTTCTTATCCTAAAAGCTGATTTTTTTTTGGTTTGTCAAACACTAGTCTACTATAATTACTGACTATTTTGTCCTGTGAATTTAACCTATTCCACTGATCAACTACTGTATTTCTTAGCCAATACTAAATGGTTTTGTTGATTGCTGCTTTATAACATAGTTTTAGATCTAGCATAGCTAGGAGGACACCTTCATTTTCATTTTTTTTTCATTAATTCTCTTGAAATTCTTGACCTTTTATTCTTCCAGATGAATTTTGTTATTATTTTTTCTAGATCTATAAAATAATTTCTTGCAAACTTGATAAGTATAGCATTAATATTGTCATTTTATTATATTGACTAAGCCTATGCATGAACACTTGATATTTTCCCAATTAATTATATCTGAATTTGTGTGGAAAGTTTTTTGTAGTTGTGTTCATATATTTCCTGACTTTGCGTTATCAGATAGACTCCCAAATGTTTTATATTATTGACAGTAATTTTAAATGGAATTTCTCTTTGTATCTCTTGCTGCTGGACTTTGTTGGTAATATATAAAACGGTGATGATTTATGTGGATTTATTTTGTATTCTGCCACTTTGATAAAGATATGAATTGTTTCTAGTAACTTTTTAGTTGATTCTCCAGGGTTCTCTAAGTATACCATCCTATCATCTACAAAGAATGAAAATTTGGTTTCCTCATTACCTACTCTAATTCCTTTAATTTCTTTTTCTTCTCTTATTGCCAAAGCCAACATTTCTAATACAATATTGAGTAGTAATGGTGATAGTGGGCAATCTTGCTTCAACCCTGATCTTATTGGGAATGGTTCTAGTTTGTCCCCACTACACATGATGTTTGCTGATGGTTTTATATAGATGCTCCTGATCATTCCTATACTCTCTAGTAATTTTAATAGGAATAGTTGTTGGATTTTATCACATACTTTTTCTGCATCTATTAAGACTATTATTATATATTATTATATATATATTAAGACTACTATTATATATATAATATATTATATATATATTAATATATATATATATACATATATTATATGATTTTTGTTAGTTTGGTTATTGATATAGTCAATTATATTAATAATTTTCCTAATATTGAGCCAGCTTGCATTCCTGGTATAAATCCTAGTTGGTCATGGTGTATTATCCTGGGGATGACTTTCTGTAAACTCTTTGTTAACATTTTATTTAAGATTTTAGTCTTTTATTTTCAAAGTACATGTGTAGATAGTTTTGAACATTCACTCTCCAAAACTTTGTGTTCTGAATTTTTTTCTCCCTCCCTTCCCCCAACCCTTCCTTTAGATAGCAAATATGTTAAGCAATGTATGTTAAGTTTAGATAGCAATGTATGTTATGCATGTGTAATTCTTCCATACACATTTCCACAATTATCATGTACAAGAAAAAATAAGATGAAAAAGCAAGAAAACAACAAAAAAGTTGAAAATACTAGTTGTTGTCCAAACTCAGTCCACACAGTCATCTCTCTGCATGCTTTCTATTACAAGCTCATTGGAACTAATCTGAATCACCTCATTGTTAAAAAGAGCCACATTCATCAGAATTGATCATTACATAATCTTGTTGTGCATAATATTCTCTCAGTTCTACTCACTTTACTTAGCATTGATACATACATGTAAGTCTCTCCAGACCTTTCTGAAATTGGCCTACTCATCATTTCTTATAGAACAATAATATTCCATTACATTCATTTAACATAACTTATTCAGTCATGAAGGACATCCCTTTTTGTAATGGCAAGGAACTAGAAACTGAATAAATGACTTACATGAACTGATGCTTAGTGAAGTGCATAAAACCAAGAAAACATTGAACACAGTGACAAGATTATGCAATGATCAATTCTATTGGACGTGACTTTTTTCAGCAGTGAGATGATTCAAGGCAATTTCAATAGACTCGTTTTTTTTTTTTTTTTGATCTAATTTTTCTTGCGCAGCATGACAAATATGAAAATATGTTCAGAAGAATTGAACATATTTAACCTATATTGGATTATTTGCTGGAGAGGGGTGTGAAGGGAGAGAATGAGAAGAATTTGTAACACATGGATGAAATATGAAGATTGTTGAAAATAGCTGTAAAAATTCTTATGATAAAACTCTTTCATCTATCAATAATAGAAGTTACAGTATTTGATTTCTGGCATGATAGATCTTGATGTGTTTCAGAAAAGTAGAAATGGAACTTAAAAAATGATGGAAAAGAAGTGGTTGGTCTTATTCTCAATATAAGACAGGAGATCTGCTAAATTACTCAGTTCTTCTACCAAACTCAATTCTACAAATAAAAAGCCCATTTGTAAAAAGCTACATTTTTAAATAATAATAATAAGACAATTGAAGTTAACTGACTTGTCCAGGAAGTTAACACATAGTTAGGAAGTGTGATTTGAAATCAAGTCCTCCTTCCTCTACTCTATCCACTGTGCCATCTACCTTCCCCAAAGTCCATTTTTTTTTAAAAAGCAACAATATTCAGTTCACATTACCAAGTCAACAATAAGCTCCTACTATGATACAAGCTATGTGCTAAGATCTCCAAAAACCAACGTTTTATTAGCAGAAGCAACAATAAAACATAACAAAACATCATATAGTTTCAATGATAAGGAATGTCTATGTCCAAAGAGTTAAGGTTACATGTCATCCAATGGCAATAAAGAAACACAGGGTATGCAAGAAGGCTTTAATGTAGTACTAATGAAGAATGAACTAGTTGAAGAAATTTAAACTATTTCAGTAGGGACATTTGGATTTTGGAAAGGAGATGTGAAAGTCATATAGTAAGAGTGAAGATTATTGAATAACTTGTGCTTTATTGATATCCACTAAATGTAAAAATCCCATGGGAAAGTTTCTGGTAGATTAAATATTTATGGAAATACATAGACAAAATTTTCACCAAATAACCAAAGTAGATGTCATTTTTTTTGTACTTGGGTATTAAAAGTAATAGTAATATTCATAATGCATGGTAAAGAATAGTAATACTCTTTGTGCAAACCACACTGGGAGTACTATATTCAATTCCTTGTACTACATTTTAAGAAAGATAATGAAAAATTATAACCATCTCTGGGAGACCAACATATATTGTGAGAGGATTTCAAACCTTGGCATATCCTGATTGGTTGAAATTTAAAAATTTAGTGCCCAGAAGAGAGAAGTAAGGAGATTAGGATAGCTTTCTAGTAGTATTTGAAGCATCGTCATGTGTCAAAACAAGTCAACTTGTTTTAATTTCCAAAGAGGGCAAAAGTCAGATCAATAGGTAGAAGGTGCAATTTCAGCTTGGTATTAAAATAAATTTCCTAAAAATAATATTTTTTCTAAATTAGAAATTAACTTTTTCAGAAAAAACTGATTTTTATCAAGTTCTCCATGGGGAAGCTAAGTGACAACATAGTAGAGAGATGTTTTTTAAGATCTTAGTGCTTTCATGGTCTCTGAGATTCTTTCCAAATTAGAACTTTGTATTCAACTTTCTTAATTTATAGTCAAAAAGAAATTGCTGGACAGGCATGATGGTATATACCTCTAATCCCATCTATTTGGGAGAGGCTTAAACTAAGGCTGGTAGATCCCTTGAATTTGGGACTGAGCAGAAGTCAATGTGATGTGCCCCCCTGGGAAAGAGGACTACTGACATATCTACAGAGGAATAAACTAAGCCAAGATGATAAAAAATTAGAGGAGGGTACAATTTTCAAGCTCCTCAGTATTGGGATTGGCCCAATTTCCAGTCTGGGAGATATGGAGTGACTTAGTCTAAAACTAAAAAGTAAAGAAAAGAAAATAGAAAAGGAAAAAAAAAAGAAGGAAAAGAAAAGGAAGAAAAAGGGAAGTAAAAAGGAAAAGAGAGGAGAAGAAAATAGAAGTAGAAGAAAAAACAACATGGATGGGATTGTGATGTGCATTTTTGAAAAGAGTACTTATATTGGAAAGTCACAAATTTATCTGAGGAAAATATTAGACTGTGAAATCCTTGAAAATAGGTACTGTATCATTATCATTTGTATTATTAGCACTAAGCAATGTACTTGTCTCATAATAGACCCAATATATACTTGATAACTTGACTGTTATACAAAGAAAATCTCAATGCAATGCATTTATGAATTTAATGAATTTAAACAATCACATTATACAAAATTTATTAAACCACCTGACAAGGAAATCAAACTAAAGGAATAAACTCTTCCCCTTGGCTTTGCCTGCTTCATGACTCATCATGTCATGTAAAAAGTTCACAACTCTCTTCTTAAAACATCACTGACTTTCTACCTTTGGTTTAAACTTTATCTATTATTGCTGCTATTTAGAAAGTCACATATGAGAATAGGTAGTCATTTCTACTTGGTAAAGTATTTCACTTTAACTTCTTTCCATCTCAATCCATGGAATATAAACTGGTGAAGAATGAGAAGGAACTTTTTCCTTTTTAGGACATAGTAAGCTCTTCACGTTCGTGTGGAAGGTCAGATCTTTGACTATGGTCTATTCCTTCTGAATAAAATAGCAAGTCCAGTGATAACCACTCAAAGACTTCTCTTTCCTCCCTTTTCTTCTTTGGTTACTCTACTGAAGTAGAGCTTGTCAGCAAGCAGGTTTGTCTTTCCCATTACAACTTGATGAACAATAATTATCACCGATTAGAGAAAATTCTGGAACTCTTCTAAATAATGACTGTACTCATTAAAACATATTCTTAACTTTGTAAGGTCGCTATTTGTCAGATGTTTCCTTTTTCATATAAATGGTTTTATTCAATATGGTGTTCATCATAAGCTATCACTTTTTCATCATAAAATTTTCATCAGACCATATATTTTTTAACATTCCTTTTATGGACATTACACATAACAAATTAACTAAGTCCATGTTCCAGAGAGACAATTTTTTTTCACTGTAATTGATCAGAGTGATCATAGCATCATAGATTTAAAACGGAAGGGTAACAGAAGTCAAACAAATTAGCACTGACAGATAATAGTAATAATGATAACAGTTAACATTTATAATACTTGATACATGCTAAACATTGTACTAAACATTTTATAATTAGCATTTCACCTGATCCTCATAACAAGACTTGTTTTAGGTGCTGATATTATCTTGATTTTTTCAATGGAGGAAGAAGAGGCAAACAGATTAAATAATTTTCCCAAAGTCACACATCTTTTTTCTTTTCAGATCTCCCTAATGACCTTCTCCCACATGCTTTTCAAAAGTGTGTCTTGCCCCATAGCTTACAAAAAATATAGACACCATTAGATAACATTCACTTATGTCTTCCATTCTACATCTATGCCTCATATATACCTGATATCAATCCAATCTCCTCACTCTTTCCTTTCTTAATCTTCTTTTATTGAATAGGACTATTCTCCTTGATAAGGCCAATCCAGCAAAAAGTTATCCTACCATTCTTCTATTCTTAAGTCCATACCATCTAACAAATTGATCCACATTCACCCCCTCTAGACTTTAATTTTTCCCCATATATTAACTCCTTCTAGCTGCCAAGAAACATGATTATATCTTTTTAAAACTTAACTCTTTAAAAAAGAAAAAAACAAATTTAATTTCCCCCCAACATCTCAGAAGACTATCATATATATATATATATATATATTTTTTTTTTCCCATTTCAAGGCTAAACTTCAAGAAAAATACATTCAACTAACATACTTTTTGATTGAACTTAGACTCTTCTCAAACATTTCTCTGCTCTTTTCAATATGATTTCCAATTTCATTAGACTTTTGGATATTTTTTTTCAAAGTTACCATCAATGTGGCCTCTTCTCAAGTCTTTATTTATTTATTTATTTTTGTCTTCTCTATAACTTTTAGCAGTTTTGACCATCCCTTCTTCCTATTTACCTTCTTTATTCTCAGTGAATTATTACATATATGTTAAGGTAAATACATTAATCAGATCTTAGAAACAAAGAATCAGACATAAAATGGATATTAAAGGATATCTAGTCCACTCCCCATTTTTAGAAAAATGAGGCCCAGATAGGTTAAATAGTTTAACCAAGATGACATAAATAATGATTGGCAGATTAGGGATAGGTAGATTAGGAATTCAAGTCTTTTGCTTCAAAAATTAACATTAATTCCATGTATCAAACTTCCTCTCCTTTCTTGAAAGGGAGTACTATATGAGACTATACTGGACTCCTTCATACACTTGGATAATACAGAGGAATTAAAGAAATAAGAGTCTAAGGGCTATAAAACCATGTTTAATCTATTTCATAATTTTGTCCACATCTAGAACTGTATATCTGTCATCCAGAGAATAAAGAAAAGCAGGAAAATGTTATCATGCACTCTGGACAGAAATTTTATATACATACATATATATATTACTTTAGTAGAGAATGAGGATAAAGTGAACAACTACAATGCACAGGTTTGAAGTTGTGTCTGATTTTATGAAGTTGCTTGAATGAAAATTATTGTTAAAATGGGTATTATCTCTTTATTACCAGAGAAAAGATGACATTTTTCTCCTTTCTTAATTGCTGTGGCCTATTCTCAGCATGGAAGAATCATACTTAGCAACCAAAGACTGTAGGGTTAGCTTGCTATTTTAAGGGGGTTCATTGTCTAACACATAGTTTCCATTTTACTGAAACTCTTCAATACAGTGACTAATTTAGACCCATCATAAACCATACACACATGCATAGGTAGGGATCCATAAGGTTACTGAACTCTCATCAAAGCCATTCAGAGTTTGGAGTACCATTCAGTTTGAGTATTGGCCCTTACAAAGAATGCCAGTGGAGAGCAGCATTCTTGTTAAATTATTTGTATTCTTTACAATAGACACTGTGCTTTGCAAATATAGCTTTTACAGATTTTAGTTTTTGATAGTAAATCGTCTGACTCTCTATACAGCACCCTCTTGTTAGCCACTCTTATCTGTGGAAGACTACTTCAGTTATACTTTTGCAATTTAGAAACATATAATTTTTCTTTGATATTGTTTTGAATAAACACATTGGAATTTAACATCAAACTTCACAGAAACAGAGGGATGTTTTGCTTACTAAATTGAGTATAGTAGATGGAGAGCTGGCCTTGGGATCAGGATCACCTGGATTTGTCTTCCCTTAAGTACATAACATATGTATGAATATATCTCTCTGGGAAAGTTACTTAATCACTGCTGCCTCTAGAAAGACTAAAAGTTGCAGAAAGGGGAATGCTTTGCATTAATGCAAGAACTTTTGTCATTAGGAGTTCCTAGTATCTAGAAAATTACCAGTCTCACAAAACAAACAAACCAACCCCCAAAATCTAAATGTCAAGTACAATGTTTGAATGTCTAAGTTATGTTTGTTTTTAGGAAGAATGAGTTAGATTTGTGAGAAAGGTGAAGTAACCATAATGAAACTAAGTGACCCAAAAAACAGAAGTTCAGTCATGTCTATCCATTTTTATCTCCAAGACAAGCCATACAAAGCATGTTCAGGATGGGAAGTATAAAGTGTTTCCTTTAATCAACTTCCTTTTTTAAGTTAGCTAATTAATATACTTTATTGCATATTGCTTTATGAAACATTTTGGGAAAGAAAAATAAAAACAAAAGGGAAAAAACAAAGTCAACTGGATTTGGACTTGGATGCTGAACTGCTGCAAGGCCACCAAGTCTTTTATAGTTGATCATTGCACATTCTTGCTATTATTGTGCACAATGTACTCGTGGTTCTGTTTTTTCACACAGCAAACATTCATGTAAATCTTTCCAGGCCTTTCTAAAATCAGTTTGCACATCATTTTTGTATAACAATTGTAATATTCTTCTCTAAAATGTAATCTTCTCTTGTTGGGGTTTCCTTGGGGTCTCTGGAGGCAGCCTTAGTTTCAGTTCAGTAATCATCCCCAATACAGCCAGATATTAAAGTCCAAATCCTTTATTGCCTCTTTCCAAGTCTTGTCTCCTTTCCTGTGGCCCGGTTAGCTTTCTTAGAGGCCTTCTATAGTCTTGGTTCCGAGAGTTTGAGCTCTGGCTTTTAAATTTTCCTGACTGCCTTCTCTGGCTTCTGAATCTCTTGAACTGAATCCTGGTTGAGGCTCTTAGCTTATATATTCTCTCTTAAAGGTATGAATCTTATAGAACTCTAGTAAGTACTAAGTACATGTATTGAACTAGAGAACTGTTAAATACCATGCTAAATAACCATTGTCTCTATCAATTCCACTGACTTAGTACCTTGTTTCAAGTTTTGGCCCATAACAAACAATAATATTCCATTACCTTAAAATACCACAAATTATTTAATTTTTCCCCAACTGATGGGCATCTGCTCATTTTCCAATTCTGTCTTACCACAAAAAAGAACTTCTACAAACATTTTTCCACATGTGGTTCTTTTTCCCTATTTTATGATTTCATTGGGATATAGACCCAGTAGTGGCACTGCTGGGTCACAGGGTAAGCATAGTTCGAAATTGCTCTCCAGAATGTTTTGATCAATTCACAACTACACCAACAATGCATCAGTGTCCCAGTTTTCCCACATCTCCTCCAACATTCATCATTATCTTTTCCTGTCATTTTAACTAATCTGAGAGGTGTGTGATGGTACCATTCCATATGAATAGAAATGGTTTTAATTTCTTCATCTGAAAATTATTTATGTCTTTTAACCATTTATCAGTGAATGGCTTGAATTCTTATAAATTTGAGTCAATTCTTTCTATATTTTAGAAACATATATAAATACTGTTGATTTATATGGGGTTATTTTATATCTTGCAACTCTGCTAAAACTGTTGTTTCAAATAGGTTTTTGGATGATTTTCTAAGTATATCACCATATCATCTGCAAAGTGATAGTTTCATTTCCTCTTTGTATATTCTAACTACTTAAATTTCTTTCTTTCTTTCTTTCTTTTTTTTTTTTTTTTGCTAAAGCCAAATTTCTAGTCCTGTGTTGAATAATAGTGATGATAATGGCATCCTTTCACCCTTTACCTTACTGGGAATGCACCCAGGTTCTCTCCATTATAAATAATGCTTGATGTTGGTTTTAGATATATACTGCTTATTATTTTAAGGAAAGCTTCTTTTATCCTTATGCTTTCCAGTGTTTTCAATAGGAATAGCTGCTGTATTTTGTCAAGTGCTTTTTCTGCATCTATTGAGATTATCATGTGATTTCTATTGGTCTTGTTATTGATATGGTGGATTAATATAATGAATGTGGTATGACATTGAAATAGCCCTGTATTCCTGGTATAAATACCACTTGATTGTAGTGTGTTATCCAGCTGATAAGTTCCTATAATCTCTTTGCTATTATTTTATTTCAAATTTTTGCATCAATATTTATTAGGAAAATTTGTCTGTAATTTTCTTTCTCTGTTTTGACTCTTTCTGGGTTAAATATCAGTACCATTTTTGTGTCATAGAAGGAATTTGGCATTTTCTGTCCAAAGTCTTAGTGTTCTTTAAATGTTTGGTAGAATTCTATTGTGAATTCATCTGGCCCTTCAGATTTTTCTTTGGGAATTCATTAATGGCTTGTTCAATTTCTTTTTCTAAAATGGAGCTAGTTAAGTCATTTATTTCCTCTGATAATCTGGGCAATTTATATTTTTTCAAATATATTCGATTGTCAGATTTGTTGACATACATTCAGACAAAGTAGCTCCTAATTATTGCTATAATTTCTTTTTCACTGGTGGTAAGTAAAACCTTAATTTGTTCTAATTTGTTTAATTTTTAATCTAATTTGTTCTAAGAACAAGCTAATTTGTTCTTTTCCAAGATTTTTTAGTTGCATGCCCAATTTCATTCTGTATTTTACTCATGTTTTAGAGGTATAAAATTTCCCCCAGGAACTGCTTTGGCTGCTCCCCATAAATTTTGTTATATTGTATCATTATTTTTCATTCTCTTGAATGAAATTATGACATGTTTTTGTGATTTGTTGTTTGACCCACTCATTCTTTAGAATTAGATTATTATATTTGCAATTGGTTTTTAATTTATCTTTCTCTGGCCCTTTCTTGAATATAATTTCTTTGGTATTGTGGTATGAAAAGGAAGCATTTACTATTTCTGTCTTGATGCATTTGATTGTGAGGTTTTTATGCCCTAATATTGGTCAATTTTTGTTAAATGCCATGAATATCTGTGAAAAAGTTGTATTCCTTTCTGTCTCTTTTCAATTTTCTCCAAACGTTTAACATACCTAGGTTTTCTAGGATCCTATTAATCTCCCTAGTTTCTTTCTTGTTTATGTTGTGCTTAGATTTGTCTGATTATGAAAGGGGTGGGTTGAGATCTCCCACTAATATAGCTTTGCTATCTTTTTTTTGTTCCCGTAAGCTGCTTAATATCTTCTCTAGATGTTTGTATGCTCTACCACTTGCTATATATACATATAATATTGTTAATGCATCATTACTTACAGTACCCTTTTTTAAGATATACTTTCTTTCCTTATTTATTTTAATTAGATCTATTTTTACTTTTGTTTTATCTAAGATCAGAATTGCTACCCTTGCTTTTTTTTTTTTTTACTTCAGCTGAAGCATAATAAATTATTTTCCAGCATTTTACCTTTATTCTGTATGTGTCTCTTTGTGTCGAATGTGTTTCTTGTAGACAAAACAGGATTATAGGATTCTGTTTTTAATTCACTCTGGTATTCATTCCCATTATATGGGAGAGTTTATCCCATTTATTTTCCTAATTATGATTATTAGCAATGTATTTATCTCCTATCTATTTTCTCCCCAGTATATACTTTTGTTCTCTCTTTCCCCCTATCCTTAGTAGTGTTTTATGACCCATCCCATCCACTACCTTATTTTCTATCACCCCATTCCCCTTCTCTTCTGTTTTCTACTTAGTTTTTCTGTCCTCCCCTTTTTCACACCCTCCCTTTTCTTTCCTCTCTTTCCTATTTCTTTATAGGGTTAGGTGCATTTCTATATCCAACTGAATGATTAAATTAATTCCTCTATGAGCCAAAACCAATGAGATCAGGCTTCTGACAATGCTTATCCCCCACCCTTCTTTCCCTAGATTTGTGCCTCTTCATGTGATTTTATTTGTCCCATTATTCTTCTTTCCCCTTCTCCTTAATGTCTTTTTCTTTGATATAATCACATCAGATTCTATTCACCTGCAATTAAATATCATAAGTTCTAGGAGAAATATTAGTTATTATAAAGTTCCAGAGGTGATAAGTTAATATATGAGAATGTACCTAAGAATTGATGGTTGGGGGTGATGAAAACTGGTGATTGACATCTAGATTTGGGAGTAAGATAAAGTGTTAAGATAAGGTGTTTGCATTAATGGGAATAAGATAAAGACTGAGAGAAAGAATAGGCTGAGAAAATAAGGGAGGAGTCCATGGTGGGAGTGGGGATAGTAGGGAGGTTAGGCAATTGCAAGGCAAGTATAGGGGTAGAAGTAAGGTAGAAGAGTTAGCAAGGATAGGAAATTAGATATATACACAAACATTATGAAAATGATCAGGAGTAGAACTTAATAGAAAAAAAGTAGGGATAGTAATCATTGACTTCAGATAACTTCACTTTAAAAAGATTCAATTAAGAGAGGAATCTACATTATAAGTCAGCCATATTGTTTTAGTTACATATATATATATGTGTGTGTGTGTGTGTATTATGATATGCATGTGTGTATATTTTTGTGGTATTTGTATTTATGTAAATATGTATGTGATAAATATCTCTCTCTTATTATATATACACACATATATGTATGTATCTTTACATACATATATAATCTGTATTTAATTGTAGCCAAGTTGGAGGTGGGGAGAGTAAAGGGGAAAAAAGAATAAAATAATAAGTGACCAGAAGAGAACAAAAGAAAACTTACAAGGAAACAAAGAAAAGATGGACAGTTATGAATTCTATGTCTATATTATATATAACTTCTTGATACTGAAATCTATGTTATATATTTTGAATCCTTTCTGATGTTTTGCCAAGCACATGAAAATGCTGTCCTTTCCTTTTTCTGACTTGCCATCTTTTTCTATTTTGTTTTTTTTCTTATTTAGAATTTAAATTTTAAATAAACAAATACCTTAAAATATTATCATTTTTAGCTTTCCCCCCAAAGTGTCTAAAATCTCTTAAAAATATAAAGTAAAATGGGTAGAATTTCAGACCTGGAGTCAAGAGGATCTGAGTTCAAATGTAACCCCAGATACTTACTAGTTGTGTGAATCACTTCACCTCTCAGTTCTCTTATTTGTAAAATTATAATAGCATCTACCCATTCCAGAGATCCTATGAGAATCAAATGAAATAATAATTATATAGATGTCAAGTGAGATAATATTTTTAAATTGCTTACCAGAGTTTTTGGCAAGTAGTGAGTGTTATATAAGTATTAACTTATTATTGTTATTATTGTATCTAAAATAAAGAGCAAACATCTAATAGATCATGGATTTTAATGATTCAAATAAAAAAACATTGTTTTTTTCTTCATTTTTACCTAAAACATAGAAAGAATGCTTAACCAAGTTTTTGGCATAGACTAAAATCAGTTAGTTGTGATATAATTGAAAATAAAAGACAAGATGTGGTTATGTTTTAGGCCAAATGTATGGGTAAGACCTTGTAAAAGTCACTAAAACTCTGTGTCTCAGTTGTCCTAGCTCTAAAATGAGGAAATTTCACTAGATGATTTCTGATTCTTGGCACCTCTAATCACAGGATAGTGTAAAGAGCAAAAAATATCCTCTTCCCCACCCCCCCAAACCATTCAACCTGGAAACCTTATCAAGAATAATGTGTTAACTTTAATTCTGATTTACTTTTACTTTAAACTAGAGGAAATTGTAAAATATTTTATAGTGCCAATTCCTAATCTCTGTCTACACAGTGGGTGCCAACTGCTCTGGGGGTAGTTTGGGGACAGAGGAACAATAAGGGAGAGTGCAGTGCTCTGTCAAACTTCAAGGCACAGTAGGAAGTGCTGATGTGAGCAGGAGAAATACCACTAGGACTCTGGGAGAGAGGGAAAGCAATAAGGTAATAAGCTACCATGAGTCTACATACAGTTGCAGAGGGACAGTCAATTGAGAGGTGCTAGTGTAAGGATATTACTACAGCCATCTTCTTCCCTCCCTGTTCTGAAAGCTTTCCTGCTTGAGTTTTAAAGCTGTATTCAAAAGTGTCTTGGGCCTTGTGTTCAAAAGAAGATTAAGGAAAATGAGGTAGGTAAGACTTAAAACACAGATAGGATGATCTTTGCCATAGTCAGTTCCTGGAGAACTATTTGCCTAAATAGAGATAAGCACAAACTAATGGGGACAGGCTGAGCTGAAAAATAAAGAAAAATTAAAACAAATGGGGCTTGGACCCACTTTATGCTGAGACCTGAGGAAAGCCACAGGTAGTAGAATATGTGGAGGACAGCAACAAGAACAGTGACAAAGGACAAAGTATACTGAAATCTAATGAGAGTGGTAGGAGGCAAGAGCTTCTGAAAATAAGCAATGGTTGTACAGACAGTTTAGAGAACTTATGTGTTCAACCTTCCCAGGCCATTGCTATAAGTCACCAAAACTAAAGAGATTCATTAGGGGAGGCACTTACTGGGAGGTAAGTACTTTCTATGGTTTTTCATTAGTTTGTATATATTTTTATTTTCTTGTAAAGAGATTTAATTATAATGCTGCATAAAGGATAGGAGTCAGAATTTGAATTCCCCAGATAAATGACTAGAGACAACTAGTTGGAGAATTCCTCCACTTTGAAGTTGGATTTGTTGTGAGAATAGGGAACTTCTGACACAAAAGTTAGTTGCATATTTAGAGCTAGAACATTTTGTACCCTGGGCAAGTGAAAAAATAAAGGTTATTCCATTTAAGAAAGACATTAAAAATGCTGGGGATGTAGCATCACCAGGAAAACACTTTCTGTTTCTAAGGATCTTACATTTTAAAAGGGAAGATAACATATATAAAAAGAACATACAAGATAAATATAGATTAGATGGAAGCTAATGTTAGAAGGGAAATACTGGTAATTATGTGAGAGTGGGAGTCTAGAAAAGCTTCCTGAGTGAATCTGAAAAAAATATCAGGTATTTTAAGATTCAAAGGTTGAGACAGAATCCATTGTAGGCATAGTGAATTGCAGTAGAGATGGAAATTGTCATGTTCTGTGTAAGGAATAGCATCCAGGAAACTGGGCTGGATCACTGTGTTGAGAGGAGTAGAATATAAAAATATAGAAAATTAGGAAAGGGTCTGGTTGTGACAAGACTTAAGTGACAAATGAGGGACTTTTTGATTCTGGTAGTAACAGAGATCCACAAAGATTTATTGAGTAGAAAAGTGTCATAGTAAGATCTGTGCTTTAGGAAGCTCACATTGATAGTTGTGTGGAGGATGCATTGAAGTGAGGAGAGACTTCAAAGAATCTTTGTAAGATTATTCTAGAAAAGAGGCAAGAGTGAGGGAAACCTGAACTAAAGTAATATCTATGTGAAGGGAAAGAAAGGAACATATGTGAGAGACATCATAGAAATAATTTATCAGAGAATATGGAATAAAGTCACTGAGAATTGGCCAGGATAGATGGCTTGCAATCTGTATTACTGGAGAGAATTTCAACATTTAAGAGATCACATGTCCATTTTAGAATATTTGAGTAACAGACTGCATTTGTTAGAGCCAGGGATTAAGAATTCATTGGATTGAATTGATTTCATGGCATTAGTTTGCTGCATATCCTAGAAACCGGATCTAGGACTTTTGTATCCAAAGTATAGAGAGAAACATGTGCTCAGTGAAATTTTTGGTCAGTCCAATTTCAACACTATATGGAATCTGTGTGTGTGTGTGTGTGTGTGTGTGTGTGTGTGTGTGTGTGTGTGTGTGTTTACCAGCACATTTGAGACTTTAGGTCTTCAGATCTCTAAAAAGATAGATGCTTTATTACAGGCTACACCTTTATTATCTTTGATCATTTTCTTTTAAATCTCAAAAGACGAGCTTAATAGAAAGAACAGTTTGTGTTTAAAAAGAATATAGATACATAATAGCAGAATATTTATGTAGATATCAGCTGTTATATTGACAGGATGGACAATAAAACATTTTGTTCTGGGAATAATAGAATAGGTAGATTTAACTCCAGAAAGGAATTGAATAATTTCCTATGTTGTTTCCATGATGGTACCAAATAGTGCCAAATTACCAAAATATAAAATGACTATTTGATATCAAATAGTAGTTGTAGCAGCAGCAGCAGCAGTAGTAGTGAGTTTGTGTAAATGAATGACACATGAAACCAATAGATATGAATGCATCAACTTGTGTATATATATATATATATATATATATATATATATATATATATATATATATATATAGAGAGAGAGAGAGAGAGAGAGAGAGAGAGAGAGAGAGAGAGAGAGAGAGTTTAGATTTCTTTTTCTGCAATGTTTGGGGAATTAAAAAATTGCTTTCCTCCAAAAAACTAGTGTCTAAGCACTTGCTTTTTACATATATTGTCTTAATGTGATATATGCATACATGTAATCCGGATGTGATTTCAAGATTTTGGAAAATATATAATTATCCTTGGATCTTTTTCCCTTGACTTCCTGTCTATTCCTCTCTTTCTTTTTCTTTTAAAAATTGAACAAAATGGAAAAAAATTTGGTTCAATAAAAACGTGGCCCATTCATTTTAATTAGCTTTGGTGAAGAATCTTCCCCATTATAAAGAAAACTATGAACTTCAAGCTGTAAATTTTAATGTACATTTTTCTTTCCCAATGACATTTGGAATACAAATAGAGAAACAAAAACAACTGCCCTACAGAAAAAAGAACAGCATATATTTCAATGCACCATTCAGCACTGCCTGCATTAGTCAGAGATGCCATGGCAATAACCTGACCTATTGTTAGAAAAATAGCAAGTACATTTTTCATTGTTCCCCCTTGGGAATTTATGCCAACCAATATTGATTCTGAGAGATCAGAACTTCTTTTAGAATGTTCCAATCTTTTAGTTGATAATTATTTCATTCCAACAATGAGATAATTTAGATTTGTGAAGGCAAATTGATGGATTTTTAGCAAGAAGATAAAGAAATCTGCTTATGACTGAGTTGGTGTTCCTATGGCTTTTTTGTTCTCATTCAATATTGGAGCAGAAAATCACTTGGATATGTTTGTTGTGGGGCTTTTATTTTATTTGCCACTATCTGGTTTGGAAAAGCATTGATTTTGTTATTTTCAGGAGTGTGATATGATGGAGTGTAACCTCAGGACTTGATGTGACACAGTATAATTCAGAGTGATGGGTTGGAACTCATATAGCTATGGCACATGATGAGATGTGAAAGGGTTGCAAAAGACAGAGGGAGGGAGGAGTAAATATTGGCAAAAGACAGCTTGTAGAGAAGCAAAAAGATACTCCTGAGATCCTTCAGTAGAAAGGCTTTCAGATTTCTTCATGGGATGGAGAATAGTACCTATTTTTGTCATAAGTTATTTTCTCCATGACACAATATGTAATAAAAACACAACTCTGTGTTGTGCCACAATTCCTAGCAAACTTGTTTACAACATTCAAAAACCCACAGATAGGAATGGAAAAAAATGCAGGCAAGCTGGGCAATAGTGAGATACTATATTCGTCGGGACTGTTACTGTATCAGTCTCAACTAATAGAAGATAAATGATGGCTGGGAGAAAATGTTAGGAAAATAAAAAAAAGCTGATGAGGCTGTTTCTTCAAAAGAACTGTTCTCTTTCCATCTTTTTAATCTTTTTTTAGTCATCTGTTTCATCTTCCTGTGAGACATCCCAGTGCTCAATTCCCTCCAAGCCTACCCCACGTGCCATGATGCCTATAAGACTAAATCTAAGCTTAGTGTCTGAACTGGAGGAATGTGAGGATGGTATCAGTCTTTTTAATTTTCAACGGTCTGGGAAGGTAGTGTTGAAATGTGACTGGCAGGGAAGATGTAAGTCTCACTAGGAAAAAAAAAAAAAAAAGCTTTAACTATCTTTAGAACAAAAGGTAGTCTGGAATGTTTACTTGCTATTTGGTGGATCCAGTGCTTCCCTGATCTCTTATTCCAGTCCTTTTGTTTCCTTGTTTTCCCTTCCTGACCTTTTCCTTGTCACATACTTACCTTGCTGACTTTATATTCAGAAATGCTTATTACCTAAATATTATTCATGTTTATTTCATGGTACGTTAAATCCTTGAGAAGAAAGCTACTATAGGAAGAAATTATTATGATTACTACTAATAGAGACATTAATAATTGTAATAATAATGACAAAATAATTATGATGGAAAACATTATCCAAGTCACTAAGAAGTGAGTAAACTTGCAAAAAAGTGAGGTTTCTATTTTTAGATTAATTTTTACTTTTTTAGCCAAACCAGTATAGGGAACTCTCAATATGGGGACTTCAAAAGTCCTTCCCAAAGGAGATAAGTTACTATTCTATAACTAATAAACTTACATGTTGCCTGGGGCACCAAAAGTTAAAATAGTTTGCTTAGTTATAAAAACTGTGTCAATATGTGTCAGAGGGAGAAACTGAATCCAGATCTCCAGGCTCAAAGGTTGTCTATTTTACCATATTATATAATAGTGAGTCTCTTAGTTTGAATAAGGCTTAGAAAGGCGCCCTAATTTTAATTCAGGCCAAACCAAACTCTATCACTTGATTTATGTTAATTGTAGCTGAAAATCTAATCCCCAGTGCCTTGGACTTTGCATCCCTTAATTTGGTATTCATTCTCTCTCACTCTCTGGTAATTACTGCACTATGTCCTGCCCACCCAGCTGTGTTCCAGGATTGCTACCTATCTTCTGCTGAGCTGAGCACTCCTTTCCTATGGCTTAGTGGCCTCTAGGTAAACCCAAAAGGCTATATTGTATTTCCTTAGTGAAGCAAAAATCACAATGATGATTTTTAGCTTTTGCAGTCTGTAAAACATTTGATGTTAAAGGAAGATTGGGGAAAGAATTTCAGTCTCATGGCATTTGTACTCTGAATGAAACTTTAGAGATGATACCATCTGACCTTATCATTTTAAAGATGTAGAAACTGAGACTTAGCAAAATTAAGATTTGAATTTAGTTGTCATTGAATACTTGTCTGCAATAAGTGAATTTCTTTGGACTCAAGAATATCTTCAATTCTTTTTACTTCTGTGCACAAGACTCATCAATAAATATTAGTTGGATGAATAGAATGTTCCTCAAATATTTATTATCTTAATAACATCTTTTCCTTAGGGGGAAAAGTCAACCCTCAGTTCATAATATTTTTAGAGCAGTGTAAGAGAATTCTGATATTTGAAAATTCCTTTTTTTTGTCAAAACTTGCCCTTCATTCCACTCCAAGTTCCAAGAATATGCTTTCTCAGAACAAACACATAAGAAGAAATAGTATTGTATTCATAAATTAACAATTTATAAACCATTGAGGATTGTTTAATTGCTTCTTGCAAGTCATAGATATTCTGATAATGGTTCATTTCATATTTAATATGGCAGACACCTAATTTAAGCACAAAAGTTGTTTTCAGTGTTTCAGTTTTGTAGCACTTGCTAGGATTTATTTACTATTGTCAAAGTTTCCAAGAACTGGTAATCACCTCTGTACTATGATAAGACATTAAAGTCAGCTTTTAGTGGGAGAAATTAATTCATAGATAAAAAAAAGTCTGAATTCGATTTATCATGAAATCAAAATCTTTGAGTTGGAAGGTTCCCCAAAGGGCATCTAATAATCCAACCCATACTTGAAAACAAAGTAATATGCCATGACCAACAATGACAGTTTTTGCTTAAAGATCTGTAATGAAAGAGTATTCATTGCCTTCCCCAGAGTTAATTGCATTTTTAGATAAGTTTTATTGTAGAAAAGGTTTCCTTACTTCAAGTTGAAATTTGCCTTTCTCCCTCCCTCCCTCCCTCCCTTCCTTCATCCCTTCCTTCCTTCCGTTCCTTCTTCCCTCCCTCCCTCCTTCCCTTCCTTCCTTCCTTCCTTCCTTCCTTCCTTCCTTCCTTCCTTCCTTCCTTCCTTCCTTCCTTCCTTCCTTCCTTCCTTCCTTCCTTCCTTCCCTCCCCCCCCCTCTCTCTCTCTCTCTCTTTCCTTAACTTTGCTAAGCCTCAGTTTCTATATCTTTAAAATGATAAGGTCATTCAGAAGATGTGCCATGAGTCTCTGAAATTTAATCCTTTAACATCAAGTGTTATACAATCTACAAAAACTAAAAATCATCATTGTGGTTTTTGCTTCACTAAGGAAATACAGTATAGCCTTTTGGGTTTACCTAGAGGTCACTAAACCCTAGAAAAGGAGTACTCAGCTCAGCAGAAGTTAGCAATCCTGGAATATAGCTGGGTGGAAAAATGTTCAAATATTTGCTCTAATACCCACTGCTTTTATGATCTCAGACATATCACTTTATTTCCATGAACTTCAGTTTCTCTATAAAAATATTTTGGACCACATGGACTCTGTGATTCCTTCCAAAAATGGTCCTATGATTGAATGCTTTCCAGCAAGACTTCTCTTCTCTAGATTAAATATCTCCAGTTCTTTCAATAGATCTTCACAAAGCATAAACCCAAGAGTCTTCATCATTTTGACTGTTTACTCACATAAACCAAGGAACATACTATTGTCTTTTGTTTTCATTACCTTCCTGTTCTTTTTTCTGCTCCTAGTGTCCTTTATATCTTTGACTATTCCCCACAATGAAATCTGATCTTAGTTCCTTATAAAGTGAGGGAAAATGTGATCAACTAACAAACCCCCTTAGTTATAATGTTTTCAAAGAGCTACTATTTTACTGGAATGGGTACTGTTGACACTACTTACCATTCTTATATTATCTTTGCAATACCAATGTATCACACAGACTGTTATTCCAATGTCTTTCATTCTCATTGTACGACTGAGTCACATTCTTTGGTAATTACATGTCTTGTATCTTGTAGCTTTTTTATAATGAAGATGTCAGGATGAATAAGCTATGGTTTCTCTATTAGTATGTTGTTCTTATGTGAGATACTGCTTCTTCTAACTTACTGCCTTTTCGCCAGCTATCTTCTATTATTGGAATGCTTTCCCTCCTCATCTTTATTTTAGGAATTCCTTAGCTTCCTTTAAGTCCCACCTAAATTTCTATATTCTGCAAGAAGCCCTTCCTGATTCTTGTGATATAAATATCTTCACTCAAAGACTAGTTCTAAATTTGATTATGTCTGGATTATATACATAGTTAGTTCTGAGGTATCTAGATATATACTTTCCCCTGAAATATTTGCTTTATGCAAAATCATACAATGAAAAGCATAGAGCTTATGGGGAAAAGATGATTGGGATACAATATTCAAAACATTTATTAGTGAGGCATTCATTTAACAAGATAGAAACCTAATGAAAATAATAATGCAGTTTTGTATATGTTAAATAGTTAAAACATATTAAAATGCTATGTTAAATTTTTGCATAATTCATATCTTCATAATTCATATAGCTTCTAGCTACTGCACTACATATACTCAATTCTTACAGGCAACCTAGCAAAGCTACCAAAAGGCTATGGTAGAAAATTTGGAGCTATGATAGGGATCAGTCTTTCTCTTCCTACATTCCCCACTGTAACAGAAGAATTTTAGGAATGGGTTTTAGAAGGGCTATCACTTGTAAGGTATTGGTCAGTTTTCTATATCCTTGATGCTTCTCATGGGAGGAATCATACATAATCAAATTTTATGTTCAAAACATCCTCCAAAAGATCAAGACACATCAAATGTGTATTTTCAAGACAAGTAGGTCAATTCAGTCAAAATAATCCTTACAGCAGAATTGAATATAATTATTTTCAAATTGTTTTACTCATTAAACTATGACATCCTTGAGGGTAAAGACTATTCCCCCTTTCTTTGTATTCCCTAGTTTTAACACAATATATGACACACAGTAGGTGTTTAATAAATGCCTGCTGACTGACTCAAATTACTCATCATTAGAAAGAAATCATATTAAAATTCTAAAAACACAGAAAAATGTGTGATTCAGCTCATGTGATAATAATAATAATAGTATTTATATAGTACTTTCTGGCTTAGAAAGAAATTTACACATTGTTTCATTCGAATCAAAACATGCATTAACCATGAACCACTTAGTTCATGAAGAATTTGTTTGAATTGAACATTTTTATGGTTTACATATCTACACATTGTGATTCCTAACTTATTGAATAGAAGTCCTCTTAGATAAGTGCCTATAAAGAAGTCATGTATAGCTCTTGAAAATGGTCAGTAGGTGCTTGACTCTAATATATTCAATGGAGTCAGGAAAGTATACTGAAGCTCTTTTACTATTGCAGTAAAATGTTGGCTTTTTTCTTTACAATTTTGTTATGCAGTTTGCAGCTATGAAGAACTTTTCACAAGAACATCAGACCAGAGATTTAAGGCTGGAAACTATCTAAGATCTCTTGGGATATAAGCCCAGTAGAAACACTGCTGGGCCAAAAGGTATGCACAGTTTAATAATTTTTTGAGCATAACCAAAGAGATCTTAAAGGAGGGAAAGGGACCCACGTGTGCAAAAATGTTTGTGGCAGCCCTTTTTGTAGTTGCAAGAAATTGGAAACTAAATGGATCTATTGGTATGACACTGAATAAATAGATTAATTTAGACTACTTATTATTTTTTTGCTTATTTTTTCAAAAGGTTGAGGCCTGCTTTTAGGGCACAGGGAATATTGTACGAGCTACTTCTATAGGCCACAGTGGCTGCATTGGATCAGTGCTGACTAACTTCTGGTGCTGGCTGGGGATGGCCAGGTCTTAATATTCTGGGATTTAGGAGCTCACTATTTGCCTTTTGTATTTGTGTTGGATGTCTTACAAACTAATCTGTTGATCTACTGGTTTGCAACCAGAAAAGAGTTGCCAATGCTGTTATTAGATACCTCCCAGTACATTCTCTGGTACTCTGTCTGCAGTCCACTTCCCCTGGTGTCCAGTTGAAATAGACCTATTCTGAAGATCTTCCAAATTATCTTCTGCTGGAAATTTGTGGGTCCTGTCACTCCAAAAAGAATCCAGAGGCTTAATTTACTGTTAATTTGAGGGATATGGAGACATGTCTCAGAGGACATGTCTCTTCTCCATTATTTTGACTCCACCACCCCCTAAAAGTTTTTCTAACAAAGACTAGATGATCAATTGCTACATATTTTGAAGAGTATATTTTTATTTAGGTACAAGTTGAATTAGTGAACCTCTTAGACATTGGAGTCCCTTACATTGTAGATATTCTATGAATATATGAGCAACTAGAACCCTCCATCAACTGACATTCTACTAGGCATTAAAATCCATACAATGCCTAGATAGTTAGGTAGTGTATAGGTAGAATGTTGGATCTGGATTCAGAAAGATCTAAATTCAAATTCTACCTCAGGTGGCTTTTAGCTATATTAGTTTGAAAAAGTCATTTAAACTTTGTTTAGTTCAGTTTTATCATTTGTAAAACATTGATAATAATAGCCCCTGCTTTTCACAATTCTTTTATGTGGATAAAATGAAATTTTTGAAAAGGACTTTGCAAACAGAAAGTTCTTATTGAGGTTAACTGTTATTAGCTGTTAAGGGTAAATATAATAGAAATCATATTATAATAAGGCATTCATATTCATAATTGAATTGATAAGAAATATTCAAGAAAAAAACACACACAATACTTCTCATTAAAGATAGTGAGTTATGCATGCTCCTCCTCTGAGGAGGAATCTTGTTGGACCTTGACAGGGAGAAAGTTTTTAACTGGTGAAAATATTAGAAGTGACCATTTCAAATGGAAGAGAAGGATTTTGGTGGAAAATGAATATATGTCCCATGAAGTTCTGGATTCCAAACATGAGTTTTATTGGAGATAGTTGAGATAGTATTTCCTGTTGTGTTATATCACCAAAGTATGAACCAATTAATGAATAGATGACATATTCATTCCTGAGCTTCTGAGAATTAAGAGCAATTTCTTTAGTTATATTTGATAGGAAGCCAAGAAGTGAGACATTCTAGCTATTGAAAATTTGGTCAGCTAACACATTAGTTAGGAATGAAAGCCAGATTGTGAAAATTATAGTACATCAGGCTAAAGGAATGTATATCATTCAATAATTATTAACACTGCATTTATATATTGCCTTTTGTATTACCTTATTGGAGCTCTACAACAATCATGCAAAATAGATACTTCAGTTAATATGAATATTGCACCTGTATTGTATTAGACTCTGGAAATGGTTATGGTGTTCTATGCCAATTCTTAAAAAATTCACCTATCTTGGTGATGAGAATCTTGTTGTGGGGTAAAGAGGAAAAAATAATCTGGGAGGAGAAAGGGGTTTTTCAGTCCAATGTAAGCAGAAGGAATATTAATGATATTGAGGGGATGTCCCATACCAAGAAGCTTACTTTGTAGCTCCTACTTCTTCTTGGACATTGACTTGGACAAGGAAAGACATCTTCTTGTTTTCTTTTTCATGCAATGAAACAGTCTAAGTTATGAAAATTCATGAATTCTGGGAAAGATTCAGATCAACTTACTCTAGCAATTTCTATAGTCTTACATATATGTGCTTATACTAACAATTCAAATGCTACACTATCTTCCTTTTGGAGATAAGATAATAATGTGCAGAAAAGTTTGATGATGAACTTAGTTACACTGAAAGTAAATAATTTTATAGCAAATTTTTTTATTATTCCAAGTATAGAACTCACTAACTATGCCACTTAGTAGATAATAGAGAATCATTGAAGATTTTTGATGAATACCTGATATGAGTAGACCCCTGTATTTTTTGGGGGACAATCTAGTATATGTGTGAAGGGAAGGAAGGAGAGAAAGAAAGAGAACCAGTTATATGAAAGGCTTGATGAAGAAATGCAACTAAGTATTTCCCTATCTGAACATTTAAAAGGGGGGGAAAAAGAAATGTCCTTGGAAGTCACTATTGATAGAATTTTTGAAGAGTTATAAAAAAAAGATGTAAATCACCTTGTGAGATTTTAGATAGGGAGCTTTCTTCTGGTCAATAAGACCTACCTCTAACATTCTGAAAGTGTGTTAATCTCTCAGTACACCAACAAGTCCTCTGAAATTTAAAGTTTCAGGGAAGATGCTGATCTATATTGGCAGAGGGACTTTTCTCAATATGCATTATCTATACCAATAAAATTGTAGGTTCAATAAGAAAAAAAAAAGACATATGGGTTAGGAAGTAGAATAAAATGGTGTCTAGTTTGAAGGGATAAGAGATAAATAGAGGAGGTTTGGTCACAGATTAAAGATTACCTTAAATAATTTATTTTCTGCAATTTGCCAAAAATTTCTAAAACTTTCTGTGTTATACTTCTGAGTCTATTTGGTTTCTAACATGAAGAAATTTAAATATTTTTTAAATTGGAAATAAAATCAAAATGTTTCTCATTATGTTTAGTGAGAGAATTTGAAGGAGAAATAAAATTATATATATATGTATATACATATATTTAGAAAATATTTTCTAAAATTATCAAATCTATTTTCCTCTGATAGTCATTTACTCCTTCTCCCCATCAGTGTCTCATTATGAAATAAAGATGACATTCAGAGAGCAAAGGCAATTGTCTGTGGAACCTAAGCACTGGCTGTTTTTACAAAATGGGGACGGCATGAGTTATAGCCCTGACAACTGATTATTTCCCTTGATTTTAGGACAAACAATGCTATATTCAGATAGCCTTACCACTAATAGATTAGCTGTAGGGTGATGAATTTGTAAGGTCATGAAAACACATGAAGACTATTAGCTAAGATAAGGAGAGATTATGATCTGCTAAGTGTTTACACTGAAGAAATCATGGATCCCTTGAAATGTTAAATTTAACAACATACCAAGAAAAAAATCATTTTCCTCATCTGTAAAGTGAACTAGAGAAGGAAATATCAAATTACTCAAATATCTTTGTCAGGACAAACTCAAATAGATCACAGAGTTACACATGACTAAAATAACACTTGTTTTAGTTGCAGCCAATAGCCAGTGCCTGTTTGGCCAGTATCTCATTGAGTATGTTTCTTATAGTATCTCATAATAATGTAACTTCCTAAATCTTGAATTTCTGTGTACTTAAATCTGGATGAAATAGAGAATCTAGGAGGCAAGCAGAAGGACATATTTCTTAAACATACAAGAAAGGATTGAGTGAATTGGGTACACAAATTAAAAAATATATTTGTCTACAATATTCCTTACTTTCCCAAAATTATTTATATAATCATATATATTTGAAAATTGACTTAAATATAACAATCAGATGTATGAAGTTAATTGCTTAAATGGCAGGAATGATTAATTCTCCAATGAAATTATGGATTTTTATTGTTACCAGGCTACTCATATGATATTTTATGTATTAAAATATATGTATGTATATATATTATATATATGTATAATTTATGTATATAAAATACTACATTTTCTTAAAGACTTCTGTCAAAACAATATGCTTGCCTCTCTTTGAATCAACCAATGTTACTACTACTACCATTAGCAACAGTGGAGGGGAAAGAAACTTTTGATTTTACTGTTTTGGGGAGTTTTTTGGCTGGGAAACTCATTCTGCCTATACCAATTGGTGCTTTTTACTACAATTTATAAGCTTAGAGAGTTGCCTAGATTATTGAAAGTTTAAATGACTTTCCAAGGGTCTTAAATGACTTGGCAGGTTGGATATAGTATAGTCTTTCTGGATTGTTGACTCTCTACCCACTATCCTACAATGTTGCTAACAATGCCATGTACTTAATTATTTACCACTAAAACTTTTGGAACTGTTATTATCTTCAATTTACATGAAAAAAAAAACACTTAAAACTCATTCATTTTAAATAAACTAAAACAAATAATAGGAAAACATGTTTAATATTATTAAATTTAATCTTTATCTATAAGAGTGATAAGAGTTTTAAATTGGAGCTCTTAGAGGTCCAATAAAATTTCTTTAATTTGCACAAAGCAGGTTAGTCTGGCTCAAGACAAAGTGTTCTATGTGCTCTGGACCCGGACTCTGTTGTTTTTGCTTTTAATTGATGAAATCTAATATCAATGCCAGCTTCAATTTTGAAATAATGTCAACAAGAAAAGAATAAAGGTTGTAGTGATATGCTTGAAGAGAAGGAAAAAGAGAGGAAAAAAAAATCTGGTTTATCTGATTCCCCATTTTGTCGTAATGAGGCTATTGGCCAATATTAAAGTCTCATTGTATGTATTTATGTGGTCATTTCTAATATGATCTTCATAAACCACCTGTTCTATAACAGTTCTATAACTGTATTTCAAGACAGTAGATGAAATTATTTTGATTATATAGAAACTTAGACTTTTACAACTAGAAGAAATTTTTGTCCAGCTTCCAAATTTTATACTTGAAAACATTTAAACCTTCATTGGAAAAGTGATTTACTGATCAATGTGAGGTTACAAAGATAATAAATGACAAGAGTCATGATTTAAAACAAGTTTTTCTGTCTCCAAATCAAATGCTCCTCTCCCCTATACTTTGCTACTACCCTTGAGGGATTCGAGCAGTAATTTTAGCTAAAGTCAAATATTTTCCTAGTGAACCATTGACATATGATCAAGATATATCAATGAAACATCACTAAAACTGCTTCAGAATAATGTCTTTGGTTGGTAAGGTAGAAAATCTGCTAGTTTTGCAGTCAGAGGTCCCAAGTTCAAGTCACAATTTTGACACTATCCAGATATATAAAACCACTTAATTACTTAGAATCTCTGCTTCATCATCTCTCATATGAGAATGCTAATACATGACCATTGGTGTCATCATTGATTGATGATGGTCTGTTGAGAATACAGTGGATGTGCTCAACCCATCTTTCAAGTATCACATCCTTTCATATGGCAAAGCATCTGATGCTTATTATATTCCAGCTCAGATTTACAAGGCAGGGGATCCATTCTCATTCAAAAGGTGACTGAAAATTTTTAAGTTTTATGGCCAGAGGAGGTTATCCTCCAGGATTTCAAGGATTTCCACTGTTCTTTTCTATAAATAAAAAAGAAGTAGGTCATTTTGTGACCATCAAATCAGGGATCTTTCTCTTAATCATTGCTAGCAAGATTCTTGACAGTCTTCCTTTATATATATTGTTAATGTGAAGAAAGACCCTAATAAATGTTACAGCATTTCAAATATGTTTGGACAAAGTCCTTTCTGATTCCCCAACTGCTAATGCTTTTCCTATCAAGTTGCTTTGTATTAGCTGTATTTATTAACTTCCTATATATGGAGTATAGCATTTTATATGCACTTACTATTTTGCCCACTAGAATAAAAGTTGGAATGAATGTTTTATTTTTTTATACTTGTATCTCCAGAACCTAAAACACGTCTTGCACATAATGGACAATTAATAAATTCTTGTCAATTGGTTAATGGTTATTTAATGAGTGTCCTTGAATAGGTTACAAAATTGCTATCCTTTATATTAAATTCTACCCCAGAATTGTGAAGAGTGACATGATAATAGGTTTAAAGCTGGAAAGGACCTTGTCATCAAGTCTAACCCCACATTTTATAAATGATCAGTTTCAAGCCCAGAATATATATGTTGTTTGCCATTATCACATGCTCCTTCAGTGGCATTATGGCATATGAACCATCTCAAACAAGAAACTAATTCATCAATGCCATTCATATAAACATCCATTTGTATTCTACTAGGAAGACGGTACAGATCAATTTTCTATGTGACCATAATATTTGTAGCCCAAGTATCCATGCTGATTCAAGAGAGAATTTTCTAAAAAAATTAAAATAAAAAAGATAATCCATAGGATTAACTTGAAGGTACACATTATGATGTCTTAAAAGCATAACTCAAGTCCACTGGCAATTATATTGTCACCAGTATGTTGACCCATAGGAGTTTATTGATATGAAATTTTCATATTTTGAGTAGGATCAATATTATCGAATATACCATGGTGCACTATCAGTTGACTGAAATTGCTACATGCTCCTTTGGGCTGTTAAGTGCACATTTCTACCATCATCGATCCCCATTCCACAGTGCCAGACACTGTACCAAGGACTGATAATGCAACAAGAGGCAAAAACAGTTTTTTCCCTTATCTAGTTTACAATAAAGTGGAGGAGAAAACCTGCAAGCACACATATATAAAGGCAAGCTATATATAGGATAAAGGTTTTTGTTTCAGGCATATCTGACACTTTATGATCTCATTTGGGGTTTTCTTGGCAAAAATATTGAAATGGATTACTTTTTCTTTCTCCAGCTCATTTTATAGATAAGAAAACTGAAGGAAACAGGATTGCAACTTTTCCGGGTTCAAGTAAATGTCTAAGACCAGATTGGAACTCAGGAAGATGAGTGTTCCTGATTCTAGGCCCAGCATTAGATCCATTGTACCATCTAGTTTCCCAGAAGTTAATTAGAAAATAACTAAAAAGAGGAAGCTATATTGACAAACACATGAAGACTTAGGGATATCTAAAATATGTTGGTTATACTGTATGTTATATCTCATACAATAAGCATTCTTCGTTTACTTGTCCCCCCCACCCCCACTATGGATAGTTAAGTCAAATTCTTTTGAGAGATTAAGAATTTCATTAGCCATATTCTGGGACTTGGACCAATAAGCAAAATATCACCCATAATCAAGAGTTCTTAGAAAATATTATTATCTATAGGGAATCTCACTTTAAATTAGGTACCATGGTTGATTTCTTCCATGACAATGGCAAATATATCTGATTAACTTAAATCTTCCTGTTTACTATTCCTTGATAGTAATATTCAGAGTGATATAAAATGAGTGTTTTACCATTCAATTGGCATTCTCTCTCTCTCTCTCTCTCTTTATATATATATATATATATATGTATATACATATATATATGTATATACATATATATATATATATATATATATATATATATATATATATATATATAAAATGAAATAATTTATCAGAATAGTTCAACAGAAGAATGTGATATACTTCGTTTCCTTTTCAAAATTAAATGTTTCTTTAAAAGATTCTAAATGACTCCATAATACTAAGATTAGTTAAACACAAACACACACACACACATATATATGAAATACTTTATCAGAGGAAACCTTGTAAGGAACAGATTCTTAACCTGGGTTTCAAGAAATTCTAAGGGATCTGTGTATATATTTAATTGGGTTAATGAATTTGGATGGGAAAATGTATATCTTTATTTTAACATAATTCATTTTCTTTGTAATGCTATGGATTTTATTATAAGTACTTAAAAGTATTATTTCATTATTTTGAGAGGGGCCTTGTTGGAAATCTAAAAAGAACATGTTACATGAAGGTTCTTTTTCTCTCTTTTTTATCAATAGTGAGGGATATAGAAGGGAAAGAAAATATATCTGTTAATTAAAAAAAAAACCTTTAATTAAAAAAGAGTATTAGAGGGATACATGGCATATAAAAATAGATACCCCTATTTTAAAACAGTGTTTTGACCTATAAAATAAAATACTGTTAAAATAGCCAACAAATTATAAATACAGTGATTTAATGATCTTTCATTGTGATAGTAAAGACATGTTCTACTGTGGAATATTGCTTGTGAAAGTCTGTCTGTTCTCTTTTAATAACCTTATCAAGGATGACCTCAATGTGTATGCATATAACATAATGTCCAAAATCAGGTTGCTAAATCTTCCTCCTGGGAACTATGATGCTTAAAAGTTTGTGTAGTGTAGCTCTACCAGCAAAGAAAAGAGCTCCATAGTTTGAGTCAGATTTCTATCACTTTTTTCTTGTAAAAGGAATAAGGAAGATTCTGACTCTTATGTTTCAGACAGATTCTTGAAAAAGCTTCCTATTATGTCTGCCTGCCTCAAGTTTCTCCTCACTTCAATCTATCCTCCATTCATCAACTAAAGTGATTTTCATAAAATGCAAGTCCATTCATATCACTCCTCTACTCAATAATCTGAATGACTCCCTATTGCCTTTGGGGTCAAACACAAAATGTTCTATTTGTCATTCAAAGTCTTTCATAACCTAATTCCTATCTATGTTTCTAGTCTTCCCCCACCTTACTTCTTGAAATATACTCCAGTCCAATGATGCTGGCCGCTTGGCCACTCCATAAACAAGACGGTTCACTCTTGGCTGTGGATACTTTTCTTTGGCTGTCCACCATATCTGAAATGCTCTCCCTCCTCTGCTTGAACAACTGAAATCCCTGGTTTCCTTTAAGTCATAAATAAAATCCTATCTTCTATCTAATTTTAAACATACAATGAAATAATTTATCAGAATAGTTTAACAGAAGAATGTAATACACTTCGTTTCCTTTTCAAAATTAAATGTTTCTTTAAAAGATTCTAAATGACTCCATAATACTAAGATTAGTTAAAAACACACACACACACACACACACGCACACACACATACACACACACACACACACACACACACACACCAGTATTCTGCTGGTGTGTAGCTACAAATCAAAGAATACTGTAGTTCCCAAAGAATTGAAGTTCACAGAACACACAACAGAGAGACATATGATAATTGTCTACAACATGCTGCAAGCAAGTCAAAGGAAAGATGGCAGAAAGGATCTCATCAGAGCCAGGTCTGGGTTAATGGGTGGTTAGGCTGAAGCAAGTATTAAATTATGGAGTTCTACTGGCATCATTGTCATGTCAAAAGAACTTGAGAAAGGCCTATGGCAAATTGAATTATTCTCAATAATGAATTTATGAAAAGACATGAAAAAGAGTCAAATAGGATGAGCAGATATGTATTGGTTGACATCAGTACTACTGTGTGAATGTCGATGTTCATAAGACCATGGACATACAGGAATATTGAATTATTATCACAATATAATTCCATCTTTTTGACCCTTCTGTATTCCAAGATGATATGTGTGTATATATATATATATGTATATAATAATATGCATTATTATATACATATACATATAAATGAGACTCTATAAATTATTTTTAAACTCCTTGATGGGATATTAATTTGTATCTCTCACAGTGGTTTATACAGAACTTCATAGATTGTATCCTAGTTATATATTTACTCTATGTTTATTATTCAAGTTTGATTATATTCTCTATATTTCATCATTCATCAATGTTCTCCATGTCAGGTTGTGAAAGCACTTAAGCAATGGTCTTAGCTTTTGAGTTGTATCAATTTACTATTTGACTCTGTGGCATACACCACTCCCTTACTAAAGATAGAATAATGATTTTTTTTGTTTTTAAAATTATATTAAGATTTCCTAAATTTAAGACCTTTTCTTATATATCTGAATATATCCAGCTTTAGTCATATTATAACCTGAACATTACATAATAAACAAAATTCTCAGTAAAGTCATAGTATATTGAAATAACATTGTGGTACAAAGCCATACTTTTGGTGTAAAATATTTCATACAGCTTCCCAACCAATTAACTATTTAGGAAACTTGCAAGCTTAGCCAGTTTAATGGGAAACTAGATGGCTTTGTATTAGAGGATTGGAAGTTGAATGGACCATTCAGGACCTCTGATGCTATATCTTGATGAATTCGGGACCCTAGAGAAAGCCAGTAACCATCCACTCCTTTCACAGGACACTACGATCTAGACAACACAAGTGTCTTGCTCTTTGTCCCCTTACCTTTTAAATCCCTCCTCTTATTATTTCTTTTTTTACCTTTTTTTCAGAAAGCAAAAATAAATCAATATTGTCATGGCTACCAGAAGGGAATAATAATGGATCTACTCGGTACAGATGACTACCAGGAACAATCTTGCCCACCAAATCTGATTGCTTCAAAACAATGTAAGAATCTTGGGCGTAAGGACTCTCTTCTGTTTTTGTTTTTTGCACCAATCTCTCTAACATCTACTATAGTGCCTGGCAGCTAATATACGATTAAGAAATACTTGTTCATTATGGTTAACAAGCATTTTACTAAAATAAAGTAAGAGAAAGTATTACAGAGGGCATTTTAAGATTCAGTTTGAAGGATGAAGCCCTAAGGAAGAGAATACCTTCTTTTATTCCTTTGCTTTCACAAAGGAAATAAAGAGCAATCCACAGACTCTTATATTAATGCTCCATTCTATTAGGGTGATGCACATCATGCAATTCTTAATTAATATGTGACAACCACATCCTAATCTCCACAGTCATGTTCATCTGCATATAGTAGTATCATCTTTTTTTTTCCCTTATAATAAAAAAAAAAATTATGAGTCATAAGTCTTTTCTAGGGGGTGTGGTTATCATCAGATAATCACACCCTTGGGGGGTTAAAAACACTTATCTCTGGATCATGACTCGGAATGCCCCAGGGGTGTGATTATCTCAGGAAACTCACACTCTCTGTCATGCCTAATTGCTTAATTATTATAGCACTGAGTTCACACCACTATACAGGAGCTACAGTTGTGTCAGCATTTCCATTATAAATCCTTATTTCTAAGAGTTTATAAAGTAGCCATGAAATCTGCATTGGACTGGGAGTTAGCACAAAATGTTCTTATTTCTTCCATGGAGATACACCCCCACCACACACACACACCAGCATAGATATGCATACACACAAAGATAACATTAGAGACATAAACTATATAGTTCTGTCTATATATACATGAACATACATATATACATTCTGGCCCATTCCATATACGTACATGTACATTTTTAAATTATATACATATATAAATCATAATATATGTGTGGTTTTTCTTCAAATAGAATGAGTATGCAAAAGGGGCTACTAAATAATTGTGTGTAACTTATGTTGCCTCTTTATATTTTTGGAAAACTAGCAATAATATCTATATACACATATAGATATAGATAAATTTCCAAAGCATATATTAGACAATTTCCTTTATGATACTTTATAATTTATACTTTATATGGGAATGGAGGTAATATGCTTTTCAATTGGGAAATGACTGAACAAATTATTAATGGGAATAGAATACTATAATCCTCATATCAATATAAGGTTGAAATAGGTTCATGACTTGGACATAAAGAGTGATATTATTAGCAAATTAGAATAACAAAGGATAGTTTATCTCTCAGAACTGTGGAGAAAAAAAGGAATTTGTGTACAAAGAAGAACTGGAGTACATTATAATACAATAAAAATGAATAATTTTGATTATGCTAAATTGAAAAAGTTTGGTACAAATAAAACCAATGCAGACAAGATTAAAAGGGAAGCAATAAACTGGGAAAAAATTTACATTCAAGAGTTCTGATATAGGCCTCATTTCTAAAATAGAGAACTGACTCAAATTTATAAGAATTCAAGCCATTCTCCAAATGGTAAATAGTCAAAGGATATGAACAGAAAATTTTCAGATGAAGAAATTAAAATCATTTCTAGTTGTATGAAAAGGCTCTCTAATTCACTATTAATCAAAAAATGCAAATTAGGACAACTCTGAGGTACTACTACACACCCCTCAGATTGGCTAAGATGGCAGGAAAAGATAATGATGAATGTTGGAGGGGATGTGGGAAAACTGGAACACTAAGACATTATTGGTGGAGTTGTGAAAGGATCCAACCATTCTGGAGAGCAATCTGGAACCATGTCCAAAGGGCAAAGTGCATACCCTTTTATCCAACCAGTGTCTCTACTGGGCCTATATTCCAAAAAAGATCATAAAAAAGGGAAAAAGACCTATGTGTGCAAAAATGTTTGTAGGAAACCTTTTTGTAGTTTGAAGTAACTGGAAACTGACTGGATGTCCATCAGTTGAAGAATGGCTGAATAAGTTATAATATATGAATGTTATGGAATATTATTGTTCTATAAAAAACTATCAACAGGATGATTTTAGAGAGGCCTGAACATGAACTGATCCTAAGTACCGTGAGTAGAACCAGAAAAACATTGCATATAGCAACAATAACATTATACAATGATCAGTTCTGATTGATATGGCTCTTTTTTTCCCCTGAGGCAATTGGGGTTATGTGATTTGCCCAGGGTGGCACAGCTAGGAAGTGTTAAGTGTCTGAGACTAGATTTGGAAAAAGGGCCTCCTGACATCAGGGCTGATGCTCTATCCACTGAGCCACCTAGCTGCCCTGGATATGGCTCTTTTTAACAATGAGATGATTCAGGCCAGTTCCAATGGTTTTGTGTGGAACAGAACACTCAGAGAGAGGACTGTGGGAGCTGAGCGTGGATCACAACATAATATTTTCATTCTTTTTGTTGCTGTTTGCTTGGATTTTGTATTCTTTATCATTTTTTTTCCTTTTTGATCTGACTCTTTTTGTGCACCATGATAATTATGTAAATATTTATAGAAGAATTTCACATGCTTAATATATATTGGATTATGAGCCATCCAGAGAGGGAATGGGGAAAGGGAGGGAAAAATTTTGGAACACAAGATTTTGCAGGGATGAATGTTGAAAATTTTGCATGCATATATTTTGAAAATAAAAAAAAAACCTTTAATAATAATAACTTTAAAAGAATACTTTTCTCTTCTAAGAAATGATAAGGGAAATGGTTTCACAAAAACCTGGGAAGACTTATGAACAATGTACATGGTAATAGCAACATTGTAAATTCAATTTGAAAGGCTTTATTATATATGTTATATATAATGATGACTATAATGACAAATCATAATTACAGAGGATTTATGTTGAAGCAATCTATCCACTTTCTGTAGAGAAGTAATTGATGCAAGGTATAGATTGAGGCATATGTTTTTAAACATGGCCATATGGGAATTTGTTATATTTTATTATACATATTTATTAATTTTTTCTTTTGACAGGGCAAATTAGGTTAAGTGATTTGCCCAGGATCACACAGCTTACAAGTGTCAAGTGTTTGGAACCAGATTTGAACTCAGGTTCTCCTGTCACCAGAGTGGATACTCTAATCTCTGCACTACCTAGCCACCTCTTTCTTTTTCTATTTTCAAGTGGAATGATCTGCAAAAATTAGAGAAAAATAGGTTAAAAAAACCTAATATACATGTAAAATATATTTCTAGGCTACTGAGAAATTAGATGACTCACCCAGTATCACATAACCAGAAATGTATCAGAGGCAAAATTTGAATGCAGATCTCCCAGGTTTTAAGGCTAATGCTAAATCCACTATGCTATAATGTATTTTAGGTAGGCCCAGGATAATAAATAACAAGCATCTTTACTTAATCTTAGTTAGCTCTTAGAAATAGCATATCCTAGAAACCTGAAATTAATCATCAAAGAAAATATTTGAATGATTGTCAAGAGGGAAGAATTTCATTCAAAAGAACATAAAGTTTAGTGGGTTATTCAACATGCAAACTAAAGAATTTGCAAATAGAGAATTGAACATTAAATATTAAACATGTAAATAGGATTAAAATAAGCTTACATACAAAAATGAAAGACTAAGCAACATGTTTTCTTATGAATATGGTGAGATAATACCATGTTGTGTTGGATGGAGAAATCTTTAAAAAATCTTTAGAAAAACGCATTAGCTGAGATTTCAAAACTGTAGAGCTTAATTTATTGAAAAAATTAATCTTTCTGACATGAGATGATTTCTGAATGAGAATATTAGAAAATATACAATTTCTAAGAGAATATCTTATTTATAATAGTATAATTATACACATTATATGCTGTCATAAAGTGATTATGAAGAAATATGAAAAGGGAAATAAACATCATTTATATAATTAATATAAAATTGAAATTAATAAAGGAAATAGAAAAAGACACAGAACCAAATGGAGACACAGTAACACTGTTTAGAAATGAGTGTGTAAAAGAGCAAATCATATAAATAAACTTATTATTTTTAAATTAGCAAAAATGATAAGACAATTTAAAAACAACATATAGTAAAACTAAACAAGACCTCAAATGTCTTCCTCCATACTCTCAATTCTGGGTTTTCTGGACTCTGTTATTTTTTGTCCTCATTCTACCTCGCTAATTACTCCTGTAATTCTCTTTTGTCAGATTATCATTCCTGCACTTACTACAATGTGTGCATGTGTTTATGTATGTCTGTGAACACACATGCCCAAATGTCTACTTTCTCTGAAAACTCTTCAGTTGTGTCTCTATAGCTCTGTTTTATTTACTATATATTCAGCAATGAACTCCAAGGCCTATGTGTACAATCTTAATCTAAGTCTGGAGCCAATCTCCAATACTAAGCACATTCTCAGTTTCTTAAAAACAACAACAAAAACTATATGTTGTCTTAAATTTAGACTTCATTTTCCCCACAAAAGTGAATAGATGATAACTGCATAATTTTTGAGATGGTTTGCCATTACTGTGACTTTTTATTGCTTCAGGTTGTTTGCTAACTTCCTTATTTTTCAGTTTGATAAATAATATTGAAATCAGGAACCAATGTTCTTTAAAAAAGAAAAAAAAATGCAGCTATCCCAGTGATCAATATATACCTCCATTCCTACATACAAATGTAGATTCTTTATGTTATACTTATCTTGCATTGCTAGATAAAAGAGCAATAAATGCAAGTGGGATTCTTGATTGTCTTAAGATTCTGATATGGCTTAACTATGTTTTAATTTTGTTGGAACATAAACATGTGCTTCACAGTGTTTTAGCTTTGATAGTCCATACTTAGAGTAATAAGTAATCCATCTGGCTGTACAGTAGGTATGATTCAAGCAAACTACAAACTAAGTACTTTGGATGCTTTGTTCCCTTGTTTTTTTTTTTTATATCTAGTACTTTGAATTTTAGAGTGAATTCCACCTGCATGGTTTACAGTGATTATGCACATGTGTTGGTAGCAAAGGCTACATGGTTACCAGAAATGGGTGAACAGTGGGTGAAAACATCTGGTGTTTTGAGAATGTTGAAATCAAGATGGTTCATTAAAAAAAAGGAATGTGACAAGTAGCAGTTGTTAAATGGAATGACAGAGAGTACATGAGCCAATTTGCAGTTTCAGTTTTGTTAATGTTTTGGTTTGTGAGAAGTTATTAAAAATGCAGAAAGGAAGGATTGTATGATGTGGAAAGGTATCAATTAGTGATTTTTTGATTAAGAAATGTCAGCAAAAGACTCAAAAGCATAAGAATCCTAACTCTAGACTCTAAGTAGATTATAGATTTGAATATGTTTATAATAGTTATTGATAGCTATGCAAGTGAAATTTCAGTATAATTAATACTCTCAAAAGTAAGATGTTCTCAAACAGTCTTCCTAAAGCATAAACTTTATCTTATTAACCCCTTGGTTAAGAATATCTAAAGAGTTCTTTATTGCCTCTAGGATAAAATACAAACTTCTCAGTTTGGCATTTAAATATCATTATAATGCTATCTCCTTTTTAAAGCTTATTTCATATTTTATCCTTTCAAACACTACATTTTAGCCAAAGTGAATTAGATGGTCTCTTAACTTTTCATTTGATCTTCTGCCTGCATTATTTGATACAGATAGAGTGCACCTTAATCATTTATGCTCAGTTTCATTCAAGGTTTAATTTGTGTGCCACCTCTTCAAAGACAGGTAGGTGACCCAGTGGATACTGGGCTTGGGACCAGGAAGACTAATCTTCCTGTGTTCACATCTAGCTTGAGACACTTATTTGCTGTGTAACTAAGGGAAATATAACCCTGTTTGCCTCAGTTTCTTCATCTCTAAAATGAGTTGTAGAAGGAACAAACAACTCCAGTATCTATGTCAAGAAAACCCCAAATGGGGTCATGAAGAACAGTAGCAATTCCAGCAAAGCTCCTTGAAAGTAAAGATTATGTTTATTTTTCCTTTGCATTTTGCAGAACATTGCCTTTTTAAATAATATGTACTTAATGCTTTTTGGATTGGATTATAACCAGAGGAAAAATATAACCTGAGGATTTGGTCATATAGAGTTTTATTTAATAAATCATTCTCAATGGTTATTACAGTTATCAAGGGTGCAGAGGAAAGATTAAAGACTGTTTTGCATTACAGCTGAATTATATATATATATATATATATATATATATATATATATATATATACATATATATGTATAACTTTTACTTAATAGTAAGACAAATATATATGTATATATTACATATGTATATACACATATATATTTGTCTTACTATTAAGTAAAAGTTATGATTAAACTTTGCATCCATTTCTATACCAAATATCTTCAATAGAAATCTAAGTTCCTAAGGCAGCTACAATTTAAAAAACAATTTACAAAAAAATTTAGAACCAGGAGGCAGAAAAGGACTGCAATCATGAATATCTCCTCTTCTTTGAAATTCCTAAGTATTCTCTCTACCATATAAATCACAAAGCAATTTTTTTTTAACACATGGGGGGAGGATTATGGGAAAAGGAGTAGGTTAATAAATTTCAAGCTCTTCCAACTTTCCCTACAAATAGAACAAATTTTCATCTCAGGACATAGAAAAATCAAGGAGACTTGGGTCAGAATGGGGATATCCCAGACATAACCCAAGAAGATCTGAAGAAAGATCTGAAGCTGGGGATTGATCTATCTGATTAGCAACCATTGCAGTAACATCAAATAGGGATCCCTTGGGCTAGTTAGGTGTGATTGCAGCCTCAGTAGTGACTGTAAGGGTAAACTGAGGACTTCTCAGAATAGTCCCTTGATAATTCCAGAGCCAATTTCAAAGGTCTGTTAATCATTAAGGCTCAGGGAAAGAGAACCGAAGGTGTGCTCTTCTAATAGAAATATCTGAAGTGATCTCCTGGACCTTTACTTAACTTCTTAGAGAAGAATCTATTTAGATTATTCTTAGAAGAAGAAAACTATTTAATGGACCAGAGATATTCTAAGAGGTCTATAAACTGGCTAATCTCTATTTGTTGATTGAGGAAGCCTGAGGTAAACTAAATCTTCTTGGTTATTCTAGTTTAATGGACTACTTACCTCTAAACAAATCTCCTCTTTGTAGGGGATTATATGGTTTCTTATAAAAACATTTACTAAAATAAATTAAATTTATAACTTAGATTTAGTTTATCTAGACAATTTAGGAAAAAATGAAATAGGCTTCTTATACTGGCTAAAGTAAACAGTTGTAAATAATTACAAAACTGACCACATAAAACATACCTGCAAACAGTTGTAAACCTTGTGAAACTGACCATCGTAAAATTCAGGTCAAAATTTAACAAGTTCATGTTACTTCCAAGCATTTAGTGAGATAGTGAGAATTGACAGGATAAGGAGGAGGAGAGGTGTCATGGATTCTCGTGGTCATGACACAAGTGCCATACAGCAGTAACCATAGAGACTTTCATGCATCCTCTCTCTACCCAACATATCCCTCATTTGTTGAGTTGGGATTTGAGTCTGGGAGGATTGAATGAGCCTCCATTGATTGGGAAAACCAGACACAGCTGTGCTGCTGAGACCCAGCCCTGGGCAAGAAGGAACCAGCACATGGTAAGTGCAAAAACAGTAGGGCAGGAATGCTGCTGGCTGCAGGTACTTAAAGGAGAGTGGAATCCTTGATTTGGAGTTCCTGGTCAGAGTGGAGAGCTGAAGGGAAGCTTCAGGAACCATCTTCCCACCCTATGATTAAAGGTGCTTGTATTTATACCTCTTATTTAAAAAAATTAACCAGCAAAGAAGAAAAAAACAAAAAACCCAGCATTGAAACATATTATGGGAACAGGGAAGACCAGAGTTCACCTTCAGGGAAGGACACTTTACTTAAAAAACCTTCTACCCCAAAGAGTAACATCAAATGGCTCTCTGACCATAGATAATTTATAGAAGAGCTCAAAAAAAAAAAAGGATTTAAAATGAAATGAGAGACATTGAGGAAAAACTGAAAAGAAAAATAAAAATCATCCAAGGAAAACAAGATTATGAAAACAAAGTTAAACAGAGGTACAGAGTCTCAAAGATGAAAATAATTCTTTGAAAATTAGAATTGGTCAAGGGGAAGCCAGTGAAGTATGAGAAACTAAGAAATAATAAAATATAAAAAATGAGAAAATAGAATAGAATGTGAAGCATTTTACAAGAAACATGAAAAATCTGGAGAACAGATCAAGAAGAGAAAATATAAGAATAATTGGACTGCCAGAAAGTTCTGACAAAAATGAAAACGTTGAGACAATAACACAGGAAATATCCAAGAAAATTGTCCTGGAATGACAAAATATAAGGGAAAGTTGAAATAGAAAAAAAGCTACTGATCACTACCTCAAAGAGGTTTTTTTTTAATGGAAAATACACAGGAATATTATTGCCAAATTTTGAGACCCCCAGATCAAAGAGAAAAATGTCCATGAAACAAGAAAAAAAGATCGAATTTGCTGGAACTACAATTAGAATTGTATAAGACTTATCAATAACTACAATAAAAGAAAGCTGGTCTTGAAATTATATCTATTGAAGAGCTAATCCAATTCCACTTGATCAGTAATGGACAGAATCAGCTATACCCAGAAAAGGAACACTGGGAAATGAGTGTAAACTGTTAGCATTTTTTGTTTTTCTCCCTAGGTTATTTTTACCTTCTGAATCCAATTCTTCCTTTGCAACAACAACAAAAAAATTTGGTTCTGCACATATATATATATATATATATATATATATATATATATATATATATATATATATATATATATATATATATATATATATATATATATATATATATATATAAAATATAAAAATATATAAAATAAAAATAATATATATATATATATATATATATATAATTTTATAGTATTATGAAAAAAAAAGAAATTATATCTATTGACAACCTAAAGAGGTAAGCCTGTGGCCAAAAATATCATATCCAGCAAAATTATCAGTGATTTTGAATGAGAAAAAAATGGACATTCAACAAACTTGCAGATTTTCAGGACTTTCTATCAACCAAATACAAACATAACAGAAAATTTGAGATATAAGAATGCATATGAAAGATCAGTTTTAAGGAACTTAACATGGACAAACTATTTAAACAGGGACAAATCATTTGTTTTTTACATATGTATATTATATGTTTAAGATTCATATCAACAATTGGATAGCTCAAAAGGAAGATTGACAGAGTTAAGGTAAAAATAGTAATCATGTCATAATATGAGGTACATAGGAAGAAAGACACAGAGGAATTAGAGGGAGTAGGAGAGCTCTTAGTTCTGAAAATATACTCACATCAGGAATAGGTTCAATAGGCAACACTACATATATACCACAAAAGGTGTAGCACTCTCCAAAATCTATAAAGAAATAAACATGAATGAATGGGGAAGCAAAAGGTGAGGGAAGAAGAAAATGGAGGAACTCTTGGGTGGGGTATGATTGGGTAATAGTAAGGCAAGTCAGGGAGCAGAATTTAATTCAAGTCTGTAGGGATAGGACAGACATGTGTATATTAGGGATGTGTGTTTATGTGTATAGGTATATATTTACATATGTATATATAAATATATCTTTTCTTAACTATACCTTGCTTAGTGATAGTGGATGAAGGAAGGAAAAAGGAATATAGTAAATAGGATGTGTGGCAAAGAACCATAAAACAATTTACAAGGAAGTGAAGACAAAGTGGACGTTCATGAATATAATTTCTTGATTTGGCAATTTGTTGTAATATATTTTGAATCCTCCCCAAAGTTCTGCAGGGCACATAACAATGTTTTCTTGTTTTGCTTTATTTTGTTTTGTATTTATTTTCTGTTTTTCTTTTTTTCTTACTCTAATTTAAAAATAAAATAAATTTGATAAATAAAAAGGAAAAATAAAATTAACATATCTAAAAATTTAACATTTTGAAGTTGAAATTAAGTATTTCCTAAAGAGCTTCTTTTGTACATTTTATGAAATTTTGTGATTCTATAACAATACAGTTTGAGAAAAGCTGAATCTACTTCTTCTTTCTCTTCTGATTGTAGAGACTACATGTATTAGCTACATTAATGGATTGCTAGTGGAGTTGTAAAGTGATCCAACCATTGTGAAGAAGAATTTGGAACTATGCTCAAAAGCCTATAAAACTATATATAAAATGATCCGGCAACACCATAATTGGGTTTATACTCCAAAGAGATTAAAGAAAAGGAAAAGGACTCATGCATACACAAATATTTATAACAGCTCTTTATGTGGTATCTATGACTTAGAAATTGAAGTGATTCTCATCAACTAGGGAAGAGTTGAACAAGTTGTGGCATATGATTTTGGTAGACTGATATTTTTGTGCTATTGAAAATGTTGAAGGAGGTTGTTGCAGAAAACAAACAAACAAAAAAAAAACAAAACAAGCATGATGAGACCTATATGAACTGATGCAAAGTGAAGTGTGAAGAACCAAGATACCATTGTGAAGTATAATAGCAATATTGAAATGATGATTAACTATGAAAAATTTGGCTATTTTGATCAATGTAATTATCCAAGACAATTCCAAAGAATCCATGATGAAATAATGATGTCCACCTCCAGAGAGAGAATTATAGTGACTCACTTCCCTAGTGTCTAATACCAAGTAAACTGAGTACTCAGGAGTTCTGAAAGAAAGAAGATAAAGCAAATCTAGATTCTCCATTCTGTTCAACATTAATGTAGTGATTTTCTTTGATGAAGAAACAGCCCAGATCAGAAATGGAGTAGATCAACATTTCATATCAGTAGTCAGATTGGGCTGTTGAGAGGCTGCTACTTTTTCAATCTGGTAAGGATGTGGTATTAGTAACTGATGACTCACTCCACTGCTTAGCTAAGATTGTTGCTTATACCCTGCAAAATGTTTTAGTTAATTGACTAAACTACCATGCCCTTGCTAGGCTAGGATCAAGCAGATAACTCTCCTGCTTATATTCATTACTTATTGTTATTATTAGAATGGTCCAGGAAGACTATTCTGCCAGTTAGCATCTATTGCCAGGTTGAACTGGGCAGGTGGCTAGACCTTTGAATTCTTTCTAGGTTATAGCATCTCTATTGGATGGGTTTTCTCCACTGGATTTCATGAGTTCAGCCATTGACTTAATAGTATAGTATTATTCTCTATTTAGCTGAAGTGGTTTGGGGATCTTTTAGCTAGAGTATTATGATACTTTTCAAGCTAGTAAAATGACCGTTGATTTAAGGTTGGCATAAACTTCTTCCCTTCAACATTTTTAGAATCTCAATTGTGAGGCTATTTGTCACTGATTGTCAAGAAATTAAAGAGAAATTGCCCTTTTTACTCAAAAAGCCTTTTTTTTTTTAGTTCAAAATTCTCTTCCTTTAATAAGCTAATCTATTTTGCCTTATGGTGAAGTTTGTTTGTTTGTTTGTTTTTGTTGTTGTTTGTTTTTTTAGTCAGTTCTACCTCCCCTTGTCCTATGGAAAACTTTTGTAAATAAGTGGCTAGGGAAAAATGTATAATTGTAATCTGCACCCTTAAGGGTAGGACCATATGTTTTACCAGTTTCTTCATTTATAATTGAGCTATTAAATCCTCAGACTCTTATTGAGGTGGGGAATATCTATTTGCTACCAATTTTTTTTTCTTTTTCCATTTCAATGTCTTTTCCCTTTAGCTCTCCCAAATTTGTTGAAGTCCCATTGAGATGCTACCTCTTAAATTGATATTTTATTTTTTCTGGTGAATTTATTTTAATACAAATTGCTTTATGAAATTATATTGGGAGAGAAAAATCAGAGCAAAAGGGATAAACATGGGAGAAATTAAAAATCACAAAAAAAGTCAAAATAGCATTGTGGATTTACATCCAATCTCTTTAGTTCTTTTTCTGGATGCAGATGGAAATTTTTGTCCAAAGTTTATTGGCATTGCTTTGGATCACTGAACCACTGAGAAGAACTAAGTTTTCATAGTTGATCATTGCACATTTTTGGTGTTACTGTGTGGACTTTATTTCTGATTCTGTTTGTTTCACTCAGCATCAGTTCATGTAAATCTTTCCAGAACTTTTTGAAATCATATTGTTCATCATTTTTATAGAACAATAATATTCCATTATTTTCATGTACCACAACTTATCCAGCCATTTCCCCATTTTTGGGCTTGCACTCCTTTTCCAATAATTTGCTGCCACTAAAAGAGATGCTATAAAGATTTTTGTGCATATGGGTCCTTTTCTCTCCTTTATTATTTTCTTGAGATAAAAACCCAGTAATAGCCCTGGGTTAAAGGCTATGCACAATTTTATATCTCTTTGGGCATATTTCCAAATTGTTTTGCAGAGTGATTAATATTTCACAACTCCACCAACAATACATTAATGCCCCAATTTTACCACAATCCCTCCAAAATTTATCATTATCTTTTCTTGTCACCTTAGTTAATCTGAGAGATGAGATGGTACATCAGAGTTGTTTTAATTTGCATTTTTCTAAAAAAGAGATTGAGAGCATTTTTTTCATATTATTTAGGTGGCTTTAAGTTCATCATCTGAAAATTGTTAAAATCCTTTGACCATTTTGGAATGACTTGCATTTTTATATATTTGACACAGTTCTTTATATATTTTAGAAATGAGAGCTTTATCAGAAATACTGGTTGTAAAGATTTCTCCCAGCTTTGTACTTCCCTTTAAATCTTGTTTTTGTTGGTTTTGTTTGTGCAGAAATTTAATGTAAAATTTAATGTTTTAAATTTAATGTAATCAAAGTTGTGTACTTGGCCTCTCATAATTCTCTCTAGTTCTTCTTTGCTCATAAATTCCTCCTTCTTCAAAGATCTGATAGGTAAATTATCCTTTGTCTTCTTAAATTGCTTATATCATTCTTCATGCCCAAATCATGTACTTATTTTAACTTTATTTTGATATAGGGTATAAGATGCACATCTATGCTGAGTCTCTGACATATTATTTTCCAATTTTCTCAGCAATTTTTGTCAAATAGTGAGTTATTATTCCGGGAAGGTGAAATTTGGGAGTTTACTATAGGTCTTGATTATTTCTTAGCCAGCCATGACTATTGCTTTATAATATAGTTTTAGGTTTGATCTTATTAAGCCATCATCCTTTTTATTTTTTCATTAATTCCCTTGATATTTTTGATCTTTTATTCTTCCAGATGAATTGTGTTATTATTTTTCTAATTCTATAAAATAATTTTTTTAGCAGTTTGATTGGTATGGCTTTGAACCAGTAGACCAATTTAGGCAGAATTGTCATTTTTATTATATTAGCTCAGCCTACCAAGGAGCAATTGATATTTTTCCAATTGTTTATATCTGACTTTTTTTTTGTGTGTGAGAAGTGTTTTGTAATTGTGTACATATAGGTCCCAGCTTTATCTTGGCAGATAGACCCTAATGTATTTTATTTTGTCTACAGTAATTTTAAATTCATTTCTCTTTCTATCTCTTGATGACAGGTTTTGTCAGTAATATATAGAAGTTCTGATAATTTGTGTGGGTCTATTTAAATCCTGCATTTTGCTAAAGTTGTGAATTATTTTCAATAGGTTTTTGGGTGATTTTCTAGGATTTTCTAATTATATCATCATATCATCTGCAAAGAGTGATAGTTTTCTTTCCTCATTGACTGATTCTAATTCTTTAATTTCTTTTTCTTTTCTTATTGCTAAAGCCAAAATTTCTAGTTCAATGTTGAATGATAGTAATGATAATGTGCATTCTTATTTCACCCCTTGCCTTACTAGGAATGCATCCAGGTCCTCTCCATTACAAATAATGCTTGCTCTTGGTTTTTTTTTTTTTTTTTTTTTTTTTTTTATTAGATACTGCTTATTATTTAAAGGATAGGTCTGTTTATCTGTATGCTCTCTTAAATTTGATATTTTAGAGTTGAGTTTAATAATCTAAAATCTGTCAGGATTGTTTAGGAAAATGGCCTGGATTAATTGGAAACAGGGAATTAGATAAATGATCAGAAAATGTAGATTCATATTCCAGTTCTGCTGTTTTGACTTATGTGACCTTCATCAAGTTTCTCTCATTAAGTGTCTCATTTTCCTCTAATATAAAATCATGAACTTGAACTTGATATTTTCAAAAGCCATTTCTAGTTTCAAATCTTGGATCCTAAATTCTATTTTTATGTCAATTTTGCTATAGAACATTATTCTGCTACAGAATAGAAAAGAGAGAAATACACTGTGAATTAGAGTATCTAGTTCAAATCATGCTTTGCCCACTATATGCTATATGACCTCAGGAAAGCAACAACTTTTCACAGTCTCATTTACCTTATTGTGAAAATTATTTCATTTATTTAATATTGAGTTATTAAAATTCAGTGAGCATATTTACCATTTAGGTTATTCATAGTATTATACCTTTCCTTGCGTGGTGTTGAATCATTGATCACATTAATTTATTTTAATTTAGATTAAAAACTCATATAAAGTTAAAGCAGGAGAATGACTTTGTTATTTCTATTATGTGACTTTGTCCATTTAAAATGGGAGTAGAAATAAAAATTTCAGTTTCTTGTTTAGGAGTTTCAACCCCTTGACCACATATGCCTTTTATTCAATTTTGGAAGCTTGGCCAATTCAAATGAAAATGTCCCGGTTCACTAATTACCCTACAGAAACAACTGCCCCAAAATTGAGAGAACATATGTTGGTAACTGATGGTTTCTTATCTTGCTTCAACTGCATATTAAAAAAAATAATTTATGGGTGGCAATTACAATGATTCTACCCATTATTTCCAGAACAGCTTCCTATCACTAAGTATGAGAAACTTAATTGCTTACTTTATCAAAATTACTTGTCACCAGTACTGAGCTAATCTCTCTTTGTATACCCACTTGTCAGACAGTTTGCAGGTTTGATGTGTTCTGAGTGTAGATTGTGCAATCAAATAAAACTAATTTACATTTTAAATGCACTTCTTGCTTATTATAATTTCCTCCATGTTAGTAGTACCGTATTTACTAATGGCTGCTGTACCACATGCAGTACAGAAATTACTGATGGTTATGAATATTTAACACATGGATAACTTCCTCAGAAGATGAAGAATAATTTCTTTTGTTCAGCATATTATATATAAGGCCATGTATCTGTATAAATATGCTCCTTAGAAATTTAAAATATTGATGATCTTCTTGAGTAATTATTTTCATATTCATATTTAAATCTGACTAAGATACTTATTTGCTATGGGACCCAGAGCAAATCATTTAATCCCATTTGCCTCAGTTTTCTCATCTGTAAAATGAGCTAGAGAAGAAATGATAAGCTACTGTAGTATCTTTGCCAGATGAGATCATAAAGAGTTGGTTACAGCTGAAATAACTGAACAAAAACAGAATTATTAATAATTCCTTTGAAAATTAATACTTTTTAGAAACCAAAATATTTATAAATATCCTAAATTTTGTTGTCTTATGACAAGATAGTCAGATTATTGATATATATTTTCAGAATTTTCACACTTCTGTATTTAATACTTCTACAGAGCTTTAGGGTTTACAAATGCATTCTTCTCACAACAAATTTGAAGTAATTAATGTACTTAATGCTTTTACCATGTTTCAGATATGGAAACTGAAGAAAACCTATGCTATTTGAGTCTACATAACTAGTAATTGTGAGAACAGGGCCTGTGGCTATGTAGTATTGTGTTTCCTCATCAAGGAGTGCAAGTTTTTAATTCTCATATTTTGTCATGTATACCCTGCTTATTCTAAACACCAGAAATATAGAAGAGGAAGCATAGAATTAAAGAAATGCTTTTTCAAAGTTAGCATAAATTACTGATGATGACAATGTGGTCACATAAAAATATAAGCAAATTTATTAAGGCAAGAAAAGGCCAAAAATGCAGAAAATTCCTTAAAATTTCAAATGACACATCAAAAAACAAGACTTGTGTAAATCACCCCCACTACTCAGGAATGGAGGAAAAATAAAACTGAATTCATAAGCCTGACAATCTTCAGAAAGGGAAGGCCTGATTTGATATGGTAAGACATTATTTTTATTTTCTGGCAATATTTACAAAATCCTTCTGATGCAAAGGATCAGTACACAGGATAAATTTTATCTTTTTTATAAGAAGCTTATAATTTGTTTAATTGATTGATGAAATAAAAGAACATTTATGTAAAAATATATTATTCTCCTGGCATCCAATTATTTATAAGTGAATTAATATTTTAAAACTATAGATATGATAAAGATTTATTGTTCAAAGTATTTAGCAAGCTTTATAAAAGTTTGATTCTCAGGAAAAGAGGAGGGAAACTATTGAAAGTTTAAGTTATTCCTCTTTCAGGTCCAAACCAGATACCTGTGGATATGTGGATATGTGCTCTGCTCATTTGCTTTTGAAAATCAAAGAACTCTGTTTTTTATCTTTTCAATGCCACATACTGAGGTAAATGGAATTTTAGTTTTGGCTCAAAAATACCTGTTTTGAGGCATTGGAGCATTTGTATTATGGTCATGCCAGGGCAATTTCTCTTTCTCCACATTTCTATTATATCTATGTTAGTTCTATTTAACATTGATAATTCCTGTCCCAACTAGATTGCCCACAGTCCCCAACTTATCTACATGCTACTATCTTATTATCACATCGCCATTCCTTCTCTAATGCACAGATATCCAATTTCTTCCTAATTTTACTGCTGAGGGCATTGAAATCTTTTTTTGGGGGAGGGGAAGGTATTAGAACATGTAATTTATTGTCTTTAACATATCAAAGTGACACAAAATTGAAGACAGTATTGCATATTTGGCCTGGCCAATCATAAATATAGAAAGACCGCCCTCTTTCTAATTTTTCTCTACTTAGTTTGGCTATCTCCCTGAGGTTTTCTAAAGATTTATCTTCTCTTATTCTGAATTAAAAATTGGTACAGAAGTTGAATTCAATGTAGGTAGACATATTAATGTATATGTATCTTATATTCCAATAAATATTTCTGATTATATTAGTGTGGGAAATTCCCAGTGTGGAAAAGTTCTTGTACTGATAAATTATGGGATGCATTGAGCATCTTGAATAGTTCCAGATTTGACATAATGGATCCATTGTTATCAACAAATAGAGTGGGAAAACAGTCATCATCAGGGAATCTTTTTTTTTTTTAGCTTAGATTCTTTTCATTTTCAAAGATAACATTAACATTTTTTAGTTTTTTTGTATAAAAAGTTCAATTATTGTTATTCATGTAGTGTGTCATCAAAAAGTTATATCTGTTGCTTTATCTTTTTTTTGATCTTTCCTTTTTAAATTAATTTTATAATTATAACATTTTTTTGACAGTACATATGCATAGATTTTTTTTTTTTACAACATTATCCCTTGTACTCCCTTCTGTTCTGAATTTTTCCCCTCCTTCCCTCCACCCCCTCCCCTAGATGGCAGGCATTCCCATACATATTAAATATCTTATAGTATATGTTTGGTACAATATATATGTGCAGAACCGAATTTTGTTGTTGTTGTTGCAAAGGAAGAATTGGATTCGGAAGGCAAAAATAATCTGGGAAGAAAAACAAAAACCAACAAAAAAAATGCTCACAGTTTACACTCATTTCCCTATGTTCTTTTTCTGGGTGTAGCTGATTCTGTCCATCATTGATCAATTGGAATTGGATTAGCTCTTCTCTATGTTGAAGATATCCAGTTCCATCAGAATACATCCTCATACAGTATCATTGTTGAAGTGTATAATGATATCCTAGTTCTGCTCGTTTCACTCAGCATCAGTTGATGTAAGTCTCTCCAAGCCTCTCTGTATTCTTCCTGTTGGTCATTTCTTACAGAACAATAATATTCCATAATATTCATATACCATAATTTACCCAACCATTCTCCAATTGATGGACATACATTCATTTTCCAGTTTCTAGCCACTATGAAAAGGGCTGCCACAAACATTTTGGCACAGATCCCTTTCCCTTCTTTAGTATTTGCTTGGGATATAAGCCCAGGAGTAGCACTGCTGGGTCAAAGGGTATGCACATTTTGATAACTTTTTGGGCATAATTCCAGATTGCTCTCCAGAATGGTTGGATTCTTTCACAACTCCACCAACAATGAATCAGTGTCCCAGTTTTCCCACAGCCCCTCCAACGTTCATCATTATTTGTTCCTGTCTTCTTAGCCAATCTCACAGGTGTGTAGTGATATCTCAGAGTTGTCTTAATTTGCATTTCTCTGATCAATAGTGATTTGGAACACTCTTTCATATGAGTGGAAATAGTTTTAATTTCATCATCTGAAAATTGTCTGTTCATATCTTTTGACCATTTATCAATTGGAGAATGGCTTGATTTTTTATAAATTAAAGTCAATTCTCTGTATATTTTGGAGATGTGGCCTTTATCAGAACCTTTAACTGTAAAAATGTTTTCCCAATTTGTTACTTCCCTTCTAATCTTGTTTGCATTAGTTTTGTTTGTGCAAAAACTTTTTAATTTGATGTAATCAAAATTTTCTAATTTGTGATCAATAATGATCTCTAGTTCTCCTTTGGACACAAATTCCTTCCTCCTCCACAAGTCTGAGAGGTAAACTATCCTATGTTCCTCCAATTTATTTATGATCTCGTTCTTTATGCCTAAAACTTGGACCCATTTTGATCTTATCTTAGTATGTGGTGTTAAATGTGGGTCCATGCCTAGTTTCTGCCATTATTGTTTTATCTTTCAAGGAAATGCTTAGGAAAGCTGTTATAAGGCAACTTTCAATATAGTATTTTACTCTACTGAATTTTTTAGAGTCAATATTAGGCACAGAATATAAGCTAATGGAGATGAAAAGATTGTTGTATTATTTTTATATACTACTGCAGTGCATAGAGCAGTGCCTAATACATAGTGCCTAATATTAATTAATTAGTTGATGATGGTATATTGCATTTTCTGAATTTTTTAGCTAATTGTGTGAAGAGGGAAATGTGATCTTTTGTGGAATATCATTTGATCATTTATTTTTGTCTAATCAAGGATGGGTGATTAAATTATTTCCGTTGAATAAAATATAAATATGACAATATGACAATATAATACAATATATTATGGATTGTTATGTTGTTATTGATAAGTGCTGAAATTTTTTTCTTTTTTGTAGTAATGAATTTTGATTTTTCAACATCTTTATTATTTTCTTTAATCTCCTTTAGATGCCAAAATAATTCCAAGTTCTCAAAATTTTATTTCTTTCCAAATAGATCTCTTCAACATAAAATTGGTCGGGTCCAACTACTTTCTGGTTTTTGTTTTGTTCAGTGACATTTTTATTTATTCAAGTAGCATATTTAAAACCATGTTAAAATCATATGTGATATTTTTATGTCCTTAATGGTGAAAAAATTAAATAAAAGATTTTTTAAATATTTCTTATTTTTACATTGTTGTATATGATTTTATTTATGATTTGCTTATTTCACAAACTTTCCTTCTTCTTTCTTTCCCTGGAACTGTTTCTTTTTGTTTTATGAAGGAAGATTGCTTATAATCTTTCACATTCTCCTCTAGAAAATTTAACAAAAAGTTTCTATTTTAAAATAAGGTTTTATGATTTCTACATTTCTCTCTGTAATACACACACACACACACACACACACACACACACACACACACACACACATATATATATATATATATATATATATATATATAAAATTTCTGTATATGGCACTTTTTAAACTCTCTTTTTCACAATGTTTCTCAAAATTTATTTAAAACATAAATACTAATTAGAAAAAGCAAAGTAGAAAAAGAGAAAGGAGAAAAAGCATTACAATGGGCACAGAAAAACATAATACAGGATTCAAAACATGAGACAACAAATTTCCATTTCAAGAAAGCGTATATAAAAAATACTACACATTGTATTTAGAGCTACCCATCTTTACTTCCTTGTAGGTTTTTTTAAAATTCTCAGCTGTGCACTTTTTACTTTATTCTTTTATTTCCTCTTTCACCTCCACCAAGGCTACAATTAAACATGGTTATAGTTACATGATACACATTCATATATATATATACATATATATATTTATAATTATCTACATATTTATATATTCATGTACATTTATGTAAAGCTGTACTATGCTTGTTTCTGTCCTCTGAAGGTAGATAACATAATCCTTCATAAATTCTTTACATAATTTTCTATACCTCTGCATGAAATTATTATGTTGTCTTAGTAACTTTTTCTCTATCTATTTTTAAAACTTTTATTGGTGTTAAAACTTGTGTATATAAGCCAGATTGGAGTTGCTCTAATTACACATGTAATCTTCTTTCATCTTTATTATTCCTTCTACTTTTGTATCAATTTTTATCTTTGCTGCAATAAGTTGTTGGTTTAACTGCACACAGAATTCAGCTTCAGGTATAATACTCTCACAAGTAATAAAAAAATATTTTCTGCTCAAATGCAAGTATATTTTTACTGTCTTTATTCTTTAGTGGTTGACATCTTAACAACTCTGACTTTTTTTTGAAGAAAGAATTTATGAAATATATGCACATATGTATATATACATACATATGTATAACTTTGTATCATCTATTAAGTTTCTCCTTTTTAACTCCTGAATCACATTTTTTTTTGAGGCTGGGGTTAAGTGACTTGCCCAGGGTCACACAGCTAGGACACGTGTTAAGTGTCTGAGACCACATTTGAACTTGGGTCCTCCTGAATTCAAAGCTCTATCCACCTAGCTGCCCCCTGAATCACATTTTAAAAATCTTTTTGCTGTTGCTAAACTTTGAAAGGAAGACTGTATCAAAGGGGATATTTTATTCACTTTCTTTTCTTTTGTTACAAATTTCATATTATTTTCCAGAATGTTCAGAGTAATTCAGAGTTTCACCAACAAAAAAATTAGTGGAATGCTTGTATTTCTATAAAACCTCCAAAACTGATTTATCATCTTTGCAAATTTTCTGAATATGAGGTTAAACCTAAATTCTTTTCTTTTTTATTGAAACTTTTTATTTTCAAAATATATGCAAGGATAATTTAAAAAAATTGACCCTTGCAAAATTTAGTGTTTCAATATCCCCTCTTTTCCCTTACCTTCTCTTCTAGATGGCAAGTAATCCAATATATGTTAAACATGGTAAAATATATGTAAATCCAAAATAGGCATACATATTTATAAAATTATCTTTCTGCACAAGAAAAATCAGATCAAAAAGGAAAGAGAAATGAGAAAGAAAATAAAATTCAAACAAACAACAACAAAAGAAGTGATCTATGCTGTGATCTACACTCAGTTCTCACAGTCCTCTCTCTGTATGTAGATACTCTCATCATCATAAGATCATTGGAAGTGGTTTGAATCATCTCATTGTTAAGAGCACGTCCATCAGAATTGATCATCATGTAATCTTGACCATTGTAATGTGCAATGATCTCCTGGTTTTCCTCATTTCACTTAGCATCAATTAATGTAAGTCTCTCCAAGCCTCTCTGAAATCATCCTGCTGTTTGTTTCATACAGAACAATAATATTCCATAACATTCATATATCATAACTTATTCAGCCTTTAATTGATGGGCTTTTTTGAATCATTTGAATCATTTCCATTCCATGAATATGTGTAGAAATTCAGAAATAAAAGATAAACAATAGGATTGATTGGAAAGCATATTTAATTGTATTGACATTCAATTAAATTAAGCAAACCACTAAAATACCTTCTGTGTGCTAGATGTTCAAAATTTATTAAGAAAAATAAAGTAATCCTTGCACATAAGGAATTTATCTTCAATTGTGAGGGAAAATTTTGTACAATTAAATAACCATGTGATCATTTGAAAAGGAGAAGAACATTAACTAATATGTAGATAACGAAAAGTTCCATCTAAGAGTTTGTATATGGGCAGAGGCTTGAAGGAAGCTAAAGATTCTAAAAGACTGAATTCAGTCAGAGAATTCAGTGTATATCTTTGATAGAACCTGTGTAAAATACAAAAATATGAAATGGAATAACAATCCAGGGGACATCTAAAAGGCCAATTTGTGTAGATTATAGAGTACACAAAAGGTCATGATATGAAATAAACTGGTAAATACAGTCTGGAGTCAAATCTTGAAGAATGTTAAATGACTGGTTGAGGAATTTGCCATTTTTTGGTCCTAGAGGTGGTAGGGAGACAATAACAATTTTGAGTATGATAAAACCACTGATTATGGAAGATTACTTTAGCAGCTGTTAGGAAGGTGGATTACATAAAGGCGAGAATGGAAGAAGGAGTACCATTAGTCTACATTAGGAGATTATTACAACAGGTTGCTAAACATATGGATAGGTCGGTTGCACAATGGATATAGTACTAGGCCTGAAGTAAGGATGATTTGAATTCAACTGACCTCAGACAGTTACTATTTGTGAGCAAGGGTAAGCAAGAATAAGTAAATATAACTAAGATAATGTTAGGTGAATAGCTAATGAACTGGATAATTGAACTAAATAAAAGAATATCTTAGTAGACTGGAACACTGAGATAAATCACAGAAAAACAATTAGAATTCATGGAATAATCTACCATTGTGATTTAAGAAATCAGCTTCATAATAACAATAACTTTACATTGATAAAAATCTTTAAGATTTTTAGTGATCATGCAGGGGATAGAGAGATGGCCTGAGAAGTATAAAAGTTTTGACTCTTAAATATATTAGCTATGGAACTTTGAGTGAATATCTGAATATAATTTTGCTTTAGACAATTCTCAACGAATATGCCAACATGCATTGGTAGAGGGAATTTGCCTATATGTGTTTCTTGAATCAGTGACAGCGTGGGTCTAATTTCTAATCCTATCTCATGAATGCTTTCAATATATTTTCTTCAGATAATATCACAGTAGAAATTGTGCCAATAAAATATCCTCCATTTTAAAAAAAAGGGTTTATTCTTGGTCACTGAAACAGCAAATGACATAGATGGGATTAGAATCTGATAAATTTTTTACTTCATTATATTGCCATTATAGGAAAAATTTGGGCAGATGTAAGTTGGTTCAAAAGACATCAAGAGGTTTTAATAAATTGCAAGCTCATTACAAATCAACAGTATGAAATTAATACAGAAAATGTTGATGCTAATTTTGGCTATATAAAGAAATGTGATTTGGTCTGCAAATGAGAAGTAGTAGTACTGTACTCTTGCTTGGTTAGATACTATCTGGCAAAATGTGTTCAATAATAGGTACTACATTTTAGAAAGAAATTGAAAAATTGGAGTATACTTGACCAAATTATTTCGAGAACTTGTTATCCAAGTTATATAAGGATTAGTTTATGGAACTAAGTCAGTCAATTGGTCAACTAGCATTTATTAAGTGCCTATTATGTGTCATACACTGTACTAAGCACTCAAAATACAAGGAAAGTTAAATAGGAAATAGTTCCTCCTCTCTAGGGGCTCACAGTCTAAAGGAAGAAAAAACAAGCAAGCAATTATTACCAAGAAGATACATGGATGATAAATTGGGAGCACTTTCGGAAGGTAACCATTAAGAAGGGGCAGAGACAAAATGGAAAGATAATTGCAGGAATTTGTCTGATTATCCCATATTCCCAATCAAAATAAGATTAAACTGATACTTCAGAAGAAATTCTAAAGGGGATGTGTTGTGACCCTGGATATCGTAGAATCAGCTGGAGTTCAGGATAAGCAAAAGTCTTTATTCTTGTTCTTTTGGGGTCACTCTCAGGAGATTAGATATAGGAATCTCTCCACCTCCTTCCTCTCTCTCTACTGCCAAAGAATGAATTCCCTCCTCCTACTCCACCCACTGATCTCACTTCCCCTTCTTTGTCCACACCCACCAATCCAGCCAGCACAGAATAGTTAAGTAGCATCATCCTACAAACATGTTAATAGAGAATTGGCCAATTGGTAATTAGCCTCAAGTGCTAGGTTACCTTGCATCTGCTCAGTTGTAGCCCTGAGATGGTGGAAAGAAAACATGCCTTTATCTGAGCTACTCGTAGTATCTCAGATAAACACCAGATCAAATCTCTGAATTAGTTATGGAATGACTGAACCCACAAATACATAGAGTGTAACAAGTTCCAGAAGAAGATACTTTGGAAGAACTTCAGAAAAGGTCTGTTTCAATTGGGCAGGAGGAGAGGCTGCTCAGTGTAGACTCAGTGCAAGGAGCCCAGGGAAGGGAGCCAGGTCTTTGTAGCATCCCATATCAGGGAATCTACTGTGAGGCTCTTAGTCAGTAGCCAAGCTAGTAGATCAGCAGATTATCTGAGAGACACCCAAAGCAAATACCAAAGGCAAATAAAGAGTTTCTGAACCCAAAAAAAACAAGGGACCAGGCAATGCCTACCCAGCATTGGAACTCAGTTAGCAGTACTGAAGGGTAGCCTAAAGCAAATGTTGCCCCTTTGCTGTAAGAGCAAACCTCAGCCTTTAAAAATGAGCAAAAAAAGCAAAAAGAACTCTGACTATAGATAGATTTTATGGAGAAAATGAAGAATAGACCTCAAACCCTAAGGATCCTAAATGCAGATCATCTCCAGACGAAGACTAAAAGAATGATATGAGTTGGTCCCCATTTCACAAGGCTCTCTTGGAAGAATTCTAAAAGTATCTTAAAAGAGAGTTAGAAGAAAAATAAGGAAAACTCGGCAAGATAGTTTGGAAAAGAAAAAAAAAAACAAGTCTATTCAAAATAGACATAGTTAAATAGAAAAAAAAGCATACAACTCCTTACAAAATAGGTATGAAAAAGAAGTAAATTCTTTGAAAAACAGAATTTGTGAAATAAAAAAAAATGTAATGAACAAAACACCTCATATAAAAGTTTAATTGGCCAAATGCAAAAGGAGATTTAAAAAGTCAACTAATTAAAATAATTCACTAAAAATTAAAACTGATGAAGATATTTTGGAAGAACTTCAGAAAAGTTATTTTTCAAAAGGGCAAATAGGGAGATGTGGAGTAGCAGGCACAGCACAGAGACCCAGGACAATCTACCAGGAGGCTCTTAGCCAAACTACAGCAGCTTTGGTTACTCAGTCCTCCTTATAAGCCAGTGGAGCAGCAGATTAGCTGTGAGAGATCCAATACAAATACAAAATGCAAATAGTGAGCTTCTAAACCCCAGAATAATGGAAACCTTGCCATGCACACTCAGCACCAGAAGTCAGCACACCAACCCAGTGCAACCACTCTTGCCTGTAGAGGAAGCTTGGGACAATCTCCCCTTCGCTCTAAGAGCAGACCTCAAAATTTTAAAACAATGAACAGAAAAGCAAAAAGAACCCTGACCATTAACTATTTTTATTGAAAAGAAGAACAGACCTTAAACCCTGAGGACACTAAAAGCAAATCATGTCCAGATGCAGCCCCAAAGAGTGAAATGAGTTGGTTCCCATCTTACAAGGTTTTCTTGGAAGAATTAAAAAAGCATCTTAAAAGAGACAGAAGAAAAATGGGGGAAAATGAGAACATGGTGGGAAAATTTGGAAAAGGAAACAGAAATTGTCTGAAGAAACCTCCTTACAAAATAGATTTGACAAAATGGAAAGACACCTTGAAAAATTGAATTTGTGAAAGGGAAAAATAATTAATTGAACAAAACAATTCATTTAAAAATTCAACTGGCCAAATACAAAAAGATCTGAAAAAGGTAACTAAAGAAAATAATTCACTAAAAATTAGAATTGAACAAATGGAAATGAATGAATCAATGAAACATCAATAATCAGTCAAACAAAACAAATAAAAATGTAAAAATAGAAGAAAATATGAAATACACCTAGGAAAAAGCAATTGAGCAGGAAAATAGATTTAGAAAAGACAATCTAAGAATTATTGGACTTTCTGAAAACCATGATAAAAAAAAAGACGCTTAGACATCATCTTTCAGGAAATAATTAAGGAAAACTAACCTGATGTCCTACAACCAGAGAATTAAATAGCCATTGAAAGAATTCACCAATCACCTCCTGAAAGAGACCCCCAAATTAAAGCACCAAGGAATACCATAGCTAAATTTCAGAATTATGGGATCAGGAGAACATATTATAAGCAGCTAGAAAGAAACAATTCAAGTATCTAGGAGTCACAATCAATATTACCCAGGATCTAGCAGTTTCCTCTTTAAAATATCAAAAGGCCTATAATCTGATATTCCAAAAGGCAAAGGAACTTGGATTGCAGCCAAAAATCAACTATCCAGCTAAACTGAGCATTATCTTTTAGGGAAGAAGATGAACATTCAATGATATTGTGAATTTCATTTTTTTCTTATGAAAAGAACAGAGCTGAGCAGAAAATTTTATCTCCAAATACAGAACTCAAAAGAAGCATAAAATGGTAAAAATCAAGAAAAAAATATATTTTTTTAAAAGTTAAAGAGTTTTGGGAATTTGTTATGTTCAACTCCTGAGAATCGTATCTCTATTATGGGTGTACTTAGAGGATGCAGGCATAATTTGATTTTATTTTGATGATATAAATGATAAACATGAGGAGGAAAGGGGATTCTACTGGAAGAAGAAAAAAAGGGAGTTAAAATGTGGTAAATTAAATCTCATAAGGAGGGGAAAAAAGACCTATTACAATTGAGGGAAGGAATGGAAGGGGACGCGCACTGTGAATCTTAATCTCATCAGATTTGGCTCAAAGAGCTAAATAGTTAGCTTCACGGAGAAACTTGCCTTACCTTATAGGAAAGTAGGAGGGAAAAGAGGAAAAACAAAGGTAGAGGCTATTAGAAGGGAGAACAGAAGTAGAAGGGGAAAGGTGTAAGAAAAGGAGATGGGCTACAAAAGGAGAAGGCAGAGTGAAGAAGTTGGTGGTCAGAAACAACATACTGGAGAGGAGGGAAAGGGGGAATAGAAAGAGCAAAGTATAACTTGGGGAAAATGAAATGGCAGAAAATATAGAATTAGTCATTTTAATTGTGAATGTGAATGGGATGAACTCTCCCATAAAATGGAAGTGGATAGCAGACTGGATTAAAAGCCAGCATCCTACAATATGTTGTTTATAAGAAACACATTTAAACCAGAGTTATGCATACAAAGTAAAGATAAAAGGCTGGAACAGAATTTATTATGCTTCATCTGAAATAAAAAAAAAAAAAAAGCAGGAGTGGCTATCCTGTAAAAGTAGATCCAATTAAAAGAGATAAGCAAGGAAACGATATCTTACCAAAGGATATCATGGATAATGAAGCAATAACAATACTAAATAAATATGCACCAAATAATATAAGATCCAAATTTCTAGAGGAGAATTTAAAAGAGTTGCAAGAAGAAAAAGACAGAAAAATTGTATTAGTGGGGGATCTCAATCTTGTCATTTCAGAATTAGATAAATTGAATCACAAAATAAATAAGAAAGAAGTTAAGGAGGTAAATAAAATTTTAGAAAAGTTAGGTATGATAGATCTTTGGAGAAAACTGAATGGAGACAGAAAGGAGTATTCTTTTTCTCAGCAGTGCATGGAACCCATACAAAAATGACCCTATGTTAGGCCATGAAAATCTCAAAATCAAAGACATAAATAATAAATGCATCTTTTTCAGATCATGATGCAATAGAAATTACATGCAATAAAAGGCCAGGGGAAATAGACCAAAAATTAATTGGAATCTAAATAATCTACTCCTAAAGAATGAATGAGTGAAACAAGTAATCATTGACACAATTTATAATTTCATGCAAGAGAATGACAATAATGAGACAACAAAACAAAATTCAAGGAATGAAGCCAAAACTGTTTTTAGGGAAAGTTTTATATCTATACATGCTTATTTTAATAAAATAGAAAAAGAGATCAATAAAGTGGGCATGTAACTAAAAAAGCTAGAAAAAGAACAAATTAAAAACTCTCAATTAAATACGAAATTTGAAATTTTGAAAATAAAAGGGGATATTAATAAAATTGAAAGCAAAAAACAACAACTATTGAACTAATAAACAAAACCACGAGTTGGTTTTATGAAAAAATCAACAAAACAGATAAACCTTTAGTTAATTGGATTAGAAAAAGGAAAGAAGATAATCAAATTGTATCAAAAATGAAAAGGGAGAACTTTCTACCAATGAAGAGGAAATTAGAGCAATAATTAGGACAGATTTTGCCCAACTGTATGCCAATAAAAATTATAATCTAAGTGAAATGGATGAACATTTACAAAAATATAGATTGCCCAGATTAATAGAGGAGGAAATAAATTGCTTACATAATTGTGTTTGAAAAAGAAATTGAACAATCTATTAATCAACTCCCTATCTCCAGGGTCAAATGGATTTACAGGTGAATTCCACTAAACATTTAGAGAACAATTCATTTCAATATTATGCCAACTATTTGGAAAAATAGGAAAAGAAGGAATCCTACTAAATTCTTTTATGACAGAGATATGGTATGGATACATAAACCAGTTTGGTTCAAACCAGAGAAAGAAAGTTACAGACCAATTCCCCTAATAAATATTGATGCAAAAATCTAAAATAAAATATTAGCAAAGTATTTACAGAAAGTCATCCCCAGGATAATACATCACGACCAAGTAAGATTTATACCAGGAATGTAAGTTTGATTCAATTATTAGTAAAACTGTTAGCATAATTGGCTATATCAATAACCAAACTAACACATATCATATGATTATCTTAATAGATACAGAAAAAACATTTGAAAAAAAAAATCCAACACTCATTCCTATTAAAACATTAGAGTAAATGAATAAATGGAGTTTTCCTTAAAATGATCAAGATCATCTATTTCAAGCCATCAGCAAGCATCAGATATAATGGGATAAACTAGAACCATTTCCAAAAGGATCAGGGGTAAAATAAGGCTGTCTACTATCACCATTACTATTTATTATTACATTAGAAATGTTAGATTTGACTATAAGAGAAGAAAAAGAGATTAACCAAATTATAGTAGGTCATGAGGAAACCAAATTATCACTCTTTGCAGATGATATGATGGTATATTTAGAGAATCCTAGAGAATCAATTAAAAAAAAAAAACTACTAGAAACAATTCACAACTTTAGCAAAGTTGCATAGTACAAAATAAATCCACAGAAATCATCAGCACTTTTATATGTTACCCACAAAATCTAGCAGCAAGAGATGCAAAGAGAAATTTCATTTAAAATAACTGTAGATAATAATATAATAATTTCAGGAGCTACCTGCCAAGGCAAAGTCAAGAACAATTATAAAACACTTTCCTTACAAATAAGGTCACATCTAATCTCTTGGAAATATATCAATGAACTATTATCATAAGAATGACAATACTACCTAAATTAATCTACTTATTCAGTGCCATACCAATCAAACTCCCAAGAAATTATTTTACAAATCTATAATAAATAATAACAAAGTTCATCTGGAAGAACAAAAGGTCAAGAATCCCAAAGGAATTAATGAAAAAATGCAAATGAAGGTGATCTAGTTGTGCCAGACCTAAAACTATATTATAAAGCATCAGTCATCAAAAGTATTTGGTACTGGCTAAGACATAGAATAGTCAATCAGTGGAATAGGTTAGGTTCACAGGACAAAATAATTAATGACTATAGTAATCTAGTGTTTGACAAACTCAAAGACCCCAGCTTTTGGAATAAGAACTCACCATTTGACAAAAATTGGAAATTAATATGACAGAAAGTAGGCATTGACCCATACCTAACACCCTGTACCAAAAAAAGGTAGAAATGGGTTCCTGATTTAGACATAAAGAGTAATATTATAAGCAAATTTAAAGAATGAAGTACAGTTTAACTCTCAGAGATGTGGAGAAGTATAGAGGGCTGAAACTCCAAAAAGGTATGTTTGAATCAGACAGCAGAACACTTAAGGCTAATTACCTATTTGATGTGAGATAATGGCTCTATATGCATATTTAGATGAGATGGTGATGTGATGGCTCTCCTCACCATTGGTGTTTGCTGAATGTTTCGGTGGTGAGATTTAGGTAATGGTTGGAGGGCTGGGGGAGAGAAATCAGAGTCACTTGGTGGCGGGATGAGGAGGAGACTCTGGACTCCAGAATCCAGGATACATCTTTGGCAAAGTGAGTAGCAGCTTGTCTGCCTCCTTCACTTCTCTACCTAAAGAAGCCCTCCAGGGAGCTAGTCTAGACATTACAGAGAAGGAAGAATTTTGTGGCCAAAGAATAACTGGAGTACCTTATTGAAAACAGAATTGATCATTTTGATTATATTTATTTTGAAAGTTTTTGTACAAATGATAACAATGCAGGCTAAACTAGAAGGGAAGCAATAAACTGGGATTTTTTTTAACATTCAAGGGTTCTGATAAAGGCCTCATTTCTAAAATATATAGAGAATTGATTTAATTCTATAAGAATTCAAGCCATTTACCAATTGATGAAATGGTCAAATTATATAAACAATTTTCAGATAAATTACAATTCTTTCTAGTCATATAAAAGGTGTTCTAAATCTCTATTGATCAGAAAAATGCAAATTAAGACAATTCTGATGTTGGCTAAAATGATAGAAAAAGATAATGACAAATGTTGAAGGAGATGTGGGAATACTGGGGTACTAATACATTGTTGGTAGAATTGTAAACATCCAATCATTCTGGAGAACAGTTTAGAACTATGGTGAAAGGGCTATTTTACTGTATATACCCTTTGATACAGCAATATTCCTACTGGGCTTGTATCCCAAAGAGATCATAAAGGAGAGAAAGTGACCCATATGTGCAAACATGTTTGTGGTAACCCTTTTGTAGTGGCAAGAAACTGAAAACTGAGTAAATGCCCATCAGTTGGAGAATAGCTGAAGAAATTATGTTATATGAATGTTGTAGAATATTATTGTTTTATAAGAAACAGTCAACAGTATGATTTCAGAGAGGGCTGGAAAAACATAAATAGATGCTAAGTGAAGTGAGCTGAAGTAGAAGATCATTGTACATTGTAACAGCAAGATTACACAATGATCAATTCTGATGGATGTGGCTCTTTTCAACGGTGAGATGATCCAGGCCAGTTCTAATGGTCTTGTGATGAAGAGAGTCATCTACATCCAGAGAGAGAGGACTGTGGGAACTGAGTGTAGACTACAACATAGTATTCCCACTTTTTAATTGATGTTTGTTTATATTTTGTTTTCTTTTGCATTTTCCTCTTTTTGATCTGATATTTATTGCGCAGCACAATAATTGTGGAAATATGTATAGAAGAATTATACATGTTTAACATAAGTTGAATTACTTGTCATCTAAGGGAAGGGATTGAGGGAAGGGAAGGAAATATTTGGAACATATAGTTATGGAATAGTGAATTTTGAAAACTATCCATGCATATGTTTTGAAACTAAAAAGCCTTAATACACACACACACACACACACACACACACACACACATATATATGAGAAAATAATAGTTAAATATTGCTAATGATTCTCAATACAAAATATTAAAATAAAATATCAAGAAGTCCATAATAACTAGGTTGGCTTTATATAAGAATTTATTTAATATGTGTAAAATTATAAAAATAAAATGTTGTATTTTTAAGAAGGACAGTAAAAATCTTATCATCATAAAAATAAAGAAATTCTGAATTTGTAATATCAACAAAAGTATGGGGGTTAAAACAATTTTCTAATTCAAGACAATTTAGAAAGTCATCAGGAAAGGTCTGACTTTCTTGGTCAAGAATGGAGTACAGTCTAGCAAAGTTTGTACTATGGTAGTCCATGCCCAAGCAAGCCTACAACACACATTGGGTGGAATAAATGGGCTGTGATATTACACAGCAGTAAGCATCAAAACAATCAGGTAATGACTAAGAAATAAGTGGTAGATAAGTGGAATATATTAGGTAAACAATACATAGAAGTAAAAGTCTATAGTAATTTAGTGTTTGATAAACTCCAAGATCCGAGATTTTGGGACAAGAAATCAAAGATTTAAAAAAGTTCTGAGAAAACTGGAAAATATTTTGGCATAGCTATAAAACATGGCAGGTAGGTGATATCATGGATAGACTGCCAGTCCTGGAGTTCCAGGAGGAAATAGGCTTAATCTAACTTCAGTTAAAAAAAATGTTCTTTGACTCTGGGAAAATCCTTTAATACTGTTTGCCTTAGTTCTTCCAGGATTTTTTCCAAGAAAACCCCAAATAGTATCATAAAGATCCAGACATGCATGAAACAGCTCAACCACAACCACAGCCACAACTTAGCAACAACAAATGTTGATCAACATCTTATTCTATATAAGAAGATAAGTCAAAATGGGGACATGATATAAATAAGGATGATGATGTGAACAAATTAGAGGAATGTGGGATATTTTCCCTTTCAGATTTATGAATAAGGCAGAACTTATAACCAAATAGGATATGACAACAAAATATAAAAAAAATTCTTAATATATCAAATTTTAAAAATCTTTGCACAAACAAAGCCAATACAAACAGAAGGAAAGTAGAAAACTGGGGAAACTTTTTTTTAATAGAAAGGCCTCATTTCTCCATTATATAGGAACTGAATGAAGTTTGTAAAAATACAAATCATCTAGAAAAAATAACAACAAAATTCATCTGGAAGAACAAAAGGTCAAGAATTTCAAGAGAGTTAATGAAAAGAAAAGCAAATTAAAGTGGCCTAGCTGTACCAGATCTAAAATTATATTATGAAGCAAAACCATTTGGTACTGGCTAAGACAGAGTAGTTGATCAGTGGAATAGATTAGCTTCACAGAATAAAATAGTCAATGACTATACTAATCTAGTGTTTGACAAATACAAAGGTTTTGGGATAAGAATTTACTATATGACAAAAACTGCTGGGAAAAATTGGAAATTAGTATGGCAGAAACTAGGCATTAACCCACACAACACCATATACCAAGATAAGATCTAAAGGGGCTCATGATCTAGACATAAAGAACAATATTATCAACAAATTAGAAGAACATAGGATAGTTTACCTCTCATCTATGGAAAAGGAAGGAATTTGTGACCAAAGATGAACTAGAAATTATTATTGAACACAAAATAAATAATTTTGATTATATTAAGTTAAAATTTTTGTACAAACAAAATTAGTGCAGACAAGATTAAAAGGGAAGCAATAAAATGGGAAAACATTTTTATATTCAAAGATTCTGATAAAGGCTTCATCTCTAAAATATATAGAGAATTGATTCAAATTTATTATAGTTTAAGCCATTCTCCAACTGATAAATGGTCAAAGGATATGAACAGACAATTTTCAAAAGAAGAAATTGAAACTATTTGTAGTCACATGGAAAGGGCTCCAAATCATTATTGATCAGAGAAATGCAATTTAAGCAAACTTTGAGATACCACTACACACTTATCAGATTGGCTAAGATGACAGGAAATGATAACAACCAATGTTGGAGGGGATGTGGGAAAACTGGTACATTGACACATTGTTGGTAGAACTGTGAATGGATCCAACCATTCTGCAATGCTATTTGGAACTATGATCAAAAAGTTGGGATTATATCCCAAAGAAATCTTAAAGGAGGGAAAGGGATCCACATGTGCAAAAATGTTTGTGGCAGCCCTCTTTGTAATGACAAAAAAATAGAACTTTAGTGAATGCTCATCAATTGAAGAATGACTGAATAAATTATGGTATATGAATGTTATGAAATATTACTGTTCTGTAAGTAATGACCAGCAGGATGGTTTTAGAGAGGCTTGGAGAGACCTACATAAACTGATGTTAAGTGAAATGAACAGAGCCAGGAAAGCATTATATATGGGAACAACAAGACTATATGATGATCAATTCTGATGGATGTGGCTCTCTTCAACAATGAGATGATTCAAACTAGTTATACTTGTTCAGTGTGGAACTGGTTTGAATCATCTCATTTTTGAAGAGAGTTCAATGATGAAGAGATCCATCCAGAGAGAGACCCATGGTACCGAGTGTGTACCACAACATATCATTCTCACTCTCTCTGCTATTATTTGCTTGAATTTTGTTTTTTCCTCAGCTTTTCCTTTTTTCCTTCTTGTTCTGATTTTTCTTGTGCACCAAGATAATTGCATAAATATGTATACATATATTGGATTTAACATGCATTTTAACATATTTAACATGTATTGGACTACCTGCCAGCTAGGAGAGGGGGTGAGGGGAAGGAGGAGAAAATTTGGAACAAAAGGTTTTGCAAGGGTCATTGTTGAAAAAAAATTACCCATGCATATGTTTTGTAAATAAAAAGTTTAATAAAAAATATAAGTCATTTACCAATTGATGAATGGAACAAATTTTGAACTGGCAATTTTCAGAAAGAGAAATCAGTTATTGTAGAGAGCTAGAACTCTGGAGAAGTATGCTTGAAACAAGGTGTTAGCTCAGTGGAATTGATGAGAACCATTGTTCTCTAGTTCACATATGTACTTAGTTCTTAGTGTGGTGATGTAATGGTTTTCTAAGTTCACACATAATCAGGATGCTGTAATGATGTAATTATATAAGGGCTAAGAAGGACTGGAAGAGAGATATTCTATCTTTGACCATCCTCATGGTGGCTGTCCTGCCTCCTGCACTCCTGAGCTAAGATCAAGGCTGCTCCCGAGGACCGCCAGAAAGCTAGCCCAAACACTACGAGTTACCTTTAAACATATGAAAAAAATTTCATTTCCAAATCACTATTGATTCTAGAAATGCAAATTAAACCACTCTGAAGTATCAACTTGTAACTATCTGATTGGCTAATATGACAGAAAAGGAAAATGACAAATGTTAGAAGTGGTATGAGTAAACTGAGCTTATAAAGTGTTGGTGTGACTAGGCACTGATCCAACCATTCTGGAGAACAATTTGCAATTTTGCCAAAGGTGTAGTAAAGTTTTGCATGGCCTTTGATCTAGAAATACCACTACTAGTGTTGTATTCCAAAGACATTAAAAAAAGAAAAAGATAAAGAAAGAAAAGGACAAAAATATTTATAGCAGCTCTCTTTGTGGTAGCAAAAAATTTGGAAATTGAGGCAATGACCATTTATTAGGAAATTGAACAAGCTATGCTACATGACTGTGATAAAATACAATTGTGCTATAAAAAGTGACAAACATGATGCTTTCAAAAAAAACTAGAAAGATTTATATGTGCTAATGCAAAATGAGGTAAGCAGAACCAGGATAATATTGTACACAATAACAGAAACCTTGCATGATGATGAGCTGTGATTGACCTTGATATTTTCTTTCTTTTTTTTTTTTTTCTTTCACTTTTTTTTTATTATTATATATATATTTTATAATATTATCCCTTGTATTCATTTTTCCAAATTGCCCCCCCTCCCTCTATTCCTTCCCCCCGATGACAGGCAATACCATACATTTTACATGTGTTACAATATAGTCTAGGTACAATACATGTGTGTGAATATCATTTTCTTGTTGCACAATAAACATTAGAATCTGAAGGTACATGCAACCTGGGCAGACAGATATTAGTGCTAACAATTTACATTCGCTTCCCAGTGTTCCTTCTCTGGGTATAGTTATTTCTGTCCATCATTGATCAACTGGAAGTGAGTTGGATCTTCTTTAAGTTGAAGATTTCCACTTCCATCAGAATACATCCTCATACAGTATTGTTGTTGAAGTATACAGTGATCTTCTGGTTCTGCTCATTTCACTCAGCATCAGTTGACCTAAGTCTCTCCAGGCCTCTCTGTATTCCTCCTGCTGGTCATTTCTTACAGAACAATAATATTCCATAACCTTCATATACCACAATTTACCCAACCATTCTCCAACTGATGGACATCCATTCATCTTCCAGTTTCTAGCTACAACAAAAAGAGCTGCTACAAACATTTTGGCACATATATGTCTCTTTCCGCTCTTTAGTATTTCTTTGGGATATAATCCCAGTAGTAGCGCTGTTGGGTCAAAGGGTATGCACAGTTTGATAACTTTTTGGGCATAATTCCAGATTGCTCTCCAGAATGGCTGGATTCTTTCACAACTCCACCAGCAATGTATCAGTGTCCCAATTTCCCCACATCCCCTCCAACATTTGTCATTATTTGTTCCTGTCATCTTAGCCAATCTGACAGGTGTGTAGTGGTATCTCAGAGTGGTCTTAATTTGCATTTCTCTGATCAGTAGTGATTTGGAACACTCTTTCATGTGAGTGGATATAGTTTCAATTTCTTCCTCTGAGAATTGTCTGTTCATATCCTTTGACCATTTATCAATTGGAGAATGGTTCGGTTTCTTATAAATTATGGTCAGTTCTCTATATATTTTGGAAATGAGACCTTTGTCAGAACCTTTGTTTTTAAAAATATTTTCCCAATTTGTTACTTCCCTTCTAATCTTGTTTGCATTAGTATTATTTGTACAGAAACTTTTTAGTTTGATGTAATCAAAATCTTCTATTTTGTGATCAATAATGATCTCTAGTTCTCCTCTGGTCATAAATTCCTTCCTCCTCCACAAGTCTGAGAGGTAGATTATCCTCTGTTCCTCTAATCTATTTATTATCTCCCTCTTTATGCCTAAATCATGGACCCATTTTGATCTTATCTTGGTATATGGTGTTAAGTGTGGATCCATATCTAATTTCTGCCATACTAATTTCCAGTTTTCCCAACAGTTTTTTCCGAATAATGAATTTTTATCCCTAATGTTGGAATCTTTGGGTTTGTCAAAGATTAGATTGCTATAGATGTACCCTTTTTTGTCCTTTGTATCTAATCTGTTCCACTGATCTACCGGTCTATTTCTTAGCCAATACCAAATGGTTTTGGTGACTGCTGCTATATAATATAGCTTTAGATCAGGTACACTTAGACCACCTTCCTCTGAGTTTTTTTTCATTAGTTCCCTTGCAATTCTTGACCTTTTATTCTTCCATATGAATTTTGTTGTTATTTTTTCTAGGTCATTAAAATAGTTTCTTGGGAGTCTGATTGGTATAGCACTAAATAAATAGATTAGTTTGGGGAGTATTGTCATCTTTATTATATTCGCTCGGCCTATCCAAGAGCACTGAATGTCTTTCCAATTATTTAAATCTGATTTTATTTTTGTGGCAAGTGTTTTGTAATTTTTCTCATATAATTCCTGACTTTTCTTTGGTAGATGGATTCCCAAATATTTTATACTCTCAACATTTGTTTGGAATGGAATTTCTCTTTGTATCTCTTGCTGTTGCATTTTGTTAGTGATATATAAAAATGCCGAGGATTTATGTGGATTTATTTTGTATCCTGCCACTTTGCTGAAATTTTGAATTATTTCTAGTAGCTTTTTAGCAGAGTCTTTGGGGTTCTCTAAGTATACCATCATGTCATCTGCAAAAAGTGATAGTTTAATTTCCTCATTTCCTACTCTAATTCCTTGAATCTCTTTCTCGGCTCTTATTGCCGAGGCTAGCGTTTCTAGTACTATATTGAATAGTAATGGTGATAGTGGGCAACCTTGTTTCACTCCTGATCTTACTGGGAAAGGTTGCAGTTTATTTCTATTGCATATTATGCTTACTGACGGTCTTAAATATATACTCCTGATTATTCTAAGGAATAATCCATTTATTCCTATACTCTCAAGAGTTTTTAGTAGGAATGGATGTTGGATTTTGTCAAATGCTTTTTCTGCATCTATTGAGATGATCATATGGTTCTTATTAATTTGATTATTAATATGGTCAATTATATTAATAGTTTTCCTAATATTAAACCAGCCCTGCATTCCTGGAATAAATCCTACTTGATCATAGTGTATTATCTTGGAGATAATTTTCTGAAGTCTTTTTGCTAATATCTTATTTAAGATTTTAGCATCAATATTCATTAAGGACATTGGTCTATAATTTTCTTTCTCAGTTTTCGATCTACCAGGTTTAGGTATCAGTACCATGTCTGTGTCATAAAAGGAATTTGGTAGGACTCCTTCATCCCCTATTTTTTCAAATAATTTATATAACATTGGGGCTAATTGTTCTTTAAATGTTTGGTAGAATTCACATGTGAATCCATCTGGCCCTGGGGATTTTTTCCTGGGGAGTTGATTAATAGCTTGTTCTATTTCTTTTTCTGAAATGGGACTATTTAAGCAATTTATCTCCTCCTCTGTTAATCTAGGGAGCCTATATTTTTGGAGGAAGTCATCCATTTCACTTAAGTTATCAAATTTATTGGCATAAAGTTGGGCAAAGTAACTCCTTATTATTTCTCTAATTTCCTCTTCATTGGTGGAAAGATCCCCCTTTTCATTTGTAAGACTATCAATTTGATTTTCCTCTTTCTTTTTTTTGATCAAATTTACCAAAGGTTTATCTATTTTATTGGCTTTTTCATAAAACCAACTCTTGGTTTTATTTATTAATTCAATAGTTTTTTTACTTTCAATTTTATTGATTTCTCCTTTTAATTTTTGTATTTCGAGTTTAATTTTTGGTTGGGGGTTTACAATTTGGTCTTTTTCTAGCCTTTTAAGTTGTAAGCCCAATTCGTTAATCTTCTCTTTCTCAATTTTCTTCAAATAAGCCTCTAAAGATATAAAATTTCCCCTTATTACTGCTTTAGCTGCATCCCAAAGATTTTGATATGATGTCTCATCATTATCATTATCTTGGGTGAAATTATTAATTGTTTCTATAATTTGCTCTTTCACCCAGTCATTCTTTAAGATGAGATTATTCAGTTTCCAATTACTTTTTGGTCTATTTACCCCTAACTTTTTACTGAATGTAGCTTTTATTGCATTGTGATCTGAGAAGAAGGCATTTATTATTTAATTTTGATTTTAATTTATTATTTAATTTTGAGATCTTTATGTCCTAGTATATGGTCAATTTTTGTATAGGATCCATGAACTGCTGAGAAGAAAGTATATTCCTTCCTATTGCCATTCAGTTTTCTCCAAAGGTCTATCATACCTAGTTTTTCTAATGTTCTATTTACTTTTTTAATTTCTTTCTTGTTTGTTTTGTGGTTTGATTTGTCTAAATCTGAGAGTGCAAGGTTGAGATCTCCCACTATTATAGTTTTACTGTCTATTTCTTCTTGCAGTTCTCCTAACTTTTCCTTTAGAAAGTTAGATGCTATACCACTTGGTGCATATATGTTTAGTATTGATATGGCTTCATTATTTATGCTACCTTTCAGCAGGATATAGTTTCCTTCCTTATCTTTTTTAACAAGATCTACTTCTGCTTTTGCTTGATCTGAGATAAGGATAGCTACCCCTGCTTTTTTGGCTTTACCTGAAGCATAATAGGCTCTGTTCCAACCTTTTACCTTTACTCTGTATGTATCTCCCTGCTTTAAGTGTGTTTCCTGTAGGCAACATATTGTAGGGTTCTGCTTTTTGATCCAATCTACTATCCGTCTCCGTTTGATGGGATCGTTCATCCCATTTACATTTACAGTTAAAATTACTAATTCTGTATTTCCTGCCATCGTATTATCCCCAGCTTATGCTTTTTTCCCTTGACCCCCCTGATCTCCCTCCCCGATATTTAATTTACAGACCCCCCTTGTGCCGCACAACCCTCCCTCTTTTTTTTTTGGATCCCTCCCCCCTCCCTCCAAGTCCCTTCACTTATTCTCCTTTTCCTTTTCCCTTTTCCTCTCCCCCCTTTTAATGAGGTGAGAGAAAATTCTCTGAAAAACAAATATGTTAATTATTTACTCTTTGAGCCTCTTCTGATGAGAGTAAGATTCACACAATGATTCTCCCCCTCACTAAGTTCCCTCAGATATGGTGTATTTTCTATGTCTCTTCCTGGGATGTAGTTTCCCTCTTTTTATCACTCCTTCCCCTTTTTCTGAACCGACCTCCTTCCCTTTACTACACCCCCCTTTTTTTCTTTTATATCAGTAAAATCAAATTATCCTTGAGTATTTTTTATATACCCACAACAGAGTTACAGTTCTCAAGGGTTCTGTGTACCTTTTTCTGTTTCTCTTCAGTCTTGTGGTTGTAGATCAAATTTTTTGTTTAAGTCTGGTTTTTTTCTTAGAAACATATAGAATTCCTCTGTTTCATTGAATGACCATCTTCTTCCATGGAAAAAGATGCTAAACTTAGCTGGGTAGTTCATTCTTGGTTGCAGTCCTTGATCTTTTGCCTTTCGGAATATCAGGTTCCAGGCCCTTCTATCTTTTAATGTGGAGGCAGCCAGATCTTGGGTGACCCTTATTGTGGCACCTTGGTATTTAAATTGTTTTTTTCTAGCTGCTTGCAGGATTTTCTCCTTTGTGTGGTAATTCTGCAGCTTAGCCACAATATTCCGTGGTGTTCTTTTTTTAGGGTCTATTTCAGAAGGAGTTCGATGAATTCTTTCCACATCTACTTTCCCTTCTGTTTCTATTATCTCTGGACAGTTCTCTTTGATAATTTCCTGTAAAATAGAATCTAGGCTCTTTTTTTGGTCATAGTTTTCTGGAAGTCCAATAATCCGCAGATTATCTCTCCTAGATCTATTTTCCAGGTCTATAGATTTTCCCAGTAAGTATTTGACGTTGTTCTCCAGCTTCTCATTTTTTTTGTTTTGTTTGACTGATTCTTGGGTACTCTGTGAATCATTCATTTCTATTTGTTCCATCCTGACTTTTAAGGAGTTATTTTCTTCTTTCACAGTTTTTAGTTCTTTTTGTAAATGCCCAATTTCGTTTTTAAATGAGTTATTTTGCTCTATTGAATTTTTTCCATTTCCCTAATTTTTTTTTTTTGAGAATTATTTTCTTTTTCCAATTCAGAAATTCTATTTTCTTGAGACTTTTTTATCTTTTCCAATTCAGAAATCCTACTTTCCTGTGTTTTTTTAACCTTTTCTAATTCACTAATTTTGTTTCCCTGCATCTCCTGTGAATTCTTTATTTTTTCCAACTCCAATTTCAGGACATTGTTATTCTCTATCATAACTTCTCTTTCCTTTCCCCATTTTTCTTCGATCTCCCTCAATTTTTTAAGAGCTTCTTCTAGGAGAGAGTTATGTGATGGGGGGCAGGGATCGTTCCCCTTTAGGTTGTTATCTTCTGAATCTTTGCTGTTAACTTCCTCGGGGTTGGATACCCGCTCTTTCTCTGTATAGAAGGAATCTATAGTTTTTCTAGCTTTTTTGCTCATACTTAAAAAAATCTTTTGGGGTCTGTCCCTGGGGTAGGAAATTATTTACTTCTTTACCAGCTTCCTCCCAGACGGGATGGATGCAGCGGCCCCTGCGCCCGAGCTAAGAGAGAGCTCTGGGAGAGAGTTCCCCACCCCCTCCCTGGAAGTGCCTCAGAGGTGATTAGCACTACTGTGCTTCGAGGGTGTAGAATAGTGAAGACTGCAGGAAGCCCAGTCTATGTGTCCGGGTGGGGAGTGGATGTCTGCAGCAGGTGACGTGAGAAGCCCCTGCGCTCAAACTGGAAGTGTCTGCCAGAAACCGCGGTCCCTAGTTCAAAGGTTCCCGCTTCTCTGGGACTTCCTGGAGCTGAGTTCCACTCCCTCCAGCTAAGCTAGGCAGTGTGTGTTGCCTTGGGCCGTATCCACCCACTTGTCAGTCTCTTAACTATTCTCAGGAGGGAGCTGAGGCCACACCCCCTGGTGCCGATTCTCTGCTGAGTCACCCCCAGGGTGGGGGGGGGGGAAATCTAATCTGAGTTTTAAAATATTTTGGCTTTCTCTTCTGAACTGCTAAATAATTAGCAGAGAAGAGGTAACAGCCTGTGCCAGATTCCTTTACCTCAGTGGCTTCTCTGATCCCAGAGCCCCTCCCAGCGCAATGGGCGCAGTGTGCCCCTACCCCACCGTCTGTGCTGGTCTCTCTTATTCCTCCCCTGAGAACTGACCTTTCCTGTTGAAACTCCAGATTCTCTTCAGCTGGTAAGTCGTGCTTCCAGTCCTTGTGGTATCTATCAGTCCTGAGCTAATTTTGAGACTTAATTTATCTAATTGGTTGTGAGGGAGTGAGGACGTTCACTGAGTCATGTGTTTCTTCTCCGCCATCTTGGCTCCGCCCCTCGACCTTGATATTTTCAATAGTACAATGATCCAAAACAATTACAGAGGATTTAAAATGAAAAAATGCTAACTTTCAAAGAAATCACTGATGATGTATGAATGCAGATCAAAGCATTCTTTTTTCTTAATTTTTATTGTATGTTTTTTGTGTTTTCTTTTATAATATGACTACAATGAAAATATATTTCCCATGACTGCATAACCCATATCAAATTGCTTACTTTTTCAGTAACAATGAGGGGAGGGATCAAGCAAGAGAAATTGAAATTACATATTTTTTAAAAATGTAAAAATGAATTGGAAAACATTTTAAAAAGGAAAAATAAAGTGGCCTTTTTTAAATTTAAGAAAAGAAAGCAGGAATTTAAAAATTGAGTTATGCGAAATGCTTGCTACAGTTTTTCCAACAACTTTTACCAAAAAAATGAATTTTATCCCCTAAACATAAATCTTTACTCCTATCAAATACAAAGTTGCTATGTATATATATATATATATATATATATATATATATATATATATATATATATATATATATATATATATATATATATATATATATATATATATATATATATTACCATAATAAACTGTATGTCTATTCTGTTCTACTGCTCTACTTTTATATTTCTTAGCCAGTACCAGATAGTTTTGATAATTACTGCCTTATACTATAGTTTAAAATCTGGTACTGCTAAATTTCCTTCCTTTGCATTTTTCTCATTAATTCCTTTGATATTCTCAACTTTTTATTCTTCCTAAATAAATTTTGCTATTGTTTTCTTTCTAATATAGCAAACTGTTTTTTGGTCATTTGATTGTTTTTGTTTATCCTCTGTTCTCAAAGAGAACCATGACATCAGGGAGGCAATACTTTGACATGCAAGTAAATTGTGTTAAAGTGAGGCAGGGGTGTGCAAAGTTGCTTGCCTCAATTCCCAATCCAGAGCCATCTGGGTTCAACAACAAGATATAGATCAGGATAAGTGGTGATGGTCCATTAATCAGGGAGAATTTTACATATAAATTAGTTTAGGTAAAATTGTCATTTTTGCTATATGGGCCATATATATATATATATACATATATATATATATATATATATATATATATATATATATATATATATATATATATATATATATATATATATATATACATACATACATATATATATGTTTCCATTTATTTAATTCTGATTTTATTTGCTTAAAAAGTTTTAAAAAATATTTTGTTCATTTAATTTTTGGGGTTTGTATTGGCAGGTATATCCCCAAATTGTTTATACTGTCTAGAGTTATTTTTAAATGGATGGTCTTTTACCATCTTCTCTTACAGAGTTGTGTGTGTGTGCATGTGTGTGTATGTTATATAGCACAATTGATGGTTTATATAGATTTCTTTTATAACCTGCTACCTTGCTAAAATGATTATTTTAACTAATTTTTAGATGTCTTTGAAACTTTTGAAGTATATAATCATATCTCCTGCCAAAAGAATGATGATAGTTTTAATTCCCTCATTCCCTAATCTGGCTTCTTCTTTTTCTGTTTTCTTATCTTACTGGTATTGCTAGTATTTCCAAAAGATTATTGAATAATATTGGTGAGCAAATATTTCTTTTACACTTATTGGCTCACCTTCTACTTTATCCCCATTACACATAATAAAAGATAGTGAGATTTTAGCTGAAACTTGAAAATAATTAAGAAAGTTAGGAACCAGAGATGAGTAAGCAGTGAGTGCTAGTAATTGACTAGAAGGCATTGGGGGGAGAAGAATAACAATGAAAATAATTGAAATTATGTTTGAGAAACATCAAAAAAACTAATGTCATTGTAATCATATAAAATATGGAGAAGATGAAGTGCAAAATAAACTAGAAAGTGACCAGATTATGAAGAGCTATCATAGCTAAACAGAGAACTTTATAGTTAATCTTGGAGGCAATGGGGTAACATTAGTATTAAGAGGATTTGGGAGGTAGTAGTAGTATGATTAGGCATGTGTTTTAGGAAAAATCAGTTTGATAGTTGAGAGGAGGGTGGATTGAAATGAGAAGACCCTTAAGGCTAGCTAACCAGACACAAGTGGCTATTACAATAGTCTGGACCTGAAGTGATAAAGGGCTATATAGGGTGGTGGCAATGTCACAGGAAGGAGTCATTTATAGATGTAAATAAAAAGAATTTACCAGTGGGGGAGAGATGTATATCTGGACGACTAAGAGGATGCAGAAACTTTCACAGTAATAAGGAAATTATAAAGAAGGGAATATTTTTGTGGAAAGGTAATAAATTCATTTCTGGACATTCTGAGTTTAAGTTACATAAAAACATTCAGTTTGAGATGTCTAAAAAGCAGTTTGATATGGAAAACTGGAGGTCAGGAAATATTAGTGCTGAACAAATAGATCTGAGAATCAGTTGCATTGGTATGACAGTTTAAAAAAATGAAACCTGATGAAATCATTAAACAAAACAGTAGAAATCAAAAAGAACTTCAGTTACATTGCCTTCTTGAACTCCCTTAGTTAGTGGGCTTAATATGGATAGAGATCCACCATATGAGATTAAAAAAGGAGCAAATGGATAGGAGAACTCAGAAAAAGCAGAGTTACAGAAACAAAGAGAACATAGTATCAAGACAAAGATAATAATGTCAAAGGCTATGAAAACTGAAAAAAGGTGAATTGATTTTTCTTTTTCTTTTTGTTTATTTTAAAATATTGCTTTATGATTAATATTGGAAAAGAAAATGAGAAGAAAAGGAGGAGAGAAAAAAACAGAAAAAGAAGTCAACATAGCATATGCTGATTTACATTCATTCTCCAGAGTTCTTTTTCTGGATGCAGAGGGCATTTTTTATCCATTGGCATTACCTAGATCACTGAACCACTATGAAGAACCAGATTTTTTATTGTTGATCATCACATATTCTTGCTGTTTCTGTGTACGATATGTTCCTGGTTCTGTTTGTTTTGTCCAGCATCAGTTTAGGTAAACCTTTCCATGCCTTTTTAAAATCAGCTTGTTCATCATTTTTTTGTAATAGAACAATACTATTTCATTATGTTCATGTACCACATTTTGTTCAGTATTTCCCCAATAGGGGAAAAAGAGCTGCTACAAACATTTTTGCACATGTGGATCCTTTTCCCTCTTTATGATTTCCTTGAGATACAGACCCACAGTAATGGCATTGCTGGATCAAAGATTATAAACAGTTTGATAGCAACTTTGGATTATTCCAAATTGCTCTCCAGAATGGTTGGATTACTTTACAACTCCACCAAAAATGCATGTCTATTTTCCCACATTCTCTCTAACATTTACTGTTATTCTTATTTTTAATTTTTACAATTTTTAAATTTTTATTTATTGATTGAAGTTTTTATTTTCAAAAAATAAGCAAGGATAATTTTTCAACATTTTCTCTTGAAAATCTTTGTGTTCCAATTTCCCCCATTCTGCCCTCTCCTAGATGGCATGCAATCCAGTATAAGTTAAACATGGTAAAATATATGTTACTCCAAGATACATATACATAGTTATACAATTATATTGGGGCACAAGAAAAATCAGGTCAAAAATTTAAAAAATATGAGAGAGAAAATAAAATTCAAACAAACCACAATAAAAAGAGTTAAAAGTCTATGTTGTGATCCACAATCAGTTCCCACAGTCCTCTCTCTGGGTATAAATGGCTCTCATTATCAAAAGATCATTGGAACTACCCTGAATCATCTCATTGTTGGAAAGAGCCATGGTCATTAGTAGTGATCATATAATGTTGTTGTTTCCAAATACAATATCTCCTAGTTCTGCTCATTTAACTTAGGATAAGTTCATGTAAGCCTCTTCGGGACTCTCTGAAATCAACCTGCTGATCATTTCTTATGGATCAATATTATTGCAAAACATTCATATAGAATAACTTATTCGGCCATTCTCCAAATAATGGGCATATACTCAATTTCAAGTTTCTTTCCACTACCAAAAGGGCTGCTACCAACATTTTTGCACATGTGAGTCCCATTCCCTCCTTTAAAATCTATTTGGGATATAAGCCCAGTAGCAATACTGCTGGATCAAAAGGTATGCACACTTTGATGACCCTTTGGCCATAGTTCCAAATTGCTCTCCAGAAGGGTTGAATTATTCACAATCTCACCAACAAACATGAATTTGTTCCAAGTTTCCTGCATTCTCTTCAAAGTTTGTCACATTGTCTTAAGCCAATTTGAGACCTGGGTAGTGGTATCTCAGAGTTGTCTTAATTTGCATTTTTCTGATCAATAGTGATTTAGAGCACCTTTTTATATGACTACAAATATCTGTTCATATCTTTTGACTATTTATCATTGGAGAATGGCTTGAATTCTTATAAATTTGAGTCAATTTTTTATATATTTTAGAAATGAGACGTTTATCAGAACCTTTTTTCTAATTTATTACTTCCCTTCTGCATTATTATTCGCCTGCATTGGTTTTGTTTGTACAAAATTTTTTAACTTAATAAAATCAAAATTATTTATTTTGTGCTCAATAATAATTTCTAGTTCATCTTTGGTCGTAAATTCCTTTCTTTTCCACAGATCTGAAAGGTGAACTATCCTATGTTCTTCTAATTTGTTGATAATATCATTCTTTATATCTAGATCAAGAACCTATTTCGACCTTATCTTGGTATACTGTGTTGGGTGGGGATCAATGCCTAGTTTATGCCATACTAGTTTCTAATTTCCTTAGTAGTTTTTATCAAATACTGAATTCTTATCCCAAAACCTGGGGTATTTGGGTTTGTCAAACACTAGGTTACTATAGTCACTAATTAATTTTTTTTTTTTCTGCGAAGCTAACCTATTCCACTGATCCAATACTTTATGTCTTAGCCAGTATCAATTGGTTTTGTTGCCTTCTTCTTTATAATATAATTTTAGGTCTGCACAGCTAGACTGCTTTCATTTTCATTTTTCCATTAATTCCCTTGATAATTCTTGACCTTTTGTTCTTCCAGATGAACTTTGTTATTATTTTTTTCTAGATTTATAAAATAATTTATTGGGAGTTTGATTGATATGGTACTGAAAAAGTAGATTAATTTAGGTAGCATTGCCTTTTTTTATATTGGCTCTGCCTAAGCATGAGCACTTGAAATATTTCCAACTAATTAGATTTGACTTTATTCATGTAAAAATTTTGCAATTGTGTTCATATAGTACCTGACTTTGTCTTGGCAGATAGGTTTTCAAATATTTTATATTATCCACAATTATTTTAAATGGAATTTCTCTTGTATTGCTTGCTTCTGGACTTTGTTGGAAATATATAAAAAACCTGATGATTTATGTGCATTTATTTTGTACCCTAAAATTTTCCTAAAGTTATGAATTGTTTTTAGTAGTTTTTAGTTGATTCTCTAAGCTTCTCTAAGTATACCATCAAGTCATTTGCAAAGAATGATAATTTTGGTTTCCTCATTACTTACTCTAATTCTTTTAATCTCTTTTTCTTCTATTATTGCCAAAGCTAACATTTCTAATTCAATATTGAATAGTAATGGTGATAGAGAGTAACATTGTTTCACCCTTGATCTTATTGGGAATGTTTCTAGTTTGTCTTCAAAGATCTATCATACCTAAACTTTCTAAAATTATATTTATCTCCTTAACTTTTTTCTTTTTTATTTTGTGGGTCAATTTATCTAGTTCTGAGAGAGCAAGGTTGAGATCTCCCTTTGAATAAACACAAATGAACAATTTTAGCTCTCTTCAAGCTAAAAATGATGAGAACAAGCTGCAAACTCCCTCCCGCTTTCCCTGTATTGTAATAGATCATTTGTGTCTTTTCATGTGATCTAATTTGTCCCATTATAACTCCCATTTCCTCTTCAACCTGTGCAATCCTTTTTCCATCCCTTAATGTCTTTTTCTTTATAATTATCATATCAAAGTTCATTCACAATCACACCCTCCATCCATGTGATGCCAATTCTATCTGCTCCAGTAACAGATACAGTTCTCAAAAGTTATAGATATGTTTACCATCTATGGACATAAATAATTTAACATTTGTAAAATAAATAAGTATATATATATTTATATATTTGTTATATATGTAATATTAAATATATATATATATATATATATATGTACATATATATATATATATATTTATAGATTATCCCTTTCACCTTTCTATGTTTATGGAATTTGGCATTCTTCTTTTCCTTTATTGTAGAAGCTGCCAGATCCTTTGTAATCCTGACTGTTTCTCCTTCATATTTGAATTGGTTTAGTGTGGCAGCTTAGTACTTTTTCCTTGAGCTTGTAATGCTGGCGTTTGGCAACAATACTCTTTGGTGTTTTCCTTGTGGAATCTCTTTCTGAAGATGATTGATGGATTTTTTCAATGACTATTTCCTTCTGTGTTTCTATCATGTTGGAATAGTTTTCCTTGTTGATCTTTGAGAAATGATATCCAGGCTCTTGATTTTTGGTCATGGCCTTCAGGTAGACCAATACATTTTAAATTTTCTCTTCTGGATCTATTTTACAGGTTTTTTTTTCTTTTTTTCAAAAAAAGGGTATTTTACTTTTTCTTCCATTTTTTCATTTGATTGATTCTTCATGTCTCTTAGGGTCATTAGCTTCCATTTGTCCATTTTAAGGTGAATTTTTCTTCTTTTAGCTTTTGCATCTCCTTTTATATGTGATTAATCCTTAGTTTTGAAGATGTTATTTTCTTCAGTGGATTTTTTTTTTTTTTGCATTTGGGCAATTGTATTTTAAAAGAATTACCTTCCTTTTCCAAGCTTTTGACTCTTTCTTTCATATCTCTCATTTCTTTTCTCGTTTTTTCTTTTACCTCTCTTATTTGCCTTTTGCAGTCTCTTATGAAAACTTCCAAAAAGCCTCTTTGGGCTTGTGGTCAGTTCATATCACTTTTTGAGATTTCCTTTGTGAACATTTTATCCTCATCTGAGTTGATGTTTTGGTCTTTCCTGTCACCACAGTATCTTTCTATGATTAAGGTTCTTTTCTGTTTTTTATTTTCTTTCTTTTTCTTTTGCTATTTCCTTTTTAAAATTTACTTTTATGGTCAAGCTGTGCTCCTGGGGGAAAAGGGGTTGCTTTTTCAAGCTTCTTATGCAGCTCTGAGCCTTGCCTTTGAGCTCAGTAGTTACTTGCTTTTGCAGGAAACAGCCTAGTTTCTCAAAATTTGCCTTCTGAACTGGGATTGGTCCCTGATCTACTGGTCTGCTCCTCTACTCAACCAGGAACCAAGGTCTTAGTTGCTGATCTGCTGTGATTAAGGTGCTCTCACTGGCTTCCCCAGACTCTGTCTGAGCTGGACTGAACAACCTTCCCCCCACCCCCAAGGTGAGACTCACTACTTTTGAAGTTTTTTTTTTCAGCCAATCTTGAGGTAAAGAGTGGTTTTATTCCATCAGACTCTGTTCAGAGGCTTGGCTTCATGTGATTTTCAAGGGAAGAGCTCAAGCATCTTCCTAGCTTCACTGTGCCATCTTGGCTCTACCCCTGAAGTCCCTGAATTGATTTTTCAATTAACAGATCATTAGTAACTTTGGAGATAGTGAATTTAGTTGAATGGTAAGAATGGAATCCAGGAATTAAAAGCAGGAAAGAGGAAGAATAGCTAGAATTTCCTAAGCATCCAATAGGTGCCAGACATTATGCTAAGTGCTTTGCAAATATTTATCTCATTTGATCCTCACAACAGCTATTGGAGGCAAGTGTTATTATAATTCACATTTAATAGTTTAGAAAACTGAAGCAAACAGAAATTAAGTAACTTGCTCACATAGCAATTAATTTTCTGAGGCTGAATTTGAATTAAGTTTTCCTGACTCCAGGACTAGTTATTTACTATGTCACCTAACAGGGCATGAGAATAAAAAAATGTAGAGGCATCTTGGAAAAGAAGTTTAGCCCCCCAAAGAGAAGAGAAATGTAGGATAGTGAACATGGATAGCTGGATTTTGAGGATTTTGAGAATGAAGGAGTTGAGGACATAGACATGAATATAATTGTAAATAATAGGAAAGCAACATGAATATAGAGACCAATTAACATTTTGAGAGCAGGATAAGAGAGGAGACATGTTAATAGTAAAAACAACAACAACAACAACAACAACACACAACTGGGATGAAGGTAACAATAATATCCTGGTATTTAAAAAAACTGTCTAAAGGGCGTGGCTAAAATAACGTATAGACGTTATAGAGAGAAAGATTTAGTATTAATTTAAACAAGTCAATTGGGACAGGATAATGAGAGCTATTTAAAAGTAAATTTGCTACTTTATGAATATGAGAATCATTTCTTACTGTAGATATGCTGTAGAGGCTAGAAGTCTTCTTACCAAGGGTACCATAGAAGAATTTTGCATATAAATTTAGAATGAACTACATGATATCTCAAAGCCCGTGTATCTACTCTGACAATTTGGAAATCAATGGATCAGAAATAAAATCAACCCAGAAACCTAACTTCAAAACTCAAGGAAGGAAGAAAAGAAGTTTCCTTTACTCCCCCTTTTCCTCTTCCTCCTTCTCCTCCTCTTCCTCCTTCTTCTTGCTCTCCTTCTTGTTCTTCTTCTTCTAGACAATCTCATTTGCTACACTTTTTTTTTAAAAGAGGAAAACGCTGAGACCCACAGATGTGACTCATCTAGAGTCATTAGACTCTAATCTGACTATAAATTAGAGGCAGTGACATGACTATAGCCCGTTCTTTTCATTCCTAGGCTAATATTGTTGCTCCTGTGCTGTCTCCTGGTACATTTCTTTGTGAAGTCCTTTTGATGAAATGGTAGTTGCAAGTTGAGCAACACTGAGCTGAGATGGTGGTAACAGTTCTACTTAATTCTTGGTTGTAAATGTGGGGTTGTTTGTTTGTTTGTTTTTGTTGTTGTTCTTAGGTTTCTTATTCTTTTTGTAAACAGAAAATTATAAAATATTGATAGAAACTAGTTCCCAGGCACAAAAAATACTCTAAATATCAGCATCAAAGTAAGAAAAAAGGCTGAATTGTAAACATATATAAAAATATAGTAAAAAGTTATTAAATACTTAAAAATGAATATTATTTCATGGCTGGTAGATATTATTTTAATATGATGCTACAAACTAGATAAGAAATGACAACAGGAAGTCTTTTTACAAAGGCTTATGTTGTGGTTTTGATCCTTAAAATTCCATCAGAATGAAGACAAGAATTTTAACATCTTCATGAAAAAAGGCCATCTATTTTTAGATCATTGATCAATATTCTCATCTGTAAAATGTAAAAGCTGGGCTATATGATGTTTAATATTCCTTCCAATTCTATGGACCTAAGATTCTACGAACCTTTTGTTAAGATTCTAATCCTCCCTCTGACATTTAATTAAAATGATCTTGTGATTTTTAAGCAGTTATGCACATAGGGAGGCATAAATAAAATCATCTTATTTGTATGGATAAAAATGTATTCCTTTTCCCACTTTGAAAAATGATATTTTTCTTTATGGCCTGCACTCATGTTCAATAATGTAAGAAAAATTATTGCCCATATTCTGGTGTTTATTATCTCAAAACAGTTTGAAAATTGGTTGCAATATGGAGGATATGTTTTTATTATTGTTAGGTGTTTTTTGTGTCTCTGTGTATATATGATAACAAATAAGCTTTTGGCATTTAAGAAATATGATACTATTTGAAGTTGTACTATTTAACTTCCTTTACACTTTATCTGACTTTACACTTACCTGACTTCTTTTACACTTTAAAATCCATGACTCCTCATTGATCATATAATGAAAGAAAAGTCTCAGCAAAAGCTGAAGTACTGTTTTCCATATGGAATAGAGTCATTGAATTCTGGGGATGGAGACAAGATAGCAGAGTAAGGTTAAGAAACAGCTTACCTCTCCCAAATTTCCCTTGAAAATGACACGAAATCAAGCTTCTGAACAGAGTCTGATAGAATGAATCCACTATCCAGTTCAAGATAAACTAAAAAAAAACTTGAAGAAGAGTCAGATTCACTGGAGTGAAAAGGGAGTTCAGCCCTAGTGAGATAGAATCTGGGAAAGCTGATGAGAGGGTTTTATCATAGCAAATCAGCAACTAAGATGTTCAGTACTGGCTCACTAGAGGAGCAAATCAGTGGGATAGCCTCTAGTCTCAGCTCAGAAGGCAAACTCTTGGAAACCAGGCTATTTCCTGAGCAGAGGAGCAAAGCTATCTGCTGTAAACACAAGAAGCCCTTGTGCTTAAAACTAAAGCACAGAGCTGCACAGAAAGTTTGGGACAGCACCACCTTTACTACAGGAGCAGATCTCCATTTTAAAAGTAAAAGAGGAAATACCAAAAGAAAAGGAAAGAAAATGAGCAAAAACCAGAAAAGAACATTGACCATAGAAAGCTACTCTGGTAACAGGGCAGAACAAAATACAAACTCAGACAAAGAAAAAAATATCAACAGAAGAAATCTCAAAGAGTGATATAAATTGATCTCAAGCCCAAAGAGACTTATTGGAAATGCTCATAAAAGACTTCAAAAGGCAAATAAGAGAGGTAGGAGGAAAAATGAGAAAACAAATGAGAAATATGTATGAGAGAGTCAAGAATTTGGAAAAGGAAGGAAAAAAATTGTCAGAAGGAAACAACACCTTAAACATTAGAATAAACCAAATGGAAAAAAGTTATACAAAAGCTAACTGAAGAAAATAGTACTTTAAAAACTGGAACACAGCAAATGGAAGGTAATGAATTTGTATGACAGCAATAATCATTCAAACTAAAAAGAATGAAAAAAATGTAAGAAAATGTGAAATACCTCATTGGCAAAACAGCCTGCCCAGAAAATAAATCCAGAAAAGGCAATTAAAAAATTATTGGCATATGTGTAGGAAAAGCTTTGGAGCAAAGGAGGGGAAAAATTACAAAATAGGATTTTGTAATGGTGAATGATGAAATTTATCCATGTATATATTTTGAAAATTAAAAAACAAACTTTAATTTAAAAAATTATTAGTCTACCAAAAAAAAGAGCTTTGCTAGCATTCTACAAGAGGTAATTAAAGAAAATTGCCCCAATATTCTCGAAACAATGGGCAAATACTCATTGAAAGAATCCAGCAATTATCTCTTGAAAGATATCCCACAAAGAAAACCCCAAGGAACATTGTTGTGAAATTTCAAAATTATAATCTCAAGGGAAAAAGTACTACAAGCTGCCAGACAAAAACAATTCAAATTTTAAGGAGCAACAGTCAGGATTACTCAGGAGATGGCAGCTTCTACAATAAAGGATCAAAGGGCTTTGAATATCATATTCTAGAAGGTAAAGGATATGGGTTTACAACCAAGAATTAAATGCCCAGTGAGATTCAGCATCATCTTTCAGGAGAGGAGATGGAGCTTCCATGAAGTAAGAGACTTTCAATAATTTCTATTAAAAAAAAACAGAACTAAACAGAAAATTTAATCTACAAACATAGGATTCAAAAGAACCTTAAAAAGATAAAAATGGAAAAATATATATTTAAAGGTGGAACTGTTTACATTCCTAGATGGGAAAACAATATCTGTAACTCTTGAGAACTGTAACTGTCACTGGAGCAGACAGAAGCAGGTATCACATGGGTTGAGGGTGTGTCTATGAATGATTCCTGATGTAATGACATCAAATAAAAAGACATCAAGGGGTGTGAAAAGGTCTGCACTGGAAAAAGAGGAAAGGAGAAGTATAATAGGACATAGTTCACAAAGTTTACACCAAAAAGCTCAAGAGACCTGTTACAATTGAGGGAAAAAAGGGAGGGGGATGAACATAGTCTGAAGCTTGATCTCATCAGTTTTGGCTCTAAGAGGGAATAATTTAATTATTCAGTTGGGTATAGAAATTTATCTGAACCAAAAATGAAGTAGGAGGAGAAAGAGGAAAAGAGAAAAGAGGGAACAAACAATAAGGAAAAAGGTAAGAAAAGAGGGGAAGGGTTGATAGTATATAAGGTAATGGGTAAAGTGGGTTAAAAAATACTACTAAGGGGCAGCTAGATGGTGTAGGGGATAGAACACCAGCCTTGAAGTAAGGAGGACCTGAGTTCAAATGTGACCTCAGACATTTAATACTTTCTAGCTGTGTGACTCTGGGCAAGTCACTTAACCCCAACTGCCTCAGCGAAAACAAAACAAAACAAAACAAAACAAAACAAAACAAAACAAAACAAAACAAAACAAACAAAAAAAAAAAACATTACTAAGAGAAGGGAAAGGGATGATAGGAGATAAGGTAGTGGATGGAGTGGGTAAAAAAAAAAAAACACAACTAAGAACTGGATGGAAAGAGAAAACAAAAATATACCCAGAGAAGAAAATATGATGGAGGGCAATATAGACTTGGCAATCATATTTGTTAAGGTGAATGAGATGAACTCTTCCATAAAACAGAAGCAAATAGCAGAGTGGACTAAAAAACAACATCCTACAATATGCTGTTTACAAGAAACACAATTGACACAGAGATACATACAGAGCAAAGGTAAAAAGCTGGAACAGATTTTATTATGCTTCAGCTAAAGTAAAAAAACAAAACAAAACAACAACAACAACAAAAAAAACAGGGGTAGCGATTCTGATCTCAGATAAAGCAAAAGTAAAAATAGATCTAATTAAAAGAAATAAGGAAGGAAAGTATATCTTATTAAGTAGAAATAATACTAAATGTATATGCACAAAATGGTACAGTATATAGAATTCTGGAAAAGGTATTGAGCCAATTATAGGAAAAAATAGTAAGACTATATTAGTGAGGTTGTCAAGCTTCCCCTCTCAAAATCAGACAAATATAACTACAAAATAAACAATACTGATTGTAAGGAGATCAAGAGAATCCTAGAAAACCTGGAAATAATAGATCTTTGGAAAAAATTGAAAAGGGACAGAAAGGAATACAACTTTTTCTCAGCAATACATGACATACCCACAAAAATTGACCATGCAGTAGTGCATAAAACCTCACAATCAAATGCAAAAAGGCAGAAATAATAAATGTTTTATTTTCAGACCACAATGCAATAATAATATATTCAATAAAGGGCCAGGGAAGGATAGACTAAAAACCAATTGGAAATTAAATAATCTAATTCAAAAGAATTAATACGTCGAGCAACAAATCACAGAAACAATCCATAATTTCATCCAAGAAAATGACAATTATGAGACAACATACCAAACCCTATGGAATACAGCCAAAGCAGTTCTTACAGGACATTTTATATCTCTAAATAGTTACACAAATAAAACAGATAAAGAGATCAATGAAGCAAGAATGCAACTACAATAGCTATAAAAAGAAAGAACTCCCAACTAAATACCAAATTAGAAATTTTGAAACTCAAAGGAAAGATAAGTAAAATAAAAAAAGAAATAAACTAGGAAACATTTAACTAATAAACAAAACTAAGATTTGGTTTTATGGAAAAAACTAACAAAATAGATAAATATTTGATTAATTTATTCAGAAAATGGAAAGGAAAAAAACATATCACTAGCATCAAAAATTAAAGGATGAACTTACCACAAATGAAAAAAGAAATTAAAATAATAATTGGGAGCTATTTTGCCCAAGTCTGCAGCAAGTCTAACAATCTAAATGAAATGGATGAATATTTGCAAAATTGTAAATTGCCCTACTTAACAGAAGAGGAAATAAAATATTTAAATAATCCCATTTTAGAAAAAAGAAATTAAACAAGTCATTAGTTAACTCCCTTAGAAAAAAATCTCCAGAGCCAGATGAATTCCCAAGTGAATTCTACCAAAAATTTAAATAACACCAAGACTTTGGACAGAAAATTCCATCTTTATCCAGAGAAAGATCTAAGGAGATTCAATGTATATCAGCACCTGCTGTGTTCACTTCTTCTTCTTTTTTTTTTTAAATCTCTCCCATTGTTCTTCCCTTTTGCTCTTTTTCCTCTCCCATTCATAAAGCAATATGTATTAAAATAAATACACTTACTGAATAGAGTCAATATTAATGTTGATGAAAATTTTCCTACATAGTCTTGAAGCACCTAGGACAGAACAAAAAAAAAATATTTCTTTTGATGATGATGCCATGCTTCTTAAGAGATCCTTCAAAGAGAAAGACATTAATGGCAAGAAAGACAATGGGTTCTTGTTTGTCCTTCCCTTTTCATAAAGAGTGAATCCCACATCAACTTATAGGATGATCTGTTTTGGAAAAGTCAAAGATTTCAGAATAGATCTATGTCCAGAGCTATAGTTAGTTATTTTTTAATTGGGGGAAATTTTATGGAGATAAGAAGACAGATAAACTTGCTGAAACAAACATAAGTTTCTACCTTGTAGAAATATAAAGAATAACTCTTTAATATGAAATTGCCATCACTTCTAGAATTAGGAATAATCAAGATAAGAACAGCATCCCAAAATATTGTTGGTATTTATTTAAGTTGTCTTTCCTTGGTCAAAGCCTCTGTTATTATACCTTAATTAGAACTCATCCATTGTTAACAGCTTTTTTTTTTCGTTTATTCTGGCACTGGCATTGGTATTCTTATAATTTATTTCATTAGTGATTGCCTCTGAGTTGAGTGAGAAAATATTGACACATTCAGAAACTGTCATAATTTTGCATAACAATCTATAGACATAGATGAAGCAGTTTATAAAAGAAAGAGGCTCAGATATGAATTCTAAAGATCTCTGATACTGACGAAAGCACAAACTTCACTAACTCTGTGAACATGAACAAATCAAGTCACTTTTTATAATGTCCTATTTTCTCATTTCATTCTTACTATATAGATGCTTTTTTCCACATCTTTTAAAAATAATTTACATTTTAGTATAATCATTATACTCCATTTCTTCATTCAACACTTATTAAATAATCACAGCATACCAGATACTATGCTCATGACAGAAAACTTACAAAGTTTAGATAGAAACTACATTCTTGGAGTTTAGAGATCAATGAAAAGTCAGTCAACAATATAATTAAATTCAACACAAACTATGATAGAAGAACATCAGAATGGTGAAGAATAAAATGCTTATAAATTATTGTTGGTTCTTTACTTTGTTCTCCCATGCCTAGAATCATTGACTTTTGGTTATCATTTTAGTTCTAAAATTATGCTGTTCCATTACTCACAATCATATAGCATTATTGAGAGAACATTTGTTATTGAAAAGGTAGTATAGAAAAGTTTCTCAATATAAAATTAGTCAAAAAATAAGAAAAATTATCTTCCAAGCACCTTCAAACCCTGTTGCCTTTACTCAGGATCTCCACTGCCTTCTACTGAAGCTGGACTTAAATCACTGGGATTCTGGGATCTATTAAGTGGAGATTTTAATTTATCTTACTTCAAACTAGTTTACCATACCATTTATTTTTAATTGAAGCTTTTTGTTTACAAAACATATGCATGGGTAATTTTTCAACATTGACCCTTGCCAAACCTTCTATTCCAAATTTTTCCCTCCTTCCCCCTTACTCCCTTCCCTAGATGGCAGGTAGTCCAATATATGTTAAAATATGTATCAAATATAGTGGAAATATATATATATATATATATATATATATATATATATATATATATATATATATATATATATATATATATATATATATATACACACACATATATATATACATATATATATATACACACACACACACATATATATCTATCTATATCTATCTATCTATCTATCTATCTATCTATCTATCTAGTTAAACAGTTATCTCGCTGCACAAGAAAAATTGGATCATGAAGGGAAAAAAAAACCGAGAAAGAAAACAAAATGCAAGCAAAAAAACAACACAAAGAGAGAAAATGCTATGTTTTGGTCCACACTCCCTTCCCACAATCCTCTCTCTGGATTTAGATGGTTCTCTTCATCACTGAACAATTGGAACTAGTTTTAATCATCTCATTGTTGAAGAGAGCCACATTTATCAGAATTGATCATTGTATAATCTTTTTGCTATGTATAATGATCTCCTGGTTTTGTTCATTTCACTTAGCATCAGTTCATGTAAGTCTCTCCAGGCCTTTCTGAAATCATCCTATTGATAGTTTCTTACAGAACAATAATATTCCATAACATTCATACACCAAAATTTATTTAGCCATTCTTCAATTGATAAGCATCCCCTCAGTTTCTAGTTTCTAACCACTACAAAAAGAGCTGCCACAAACATTTTTGCCCATATGGATCCTTTCCTTACTTTAAGATCTCTTTGGGATATAAGCCCAGTAGAAACATTGCTAGATCAAAGGGTATGCACAGTTTGATAACTTTTTGAGAGTAGTTCCAAACTATTCTCCAGAATGGCTGGATGTATTCACAATTCTACCAACAATGTATCAGTGTCCCTGTTTTCCCACATCCCCTCCAACATTCTGCATTATCTTTCCCTGTCATTCTAACCAATCTGACAGGTGTGTAGTGGTATCTCAGAGTTGTCTTAATTTGCATTTCTCTGCTCAATAGTGATTTGGAGGATCTTTTCATATTACTATAAATAGTTTCCATTTCTTCATCTGACAATTGTTCATATCCTTTGACCATTTCTCAATTGGAGAATGGCTTGAATTATTATAAATTTGAGTCAATTCTCTATATATTTTAGAAATGAGGCTTTTATCAGAATCTTCAACTGTAAAAATGTTTTCCCAATTTATTGCTTCCCTTCTAATCTTGTCTGCATTAGATTCGTTTGGACAAAATTTTTTTAACTTAATATAATCAAGGTTATCTATTTTGTTATCAATGATGATCTTTAGTTCTTCTTTGGTCACACATTCCTTCCTCCTCCACAAGTCTGAGATCATTATACCCTTTCCAAGGTCATTTCCAAATCATGAAATTATTTTTATGACATATGTTGCTTTTGTTTTCCCTTTCTAATTCTAGTCTTTCTATGAGACAAAAAAAGTTCCCTTAAGGCAGAGACAGTCTTGCTTTTGCATTTGTATCCCTAGTATGAACCATAATATTTGGTTCATAGGAAACATTTAATAAATGCTTTTTTTACTAATGAATTTAAAAAATAATTCCAAGCTATTAATAATCATGTGAAACAATAGTCCTTACCATTAACATGGAAAATGCAAGTTAAAACAATTTTGAGATTTCAGTTCACACCCAGGAAATTTATAAGATTAATAAAAGTCGAAGACAGTCAATATTGGAGAAGTTGTAGTGAATTAATCCAATAGTTCTGGAAAACAAATTGAAATTATGTGAAGAAAATAGCTAGCATTAATGTACCCTTTGAGGGAGAAATTCCATTTCAAGGAATCAAGGAAGTCAATGCAAAAAAGAAATGTGCATCTATATACATCCACATATACATATAACACTAAAACATTTACAGAAAAAACATTTAACCTAATACATTTATAACAATAGAAATATATCTAGATAAATATTATTTTTGTAGCACCATGGAACTCAAAACAAAAATAGAGAACAGATGAAACATATTGTTATATATGAATGTAATGGAATATTAATGTGTTGTGAGAAATGTTGAATTTGATGAATACATAAAAGCAGAGCAAAATTTATATTAACTGGTACAAAGTAAGAACCACGAAAATGGCACAAACAACTGATATAAAACATAAATAGAAACAAATGGCAAAAGCAAATCACTATGCTTGACCTCAAAGTCAATTAATCAATAAGCAGTTTTTGAATACATAATATGTGCTAGTTTTATGTTAAGTGCTAAGGAAGGCAAAACATCCCCTGTTTCTGAGGAATTTATAATCTAATGTGGAGACAACACGTAAGCAATTATATAGAAACATGTAATGAACAGGATAATTTGACTGATGAGGGAAAATACAAGAATTAAGAAAGTGTGGGCAAGGTTTCTTGAAGAGGGTGGCATTTTAGTACCTGTTACATAATTGATGAATGAACAAATGACAGTTTACATTTAATTGTTGTTCATAAAAAGCTATGTAGGATATAAATAAAAACACTTGAATAACTTATGAGTTTGTGAATCAAAATGAAAACCAGCAAGAACTTTTGTAACAAGTGTTTAGGAAATAGGTAAATGTAGATGTATTGTATTTGGTGAAAAGAGATATGTTATATTGCAGACCTAATCTGAGAGGACTATTCATTTCAACCACTTCATTTTCCCGATGAGAAATTGAGACTGTGGGAGGTAAATGTTCCAACTAAAGTCATGTAGAAAATATATAAAAAAAGGGATGATTAGTTCAGGTCCTCTGACTAGGGAGCAAAAGATGCTGTACTTTGTGCCATAAAAAATTGTCCATTTGCATTCAGCTGAAGCAAATCTAAAAAAATCCTGAAAATCAGAAAGATTCTTACTTTTGAATGTAAGCTATAGTACACTATCAATATTTGGATTACATGCTGGAAGCTCTTCCCTTTTCAAGTTAGGAGATAGTTAGGTACAGGGGAATTAAAACTGAAGTTGAGACCTGTAGACATAGTTTAGAATTTGGGGTCTAATATTTCCTATCTTTAGGACCTTAAGCATATCACTTAATCTTTTTGAATCTGTTTCCTTACTTGTGAAATGTGGAAAATAAAAATACTTGGATATGTTCCTCAAGGACTTGTTGGTAAATCTTAGAGTAAGTGAGGATTTTTAAAATAAGAATGCCTGAAGAAATGCTGAATATCAAATCTCTCAAATCCAAGGCCATCAGATAGACATCCACAAAGATGAGCTTTCTAAAGGTCAAAGGTTAGATTAACATTGAGTTACGGCAATTCTTAATATCACAGAGGACCAACATGCCTTTTTTCCTTTAAGGGAAGATTTTTGGAGAAAAGAGAAAAGATCCCATTAGGAATTAGGTAGTGTTTCTTTTTATGTTTGTGGCTTTTCATTTGTTTTCACTCTTCCTTTCTCCCCCTCCCATAAAAAACTTTTCTCCCTAGCCTTTGTACAATATACATCTTTAACATTAGGAACATTGGAGTTTTATATCTTAATAGAAAACTGATTTCCTAATTTTTTCTTTTATATGAGGATTATATATTTAGCTTTAATTTTATCTTTATCTCTATTGGTTATCCTTAGTATTTTTTAAATAAACATTTTGCTCAATTTGAATTGTTTTTATTTCTATAGTTCTCTATGACACAATATCTTTAATTATTTCCTCCAGGATGAAGAAGGGTGGAAGTTGAGGCATGGACTGGTGATGTTTATTTCAGATAAAACTCAATTTTCCTCACTCCCCAAATGAGCATAATAAATTTGAAATAAGCTTGTTGATAAATGTTTTGCATATTATACAATATCTTTTATACTTTCAGATAGAATTGTAGAAGTAGTTGAATGTAGATATATTTGAATTTTTTCCTCTCCTATTCCTAGATCAACTTTAAATGATTCAGAAATTACACTAAATATCTGAACATTGATTAAATACTTATTTGACTCAATTAACATAACATTATCTAGGTAGATTTGGGAGGGGGTAGAGAAGGAAGCAAAACAAAGAGCGTTTCATAGTTCATTTCATAGACCTTACAATAGTTATATTGATCTTCTATTCATTAATCACTTAGTATATAAAGTGCCTATTATTAAGTACAAATAGCAAGGGAGATTTTAAAATTTGTCAGAGCTATATCTGGTGTGAGTTTCTCTGGACTAAGATAATATGCTTAATTCCACATATATTAGCTGTGTGAATTTAAGTTAGTCACAGCCTCTTTGGGTCTCACTGGGAATCAGGTATATAAATAAGGAAAGAAATAGAAACTCCTCTCAAGGAGTTTGTATATAGGAGAAGAGACAACTATAAACAAATGAGTATAAAATGTATACAGAATAGATGGAAAATAACTTTCAAAGGGAAGAATAGAAGTTACAGGGATGTAGAAAGGCCTCTTAATGAAAGAAGCATTTGAGCTGCATCTTAAAGGACACACATGATTCTAAGAGGCAAAGAGAAAAAGGAAGACTATTATAGACATGTTAGTCAGTCAAAAGCATGAACACAAGGAGATTTGTGTGAGGTGCAGCAAGTGTATCATATAGTTGGATCATTCAGCGCATTGAGGAGAGTAAAATTGGAATGGGCCAAGTTATAAAAGTTAGAGCTCCAAATGACTGTAAACCTTAGTTTATTCATCCATAAGCAAATATGGATGTTTCAAAAATTTTTGCAGCAAAATGAGCAAAAGATTGAATTATAAATTATAAATGCCTCACTCAAATAATAGAAACACAATAAAATTCAATCAATGTAATTATTAAGGAATAAAATTAAATACCTCATGTTCAAAAGTTTTTATTTTTATTTTTAAGAGAGAAAGAATGGCTTGAAGATAAAAAAATTAACAGAAGATATTCATTAAGGAATTTTTAAAAAAGGACATGATCCTTCATGTTTCCATTTGGGGAGCCAGAAAGACCTGAGTTCAAATCTGGCATCAGACACTTACTAGATCTGTGACCCTGGGCAAGTTACTTAACTATTTACTTCCAGTTTCCTCATTTGTAAAATAAGCTAGAGAAAGGAATAGTTGATCATTCCAGTATCTTTACCAAGAAAACCTCAAAAGGGGATCAATAAGTAGTAGGACACAGCTAAAACTAAAACATCAGCTTAAGCTAATGAACTTCTATTGACTAAAGATAACTCCTTTTCTGTAGCTGATAGTTTTAGAAGGTTTATTAAAATATTGAGAATTTAAATGATTTGCTTAGAATCATAAAACTAGCATATGTCATAAGTGGAACTTGAATCTATGTCTTCTCGGCTCTAAGGACAGTTCCTTATTTACTACTCAACATTGCCTTTACAAGTGAATCATTGTATTTAATCTGAAGGAATCACTGAGTGAGAGAATACATAAAAGGGGAAAGTGGTTGATAGAGGGAAATTGGGTAATGCACTTCTAACTATTACATGGGTGAAATGTGAAAAGATAGTAAATCATATATTCTTTCAATAGGATCATTTCCATAGTAAAATGGAAGAGAAAACAAAGAGGAGAAAATGAATCTTGGGAATTAAAAGATGGATTCTCATCCAGTAGAAGTCACAAGGATTGTTGAAAGCAATTTCCATGGAAAAGAGATGGTGACATCTTGTAGATTTTAATATGGGGGATGTATTATATATTTGGAGACTATTTATTTATGTAGAAATCCTGGCTGTGTAGCAGCTAGGTAGCATAGTGGAAAGGAGTCAAGAAAATATCCTCCTTCGTTAAAATCTAGTTTTAAATACCCATTAATTATGTGGGCAAGGCATTTAACACTGTTTGCTTTGGTTTCTCGAATCAAAAATAATCTGGCAAAATGAGTGGCAAACTACTCTAGTATCTTTGCTCAGAAAAACCCCGAAGTGAGGTCACAAAGAATCAGATACAACTGAAGATGATTGAATGATGACAATAATGGGGCAATTGTTTCCTAGTTTGAGATGTTATACCCATTGAGAAGAAAGAATTTTGGACTAATATTCTAGTGGAGGAAACAAAATATAAATAACTATGTACACTTCCTTTGATTCCTTCAAGGTTTAGCTGAAATATAATTTCTTTCAGGACTTTCTCATGTTTCTCCATTTTCTGGTATTTTCCCCCATTTGATTACTTTAATCTAATTTATATCTCATATGCATATAGCTATTTGTATTTTGTTTTCTCCACCAGGATATTAGATCCTAGAGGACAGAAACTGTAATGGTTGTTGCTGTTGTTGTTGTTGCCCTTTCATGTTATGTAATCCCAATGGGTGAGCACTTAGGAAGATGTTTTTAACATCGTAAAAATATAGGAAAATCCAATATAGACATATGTATTTATATAATTATCTTGCTGCACAAGAAGAATCGAATCAGAAAGGAAAAAAATGGGAAAGAAAATCAAATTCAAGCGAACAACAACAAAAGAAGTGAAAATGCTATGTTGTGTGTGATTCACACTCAGTTCCCATAGTTTTTCTCTGGGTGTAGATGGTTCTCATAATCACAAGATTTTTGAAACTGTCATAAATCATCTCATTGTTGAGAAGAGCCACATCCATCAGAATTGATTATCATATATTCTTGATATGGTCCTGTACAATGATTTCCTGATTCTGCTTATTTCACTTAGCATCAGTTCATATAACTCTCTAGAGAAGTCAAAAATCATTCTGCTGATCACTTCTTATAGAACAATAATATTCCATAACATGTATGTACCATTACTTATTTAGCTATTGTCTAAATAATGGTCATCTACTCAATTTCCAGATTCTTGCCACTACAAAAAGGGCTGCCACAAATATTTTTGCACATGTGGGTCCCTTTTCCTTCTGTAAGATCTATTTGTGATATAAGCCCTGTAGAAACACTACTGGATTAAAGAGTATGCACAGTTTGATAACATTTTGAGCATGGTTACAAATTGCTCTCCAGAATGGTTGGATCTGTTCACAATTCAACCAATAGTATCTTAGAGTATCAGTTTTCCCACATCCCCTGCAACATTCATCAAAGGCGAAAGAACCTTTTCATATGACTACAAATGGTTTTAGTTTCTTCATGTGAAAATTATTCATATCCTTTGACCATTTATCAATAGAATAGTTTGAATTCTTATAAATTTGAGTCAATTCTCTATATATTTTAGAAATGAGGCCTTTGCCTCTTTAATGAAAAAACATTTTCCCAATTTGTTGCTTCTTATCTTGCCTGCATTGGTTTTGTTTGTACAAAAACATTTTATTTAATATAATTAAAATTATCTATTTGGTGTTTTATAATGAATTCCAGTTCTTCTTTGGTCACAAATTCCCTCCTTCTTTATAGATATAAGAAGTAAACTATCCTATGTTCTTCTAATTTGCTTATAATATCTCACTTTATGTCTAAATCATGAACCCATTTTGATCTTATCTTGGTATACAGTGTTAGGTTTGGGTCAATGCCTAGTTACTGCCATAATAGTTTCCAATTTTCATAGCAGTTCTTATCAAATAGGGAGTTCTTATCCCAAAATCTGGGGTATTTGGGTTTGTCAAAAACTAGATTGCTATAGTCATTGACTATTTTGTACTGTGAACCTAACCTATTCTACTGATTAACTATTCTATTTCTTAGCCAGCATCAAATAGTTTTGATGACTGCTGTTTTATAATAAAGTTTTAGGTCTGGCACAGCTAGGCTGCCTTCGTTGGCATTTTTTTTTTCATTAATTCCCTTGAAATTCTTGACCTTTTATTCTTCCAGATGATTTTTGTTTTTGTTTTTTCTAGATCTATAAAATACTTTCTTTGGAGTTTGATATGGCACTAAATAAGTAGATTAATTTACATTGTCTTTTTTTTTATTATATTCACTTGGGCTACCCAAGAGAACTTGATATTTTTCCAACTGATTAGAACTGACTTTATTTGTGTGGAAAGTGTTTTGGAGTTGTGTTCATATAGTTTCTGACTTTGCCTTGGCAGATACATTCCCAACTATTTTATATTTTATTCCAGTTATTTTAGATAGAAATTCTCTTTGTATCTCTTCTTACTTGATTTTGTTGGTAATATATAAAAATGCTGATGATTTATATAGATTTATTTTGTATCCTACAACTTTGCTAAAATTATGAATTGATTTTTGGTAGCTATTTAGTTGATTATCTAATGTTCTTTAAGAATACCATCATATCATCTGCAAGGAGTAATAATTTGATTTCCTCAAAATGCACTCTAATTCCTTTAATCTCTGTTTCTTCTCTTATTGCCAAAGCTAACAATTGTAATACAATATTAAATAGTAATGGTGATAGTGGGCAGCCATTGTTTCACCTCTGATCATATTGTTATTGGTTCTAGTTTGTCCACATTACATATGATGTTTGCTGATGATTTAAAATAGATGCTACTGATTATTTTAAGGAAAACTCCATTAATTCCTCTGTTCTCTAGTGTTTCTAATAGGAATGGGTGTTGCATTTTATCAAATGCTTTTTCTGCATCTATTGAAATAGTATTATTTTTCTTAGTTTGGTTATTGATATAGCCAATTATGCTAATAGTTTTACTAATATTGAACTAGCTCTGCATTCCTGATATAAATCCTATTTGGTCATGTTGTACTATCCTGGGGATAACTTTCTGTAATCTCTTTGCTAATATTTTATTTAAGATTTTTGCACCAACATTCATTAGGGAAATTGGTCTATAATTTTCTTTCTCTGTTTTGTCCTTACCTGGTTTGGATATCAGCACTATATCTGTCCCATAAAAGGAATTTGGTAGGGGTCCTTCTTTCCTTTTTTATTTTTATTTTTCAAATAGCTTATATAGTATTGGAATTAATTGTTCCTTAAATATTTGGTAGAATTCACCTCTAAATTCATCTGGATTTACATTTAAATCCATTTTAGAAATTTTTTCTTGGGGAGTGGATTAACAGCTTGTTCAATTTCTTTTTCTAAAATTGGACTATTTAAATAAGTTATTTCCTCTTCTGTTAATCTGGACAATCTATATTTTTGTACCTATTCCTCCATTTCACTCAGATTATCAAATTTATTGTCATATAGTTGGGTAAAATAGCTCCTAATTATTGCTCTAATTTTCTCTTCATATGTAGAAAGTTCTCCCTTTTCATTTTTTAGACTAACACTTTGATTTTCTTTTTTCCTTTTTTTTTAAATCAAATTAACTAAAGGTTTATCTATTTTGTTGGTTTTTTCACAAAACCAACTCTTGGTTTTATTTATTAATTCAATAGTTTTCTTACTTTCAAGCTTATTAATCCCCCCTTTTATTTTCAGAATTTCAAATTTGATATTTAATTGAGAATTTTTAATGTGTTCTTTTTCTAACTTTTTTTGGTTGTAAGTCCAATTCATTGATCTGTCTTTCCTCCGTTTTATGCAAGTAAGCATACCGCCATTAATTACTTTGGCTGCACCCCACAAATTCTCTTGGATGAAGTTATTGATTGTGTCTATGATTTGTTGTTTCATTCATTCATTCTTTAGGATTAGACTATTTAGTTTCCAATTAATTTTTGGTCTATTTTCCTTTGGGCTTTTATCACATGTGATTTTTATTGCATCATGATTTGAAAAAAATGCATTGACTCTTTCTGCCTTTCTGCATTTGGTTTTGAGGTTTTTATGCCTTAATATATGCCCTAATATGTCTATATTAATAGACATAATAATATGTCTAGGTCCCATGCGCCATTGAGAAAAAAAGTATAATTCTCTCTCCATTCAATTTTGTTCAAAGATCTAACTTTTCTAAAATTCTATTTACCTCCTTAACTTCTTTCTTATTTATTTTGTGATTCAATTTATCTAATTCTGAGAGATCAAGGTTGAGATTCCCCACTAATATAGTTTTTCTGTCTTTTTCTTCTTTCAGCTCTTTTAAATTCTCCTCCAGGAATTTAGATGCTATACCACTTGGTCCATGTAAATATATATATGGATGCTGGTTTTTAAAAGTCTACTATCCACTTCCCTTTTATGGGAGAGTTCATCTCATTCACATTCACAGTTAAAGTAACTAATTCTATATTTCTTGCCATCTTATTTATCCTAAATTATACTTTTCTCTTTCCTTTACCCTTCCCTTCTCTCCAGTATTTTGTTTCTGACCACCATCTCCCTCAAACAGCTTTCCCCCTTTCCGTTTCTTATACCTTTCCCCTATTACTTCTGTTTTCCCTACTATTAGTCTTCACTTTCTTTTCCCCTTACCCACCATGTCCCTATAAGGTGAGACAAGTTTTTCTGTGAAACCAAATATTTCTAATATTCTCTCTTTGAACCAAATCTGATGAGAGTAAGATTCACACAATGTTCATCCCCCTATCTTCTTTCCCTTAATTATAATAGGTCTTTTTTGCCTCTTTGTGAGATGTAATTTCCCTCATTTTACCTCAATTTTCCTCTTTTCCTAGCACAATCCCCTTCCTACCTCTAGTTTCTTTTACATATTATCAAAACAAAATCAAATTATACCTATACTCTTTGAGCATACCCATAACAGAAATATAGTTCTCAAGAGTTCTTTCCTTTTTACCTTTTTATGCTTCTCTTGACTTCTGTATTTGGAGATCAGTTTTTTTCTTTTGTTCATCTTTGGTCTTTTCATCAGAAATAAATGACATTCACCTGCATCATTGAATGACCATCTTCTTCCCTGAAAGATAATGCTCACTTTAGAAGGATATTTTATTCTTGGCTACAATCTAAGTTCCTTTGCCTTTTGGAATATCTGATTACAGACTCTTTGATCCTTTAAGGTGGAAGCTGCTACTTCCTGGGTATCCTTATTGTGTCTACTTGATATTTGAATTTTTTTTTTTTTCTGGCTGCTTGCAACATTTTTTCCTTGGTTTGATTAGTTCTAAAATTTAGTCAAAATATTCCTTGAAGTTCATTCTTCGGTCTCTTTCAGGAAGTGATTGGTGAATTCTTTCAAAGGGTATTTTACCCTTTTGTTCTAGGAGATCATGGTAGTTTTCCTTGATTTCCTGAATGAAGATGTCTAAACTCTTCTTTTCAATCATGACTTTCAGGAAATCCAGTAATCCTTAGAATGTCTCTCCTAGATCTATTTTCCAAGTCAGTTATTTTTCCAATGAGGTATTTCACATTTTCTTCTACTTTTTTCATTTTTTCCTTTTGGTTTTGTTTGGCTGATTCTTGAAGTCTTATTGAGTCATTCACTTCCATTGTTTAATTCAAAATTTTAGTATATTATTTTCTTCAGTTACCTTTTTTAGCACCTTTTGCATTTGGCCAATTAAATTTTTAAATGAGTTTTTTGTTCATTGAATTTTTTTCCATTTTATAAGTTGTTTTTTAATGAATTGGCTTCTTTTACATATCTATTTTGTAAGGAGTTATATTTTTTTTGCATTTCATTAATCTATTTTGTATGGTTTTATGTGCTTTTCCCATTTCATCATATCTATTTTTAAAAGTTTTCTGCATATAATTTCTATTTTTCCTTTTCCATATTCTCTTGTCAAGATCCCATTTTCTTTCTTCATTTTTCTTCTCTCTCTTAAGATCCTTTATGCAATCTTCCAAGAATGCCTTGTGAAATGGGGACCAGTTTATATCTCCCTTTGGATCTTCATCTGGAGTTGATTTTCCTTTAGGAATCTCAGGTTTTGAGGTATGTTCATCACTATGTGTATATTTATACAATACATATATATATATATATATATATATATATATACATACATACATACACACACATATATAAGCTGTCTATCGTTAAAGTTCTTTTTGCTTTTTTGCTCATTTTTAAGGCTTGAAGTCTTCTCTTGAGTGGCCATAGCTACTTTAGTTTGCCCTGAGGCTGCTCTGCTGACTGATTTCTGGTGCTGGGTATTCAAGACCAGGTCCTGTGTTCTGGAACTATTTGCCTTTTGTATTTGTTTTTGGGTGTTTAATAGCAAACCTGCTAACCTCCTGCTTCCAACCAGGACAGAGTAGTCTAAGAGCCTTACAGAAGATTCTCCCATGTTCTTCATCACTTTGGCTTCATGCCTTCCCCTCCCTCCTCCAGCTAGCTCCGTGCCCCAGGTTCACTAAGCTGTGGTTTGGGCTCAGTAGCCTCTCCCTCTGCCTGATTGAAACAGACCTTTCCTGAAATTTTTCCAAAGTATTTTCTTCTGGAAATGTGTTATAATCCAAATATTTGTGGGTTCTGTCTCTTCAAAACCAGTTCAGAGATTTAATTTGCTGTTAATTTGAGAGAAGGTTGGAGGAGGTCATAGACAGCCATGTCTGTTCTCTGTCATCTTACCTAATAAGATTTTTAAAAATTGATTTGCTAACCAATTTGACCAAACAAAAGAGTAGTAAAAAGAGATAAAAAGCAAAACTCTTCAGTCTATTACATACAAAGAAGTCATCCTTAAAATCAAGTTCTATATGGAAACAAAATGAGAGGTAATAAAATTTACTTTGTATTAGGTGAATTGTCACAAGCAGATGCTTTAATCATGCTATTAAAGAAAGTAAATAAAAAATTCAATATGCCAATAGATATAATTAAGAAATTTATCTTATGCTTAAAAGGACCAAAGACAAGAAATGAACATCACTATCAACCATATCTGTACTATAAAGTATTTCATCAAATTAATAGAGGAAAAGTTAAGTGATTTGCATACACATAGAAATTCATAGATACATACATACTGCCTAAACATGATATTAAAGGGAGACATTTTAGGGTTTAGGGTTTAAAGAATTTAAGTAGAAGACAGAAATAAAATATATAACTCAACATTTTTTGGAGAATTTAGAGTTAAAAACATGGCATTTTCTGAATGAGAACATAAAAGAATATAGACAGTTTTTGTATCATATGGTCCCTTCAAAAATGAACCATGCATAAAGGCACAGAGAAACTATAAATAAATAGTATAAACATATATATATATATATATATATATATATTAATGATCATAACAAAATGAAATTAATTTTTATTAAAATAAACACAAACAAAAGACCCAGATTTACCTAAATGAAAAAAAAAAAATCATCATCCTAAACATTGAATGGATCTCATAAACAAATACTATGGGGGAAATAATAAATGAAGACACACACTAGCAAAATATCTGCCATTTAATTGAAACAGATTTTAGAAAAAAAATTTCATCCCTAAAACTATGCCTCAACAAAAGAGAATTAATAAATAAAAAATAGCATTTAAAAAAATTAGAATGCAAAAAAAAGACCCAATGTATATAAAAAGATAATATCTTGAAAATTGGAGTAAGACAAGTTGTTTTTTTTTTTTCCCCCCTGAGGCTGGGATTAAGTGACTTGCCCAGGGTCATACAGCTAGGAAGTGTTAAGTGTCTAAGACTAGATTTGAATTCGGGTCCTCCTGAATTCAGGGCTTGTGCTCTATCCATTACGCCACCTAGCTGCCCCGGAGTAAAACAAATTTGAAATAAAAAAGCAAATAGAATTTTTTTTAACAAAGTTAAAAAGATGATTCTTTTAGAAGACTAACAAGAACTTTAGACAAGGGATTATACAAAGAGAAAGAGAAAAATGAAATTGTAAAATGTGAAGTTGTCATAGAGAAAATAAAATATCAGAACACTCTAGTGTCAGCATGATGTAGCAATAAAACTGAGAAGTCAAAAGACATAAAAGTTCTGAAACTCTGAATAGGTGCACTGGAATCAGACAACCAAGAACTTAAGGCTAATTACATATTGGACAATACTCTATTAGCATATGCTTGGAAAATGACCCTTCCCACTATTCTGTGCTGGCTTGATCTTTTGGTGTAAACAGATAATTGTAGGAGGGTTTAGGAGGTGGAGTAAAACAAGCCAGAATCACTTTTGCAGTGGACGAAAAGAAGGGAAGTTGTGGAGTGCTTGTGTCCATCCTCTTCACTTCTCCCCATAAAGACCAAGGATTTTTGCTTATTCTGACTCTGGCTGATTCTGGGGCATCCAGGGAGCTAACCGAACATCACAAAAATAAATAGAAGATTGCCTGAAAAACATACACAAATTTACAAAATACAAAATAAACATCTTAATTAATCTAATGTCTTTTAAAGAAAATGAAGTTGCTTTAAAGAAAATCAAAGGAAAACTCTCTACCCATACCAAAAAAATGAGGATAAGGGAGAATGAGAGGGGAACAGAAAGGGAAGAGAAGGATAAAAGAGAAGGGAGACATGGAACAGATAAGAAGGCAAAGGACAAAAAAAGAGCTCAAATTATTATTGAATGCAATAAATATAAAATTGGATAAACCTAAGAGCACTGAAGTAACTCATTTCTGGGAAACACATTGGAGCCAGGTATCATGATACATGTGTGTAATCCCTGTACTTGAGGAGGCTGAAGTTAGTATAGAATCTTTGAGTTCAGGAATTCTTAAGCCTAAAGCAAATAAAGTTTCTGCACAAAGTATGGCACCAATATGCTGAGACCCTGGTAGTGCAGGGTCATGGGGATATATAAAGATAAACTAGTTCAGCTCAGAAAAACAAGTTAAATCTTCCAAGCTGGTCAATATTGAGGTTAGTACTGTGAGAGCCTGCTGTACTTTTATATTGGATGAGAAAGATCTAGTCTTAAAACAAACAACCTTTTGCCTTCTTCAAAAATACATACACCCAACACAAAGCATACACATATATACAATAGGAAAAACATGAAGAGGAGTCTGCTCTGCAAAATGTTCTATTTTTTTCTTTAAAATTATTATAAATTCTATCATGCTCTATGTAATAATTTTCTACATAGGTGAAGGTTGAGAAGAATCACTGTTGCTCAAATGAATGCCAATCCTGCTCATCCCTTTTAAGACTGCTAATGGACTTTATAATATTTCTATGAATAGTTGCTAAAAGAAGGATTAGACTATTTCCCAACAGCAGAACAGGTAAATTTCCATGAACTCAGATTATTAGATAAAGCTCACAGAAATGATAGGATATTGATTGCTTTTTGCTTTTTTCCCTCAGTGCCTACTGACAAAAGCATAAGAAGTGAAATTATTTTAAGGCCACTGAGTAAATGCCTCTTTGTCTTTTGGGTGTCTTGGTCTTTAGACATTTTATAAAAATTATGTTAACTTCTAAATCTGAAAAGAACCTAGAGCATAATCTAGTTGAATTATTCTGTTGTGGTTTTTTTTTGTCTCTATTTCTCTGTATCTTTCTCTATGTTTATGTATCTGTCTCTGTTTTACTGTGTCTCTGTTGAAGTCTTTATGCTTCTATTTCTGTCACTGTGTCTCTGTCTTTCTATCTCTGTTTCTGCCTATCTCTCTTTTTCTCCCTGTCTCTCTTTCTCTCTCTGTTTCTCTCTTAATGAATTGACTGGTCAAAGAACTTGGAATGTTTTTGCTTTTATACCCTGCTAATTTCAGTATAAAGATATTTCTGTATGGAAATGTAATTGAAGCAGGTTTTAGAAAAAAAAAAATTCTGCATGGACATGGACAATGCATTTAATTCCTCAGTAAATTCTTTTTTTTTTTTTTTTTTTTTTGCTAAGGTAATTAGGGTTAAGTGATTTGCCCAGGATCACACAGCTAGGAAGTATTAAATGTTTGAGGCCAGATTTGAATTTAGTTCCTTCTTATTTCAGGGCTGGTGCTCTATCTACTGCACCATCTAGTTGCCCCCACAGACAATTCTTTAAGATTAAGTACTGAATAATTGCTTTGTTAGCTATATATATCAATTAAATCATAAGTTCAGATCTTTCACCTCCCTACAGTGATAACCTGTATTTCATGTAACAAAGAAAATATATTATCCTTTCTGAGATAAAGTAGTATGCATACTATGACCACAGACATCTTCTTCAGTAAAGGGAAAAGAGCACTGGACTTGTATTTAAATCTTAGTTCAAAAACTACTTGTCGGAAAAGAATAAACCTTTTAATTTTTGTTTTTCTCAGTTTCTTTTATTCATAAAAGAAGAGGATCAGCTGAGCTGCCTATGTCACAGATCTCGCATAAGGAAAGTAATTACTAAATTATCAAGTCCTAGAGCAATGAAAAATGTTAATATTATTATTATCATGGGGAATTTATGTGTGTCATAAAATAAATCTCAAGTACTGTTTTGTGAATTTTCTCAGAGAAAGAATAAAATATTCAGCAAAATGTTTTAAATTTAGAAAACATTTAAAATTTTTAATGTAAATGTGTTTATATGCACACACACATATATACATAACATCTATGCATATGTGGAACAAAAACAGAACTTTAAGAGATTTCTCAGCTTGAAAAAAAAAGTCATATTACTTAGTTTGTTAAAGTGTGTCTAATCACACATATACTTTTACAATTCTAAAAACCACAGTCATATACTTTTACAATAAATTCATTACCTGAATTATATAAATTAAACTTCATTGTATATCTTTCTGCATATAATACTGACTTTCAAAAGTCAACCATAAACACACACACAAAAACTGCATTATATCTCTTATGCTATTTAGTATCTTTTTATTTGCCTGGAGCTATAATATCCTTAGTGTGGGACACTCCTAGTCCAGAAATTCACTTCTCTGAAAAAACTATGACTTCACTCAGTCATTCAGCAAATATTTATCAAGCACTCACTATACACCAGACACTGTACTAAGCACTGGCTGTACAAACAAAAGTTACCATCTTCCCAGACATAAAGAAGGAATACAGATAAAGGGGGGGGGAGACAAAAGAGGAAGAAATAATCATTGACCCTAAGAAGTTTTCCTTCTAGTGGTAAAGATAATATGTAAATAAGGAGATATACACTAGATATATAGAATAGTTGGTAGTCTTAAAGAGATGTCTTGGAACCAAGATGTTGAGTTACCTGTGGTCATATAGCTAATGCTTTTTGAGGAAGAATTTGATGGCTCTTTATCAACTATCTCATGGCTGATACTGCATGTGATATTAAAAAAAAAAAAAAAACAAAAAAAAAAAAAAAAAAAAAACTCCTAACTTGGTCAATGTTAAGTATATTCCCTTACACCAGCAAATTCTCTCTGGGATATAATTTTGTTCTACTTAAACCATGAGAAAAACTATTTTTATTTTGGCCATTAAAATTGGGGTGATCTTTGCAAGTATTAGAATGAATTAATGTTGAATGAGGAAAAATGTAGCCAAATTAGAGTAACATATTCTCTTATAATTTGATTGGTATTAGTTAATGTAAAATTCATCTAATTTAATAATAGTTTTGAAATAAAATACACATGAACTATGCTTGATCAGGTTGAGGAGGTGCCTAATTGCCAGATATGGTCATAATACACAACTAAGGATTTTGGGTCCTCATTATTTCTCCCCCAGACCTTTCAATAGCTTCTGATTTGTCATCAAGAACCTATATCTCTCCCTTCTTCAATCTCCTCAAAACAGTTGCCAAAGTAATTTTCCTTATGATTATATCTGACTGTCTCACTCCCTTGCTAGATCTCTTGGACTCCATCAAACTCCAGGATAAAATCTAAACTCCTTTGCTTGATATTTAATTTGACCCTGGTCTTCTTTCCAGACTTATTATACATCCCCCACATTTCTTGTACTCCACAATCCATCCAAATTGTTCTTGCTTTTTGTCGTGTATGATAGTCCATTGTCCATCTTCTGTCTTTATCTTTTTTGAAGAGGTTGTATATCATATTTTGAATTTACTCCCTCATCATTGATTTCTTTTAGAATCCTTAGTTTTATTCCTAGGTCAGGTAAAGTCTCTCCTAATTTTTCTAACTTCTAATGTCGTCTCCTCCAAAAGTTACCATATTTATTTTATGCATAATTTATATGCATCTATATCTCTTTGTGTTGTCTCCTCTCAACAGAACATAAGGACTTGAGGGCAGGTACCTATTATTATTATTTTTTGTAACTGCTATAGTCATCTCTCTTGTTATGTCACAAGAAATCTAGGAGAAAATCTAGATGACCTTGGTTTAATTCCTCCCTCTGACACTTACTGGCTATAGGATCCTGGATAGTTCATTGAATGTCTTGGTAATCTAGGCAATTCTCTGAGACTGTATTTTCAAGAAAAGATATCTACATGCTTAAAAAAAAGGAGTTCATTATCCAATAGTTCCTTATATTAATAACAAACATGTCTAGTCTCTATTCCCAGTGCTGGACAAATATTAAGCTCTTTGTATAAATGTTTGTTGATTGGCTGATTAGTTGAATGTGACAAATTCAGACAAAAACCTGTCTGCCCCCTTCCTGCAACAGCAGGTTCTTTTATTGTGAATAACCCAGTTAATGCGCTCAAGTCTCCACTTTACATTGCCTTATTGCCTTCCCGTAAATCATACTATAATTTTCTCTGACCATAGAATGAAATTGAACGTGCACCTAATAATTCATAAAGCAGTGAAAAGTCCAATGAAAAGCAGCATTTATGCTTCAGAATGCAAAGAGGAAGTCCATAATTTTTCAGATCTTCAAATGTACTGTCCATAGTAAATCAATTCAATTACATTCATTTGCATATCACATAATTTACTTAGTTTTAAATATTCTACTGAACCTCTTTCTCTGAACATATGTAAAAATAGTGATTCTCATTTGAATCGGAGCAACTAATTGTGCCAGATGACTGAATGGTAACAAGTCTGTGGCATATTTAAATTACTTCTGTTATTTTGAGCTTCAATGGAAAATTTCCCCGGTTACTTGACATCTTTGGCCTTAAAATAGTTTCAAAGAAAACTTCTTTTATTTCTTTTATGTGCTTTTCTTTGGATGATTATCAAAGGTCAAGTTCTTATCTTGCCCCACTCCCTATAGTTAGGCTATGGGAGCAGTTTTGATACTGTCAATTTCAATAGTGATAATTCTGTCAATTGTTATAACAGGGTCATAGGAAAAAGAATAGAAAATGATGACATCCCTATCTTAGTTGATAAACATCAAAATAGTTCATGGGGCCATAGGTTAAATGACCAGTGGAAAATTTAAGTCACAGTAGGAAAAACTTAATTCAAATCTACGCATTATATGACAGTCTTCAATGAGCTTGACTTGACTCCTTTATATAGAATTTGCAAGAGTTCTCTATTGAGCTTGTGGGGATGGGAATCAATGCACTCATTTTTAAAAAAGAAGGAACTATGTAAAAATTTGCCCCAGATTCTTTACTTAAAATAGTACCCAGTTGAGAACATTTTTCTTTCTCTTTTTTTCTCCATCCTAGCTGACTGAATTTCTTTTTTCCCCTTGTTATCATTCTATGAATTATTCTGTGACTGACCTTAATGTAATACTTCACAAGACAATAGGATATATAGTTTTCTCTGTGCATATCTATCTCACCATTGAACTATCTATACAGTTAAGGTACAAAACTTTATTACTCTTGAATAAAATTGGAAGAGGCCTTAGTCCTATTCCTTTATTTTTATATGAGGAAAGTGAGGTTTAGCGATGTTTAAAAAAAAAAAAAAAAAAAAACTTTTCTAAGTTTATATAAACAGTAAGTGATGACATTTTGACTAAAACTAAGTCTCCTGGAACCCAGTTTAATGTAGTATCCTTTTAATTGGTTTCCTTTACTCTACTTTCACTCAGCTACCAAAGAGATATTTCTAAAGCACAGTCCAAATATGTCAATCCCCTGCCCAAAAAGCTTTATTAACTCCCTATTTTTTCAAGTATACAACATAAATTCTTCATTTTGATATTTAAAGTTCTTCACAAATTGTTTAGAGGCTACCCGTAGGAAACAAGCATTTATTTAGCATTTGTTGTCTACCAGACACTATGATAAGCCCTGTGAATAGAAGGACAAATACAGATCCTGTTCTCAGCTTGATTATATTTTCATGGGAAGACAACATGTAAATAATTAGATACACAAAAACTATATATAAGGTATAACAGATACAAGGTAGTGTCAGAGTAATATACCATGAGCTAAGAGAAACATAAAAGGTTTCATGTAGGAGGATTTAGATTTGAAGGAAGACAGGAAAACTAAGAGAGGGCAGTAAGGAAAGAATATTTCAGGAATGGAGATAACATTACATTGTTATGAGAGATGGTATATTTAGCAAGAATAGTAAATAGGTAGAGTAGCTGGATCACATCTTAGCACTGTGCAATATACAGAGTAATAGTAAATTATCTATCTATCTCTCGGACTACCCATCTATCCTCTATCTATTTAGATATCTGTCTGTCTGATAGTCTGTCCATCTTATCTATCTAATTTACGTAACTAAGTAGATTTATACTTATAATAGCATTATGTCATAGAATGACAAGGAAATAAATATATAAGAAAATTTAAAAAGCTAAGAAGGGAGCAAGTTAAGAGAGCTTCAAACCCCAGATCAAAGATTCTATATTTGATAGTTCAGGTATGAGAGAACCTCCAAAATTTATTGAATAGAATGGTAAGAAATTAGGCTCATTATTTAGAAAAGACAACAAAACAGCAACAGCAGTTTTTTTTTTTTTTTTTTTTTTTTTTTTTTTTTTTTTTCCACCTGGGTGAAGGATGAAGGAAGTGGGGAAAAAACTTGAGAAAGAGAAACAGTTTGGAAGAATGTTGAAGAAGTACAAGTGAAATATTTGGTAGTTTACCTACCAAGATACAAACAGAAACTACATGAATACAATTACAAAATATTCTTTACTCAAATATATATTTAATGATTAGAGGAATATTAATTGTCCATGGGTAAGCCAATATTAGTAATAATTTATGATCCTTTATGAATTAATACATTTATTCACTATTATATCAGTCAAAAAATTAAAATATCATTTTATTTAACTAGAAAAAAATAGTAGAAGAAATTAGGTTCTCTCTCATATCAAAGCAAATTAACCTAATAGCTTAGTATCTGATAAGCTAAATAGCACTCAGTAGTTGTGGTCAGGATTAACTATTCACTAAAACTTCTAGTAAAACTGAAAAGCACTCTTGTATATTTTGATCTAGATTTTATTCATTATCTCTAATCATTAGATAAATTAGATAAATTTCAAATGAGTTATAAAGAAATTAGAGTACCAAAGAAATTACCTTTCAGGTCTAAAGAAAAGAGAACATACGTTTTAGGCAAACAAGGTACAGAGATCACAGAAGCAAAAATAAGTAATTTTCACTAGATATGTTTTTTTTTTAAATAAGCAAAAATAATATAGGAATGCAGATTACTAGGGAACTATTTGCAGCATAATTATTAATTAAGGTCTCATTTGCAAAATTCATGTAAAAACAGATTCAAATTTATAAAAAAAGGTATTTCTCAGTTTACAAATCGTCTTGGTCTACTAACAGATTTTAAAAAATTTTTGAACTGAAATTTTTTTGATAAAAATTTGATCCTGAAAATCAAATGCAGAAAGACAGAAATAGTAAATTCTTCTTTTTTCAGATCAAGATGCAATAAGAATCACATGTAATAAAGTGCTAGGGAAAAATAGAACAAAAATTAATTGGAAACTAAATAATCTGATCCTAAAGAATGAGGAGATGAAACAACAAATCATAGATACAAATCGATAATTTTACCGAAAAGAATGAAAATATGAGACAACATACTAAAATTTATGGGATGAAATCAAAGCAGTACTTAGGGAAAGTTTCATATTGCTATATGCTTATTTGCACAAAGTAGAAAAAGAGAAGATGTGAATTAGGTATGCAACTAAAAAAGCTAGCAAAAGAACAAATTAAAAACACCCAAATTTAAAATTCTCCAAATAAAATGAGAGATTAATAAAAACAAGGTAAAAAAAATAAAAACTATTGAACTAATAAACAAAACTAAGAACTGCTTTTATGAATAAAAAAGCAATATAGATAAGCATTTAGTTAATTTGATCAGAACAAGGAAAGAAGAAAATCATGTTATTACTATCAAAAATGAAAAGCGGGACCTTTCCACCAATGAAGAGGAAATTAGAGCAATAATTAGGAGCTGTTTTCCATTTCTGTATGCCAATAAATATGATAATCTAGGTGAAATGGATGAATATTTACAAAAATATAGGTTGCCCAGATTGACAGAGGAGAAAATAAATTACTTAAATAGTCCAACTTTAGAAAAAATCAATTGAACAAGTTATTAATAAACTTCCTATGAAAAAATCTCCAGGGCCAGATGGATTTACATGTGAATTCTACCAAACATTTAAAGAACAATTAATTCCAATATTAGGCAAATTATTTGGAAAAATTGGGGAAAGAAGGAATTCTACCAAATTCTTTTTATGACACAGATTTGGTGCTAATATTTAAACCAGTTAGGATTAAAACAGAGAAAGAAGATTACAGACCAATTTCCCTAATGAATATTGAAGCAAAAATCTTAAACAAAATATTCAATATTAAGAAAATTATTCACATAATTAACTATATCTAACAAATTAAACTAACAAAAATCAAATTATTATCTCAATAGATGCAGAAAAAGCATTTGACAAAATCCAACACCTATTTCTATTGAAAATACTGGAGTAATAAGAAGAACAGAGTTTTTCTTTAAAATGCTCAATAGTAACTACATAAAGCCATGAGCAAGCATCAGATGTAATGAGGATAAACTAGAACTATTCCCAATAAGATCAGAGGTGAAACAAAATTGCCCACTATCATCATTACTATCCAATATTGTATTAGAAATGCTAGCTTTGGCAATAAAAGAAAAAAAAGTGATTAAAGGAATGAGAGTAGGTAATGAGGAAACCAAATTATCACTCTTTGCAGACGATATGATGGTATTCTTAGAGAACCCTAGAGAATCAACTAGGAAATTGCTAGAAACAATTCACAACTTTAGCAAAGTTGCAGGACACAAAACAAATCCACATAAATCATCAGCCTTTTTATATATTGCCAGCAAAGTCCAGCAGCAAGAGATACAAAGAAAAATTCCATTTAAAATATCTGTTGATAATATAAAATATTTGAGAGTCCTACTTGCCAAGAGAAAGTCAGAAACCATATGAATACAACTATAAAACACTTTCCACACAAATAAAGTCAAATCTAAATAATTGGAAAAAATATCAAGTGCTCATGGGTAGACTGAGCAAATATAATAAAAATGACAATACTACCTAAATTAATTCACTTACTTTGTGCCTTATCAATCAGACTCCCAAGAAATTACTTCATAGAGCTAGAAAAAATAATAAAATTCATCTGGAAGAAGAAAAAATCAATAATTTCAAGAGAATTGGAAAAAATGCAAATGAAGATGAACTAGCTGTACCAGACCTAAAACTGGATTTTAAAGCATGGTCATCGAAACCATTTGGTATTGGCTAAGAAATAAAGTAGTTGATCATGGAATAGGTTAGGTTTACAGGACAAAATAGTCAATAACCATAGTAATGTAGTGTTTGACAAACCCAAAGACCCTAGCTTTTGGGAAAAGAGCTCACTATGTGACAAAAACTGCTGGGAAAATGAAAAATTAGTATGGCAGAAACTAGATATTGATCTACACTTAACACCATATACCAAGATAAGGTCAAAATGGGTTCATGATTTAGACATAGTGATATTTATAAGCAAATTCAAAGAACAGAGGATAGTTTAACTGTCAGATCTGAGAAGGAAGGAATTTGGAGCCAAAGAAGAACTTGAGCATATTACTGAAGACAAAATGGATAATTTTGATTATATTAAGTAAAAAGTTTTTGTACAAAAAAACCAATGCAGACAAGATAAGAAAGGAAGTAAAACACTGGGAAATTTTTTTTTAAACATTCAACAGTTCTGACAAAGTTCTTATTTCTAAAATATATGGAGAATTGACTCAAATTTATAAAAATTTAAGCCATTCTCTAATTGATAAATGGTTAAAAGATATGAACAAGCAATTTTAGATGAAGACATTAAAAACATTTCTAGTCATATGAAAAGGTGGTCCAAATCATGATTGATCAGAGAAATGCAAATTAAGACAATTTTGAGATACCACTACACACCTCTCAGATTGGCTAAGATGACAGGAAATGATAATGATAAATGTTGGAGGCAAAGTGGAAAAACTGGGATACTAATACATTGTTGGTGGAATTGTGAACTGATCCAACCATTCTGAAGAACAATTTGGAACTATGCTCAAAAAAGTTATCAAACTGTACATACCCTATTATCCAGCAGTGTTTTTACTGAGCTTATATCCCAAAGAGATCTTAAAGGAGGGAAAGGGACCCGTATGTGTAAAAATGTTTATGGCAGCCCTTTTTGTAATATTAAGAAATTGGAAACTGAATGGATGCCCATCAATTGGAGAATGGCTGAATAAGTTATGGTATATGAATGTTATGAAATATTATCATTCTATAAGAAATTACCAGGAGAATGATTTTAGAGAATCCTGGAGAGACTTACATGAAATGATGCTAAGTGAAATGAGCAGAATCATAAGATCATTATTCACAGTAACAGCAAGATTATATAATTATAAATTCTGATGGACATGGTTGTCATCAAACATGAGATGATTTAGGTCAGTTCCAATGATCTTGTGGTGAAGAAAGCCATCTGCACCCAGAGAGAGGACAATGGGAACTGAATATGGATTGCAACATAGCATTTTCACTTTTTTTGTTGTTGTTGGCTTGCATTTTGCTTTGTTTCTCATTTTTTTTTTTGTTATGGATCTGATTTTTCTTGTGCAGCATGATGTTTGTGAAAATATGTATAGAAGAACTTCACATGTTTAACATTTATTGGATCACTTATTATCTAGGGGCGGAAGGAGGAAAGGAAGGGAAAAATTAATAACAACTATAAAGATTAGAACAAAAAGTTTTGTAAAGGTGAATGTTGAAAAGTATATATTGAAAAAAAGGTTTAAAAAATAAAAAATAAATTTATTATTTATTTTAACATTCTTTTCTTTTTAAATTTTGTATTCCAAATTTTCTCCCTCCCACCTAACATTTTCTCTACCCACACAGAAGGCAAGCAAAATTATAAATGGGAAATCATGCAAAACATATTGAAATATTAGCTATATTTCAAGAATGTGCTAAAATTATACTGCAATTTGCATTCAGTCAATTTACTTCTCTTTATGGAGGAAAACAGCAATTTTTTTTTAAATCACAAAACCGTTGAAATTATCTTGGACTATTGTATTTTATTGTATTGTATCCAAGTATTTAACAAACTATCATATTTTGTATTTGTGCAAATTTTACTGGTTCTTATTTTATTTGCATCAGTTGCTATAGGTTTTGCCTAATAGTGTCGCATAATCATATGTCACAATTTGTTTAGCATTTCTCCAACTGATTTTGCTACCACAGAAAAAGGCTATTATAAGTAATTTTGTACAAACTTTTCCTTTTTTCCCCCATCTTTTTGGAATACAGACCAAGTAGTGGTATTGTTGGGCCAAATAATGAGCAATTTTGTAGTCCCTGGACATAGTTCCAAATTATTCTCCAGAATGATTAGACCAGTTCACTATTCCAACAATTCATTAATATACATATTTTTCCTCATCCCAGAATTTGTCATTTCTGATAGCTATAACTTGATACTTAGACTTATTTTAATTTTCATTTCTCTAATCAACAGTGATTTAGCATATTTTATGTGACTAGAGATAGCTTTGATTTCTTTTTCTGAAAACTGCCTGTTGGGTCCGATGAATACTTATTATTTGGGGAAAGGCTCTTATTTTTGTAAATTTTAATCAGTTCCATATATATTTGGAAATGAGGCCCTTTTCAGAGAAACCTGCTGTAAATATTATTTTGCTTCATCATATCTTTTTGTAAAGTGTAGTTTCTCTGATCATATCTCTTAATTAGATTTTTCTTTTTGCTTTGTCTATCCAGTATTGTGATTGCTGCTCCTGTCATTTTTTACTTCAGCTAAAACATAATAGATTTTGTTCCAGCCCTTTATTTTATATTATTTTGTGTGTGTGTGTGTGTGTGTGTGTGTGTGTGTGTGTTTCTGTTTCGAATGTGTCTCTTATAAATAACATATGGTTGGATTCTAGTTTCTAATTCATTCTACAATCTGTTTCTTTTTTATGGGTGAACTTATTCTATTCATATTCATTTATGATTACTAGCTCTTTATTTTCTTCTCTCTCTCTCTCTCTCTCTCTCTCTCTCTCTCTCTCTCTCTCTCTCTCTCTCTCTCTCTCTCTCCCTCTCCCTTCCTCTCTCCTTTTATTCTATCCTTTCCTCCGTCCATTCCTCCCTCCCTTTCTTCCTTTTCTCTCTCTTTCTGTCTCTCTTTCTGGGTGTCTCTGTTTCTCTTTATCTCCTTTTTCTGTCTCTGCCTCTCTATCCTTCTCTCCCCCTTTTTTCTTTCCCCTCACCCCTGTTTCTCCTCAAATGTTTATTTTGTTTCTATCCATTGCCTCCTTGTATTTTCTTTCCTTATATCATCTTTCTATCTCCTCTTCTTTTTCCTTATTATGTAAGATACAGTTTTATGTGAACTGAGTATATGTATATGCATTTGTGTATCTGTGTATATGTATGTATACATCTATATATGTATATATATTCATTCTTCTTTAAACTAGTTCCAATGAGAGTGAGATTCAAATATTGTCTGACTCTTAGGAACTTCTTTCAGGTGAGCACATTTTCTGCATTCTATCTCTCCATTCACCCAGTGCATTCCTCTTTTTTGCGACTTCATTTCTAGGGGGTGTGATCATTCCAATATTAGAAACTCACATGCATTCCCTCTGTTTATGTGGACTCTTTATAACTGCTCCAATAATATTAAAATTCTTTAAAATTACATGTATTATCTTCTTGTACAGAAATGTAAAGAAATTAACCTTATTGAGTTCTTTATAATGACCCTTCATCTTTACCATTTTTATGCTTCTCTTGAGTCTTCTGTTTGAAAGACAAGTTTATTTTTCATCTCTGGTATTTTCATCAGGAATTCTTGGAAATCTTCTATTTTATTAAATGATCATTTCATCCCCTGAAGGATTATTTTTAGTTTTGCTAGATAGATGATTCTTGATTATAATCCAAGCTCCTTTGCTTTTCCTGTATGTCATTTTCCAAGTTATTTTTCCCTTTTAAGTTGGAAACCACTGAATCTTGTGTGATCTTGATTGTGGATCCACAATATTTGAATTATTTCTTTCTAAAGGCTACTTACAATATTTTCTTCTTGACATTAGAGCTATGGAATTTAGTTATTATATTCCTGGGCTGTATCATTTTAATTTGCTTCAGGAGGTGATTGCTGGATTTTTCTTTCAATTTATATTGTACCTCAATTTATATTGAATCTAAGAGGTAAATTTCCTTGATAATTTCTTAAAATATGATACCTAGGCTCTTTCTTTGATTATATCTTTCAGTTACCTCAATAACTCTTAAATTATTTATCAATCTATTTTCCAGATCAGTTTTTATTTTGATGAGGTAGTTAACATTTGTTTCTTTTTTTTTTTTTTCATTCTTTTGACTTTTATTTAATTCTTCTTTGATGTCCTATGGAGTCATTAGTATCTATTCACTTAATTCTAATTTGTAAGGAATCACTTTTTTAGTGAGATTTTGTATCTCTTTTTCCATTTGGCAAATTCTACTTTCTAAGACATCTCTTTCTTCATTCAATTTTGGTGTCTATTTTAATATAAGGCCAATTCCATTTTAGGCTGGGTTTTTTTTTTTTTTTTTTTTTAGTATTTTTTGTACTTTTATCACCAAGTTGTCAATTGTCTTTTCATAATTTTTCTTGCATCTAGCACTCTTCTTTCTTTATTTAGCCTTTTCCGGAATTCTTGTTGGGATTTCTTTCAATTAACATTTTTGGTGGCTTTGTATATAGCTCTCTTCACATAATTTTCTTCTGAGTTTATGTTTTGATACTCCTTACCACTGTAGTATTTTTTTTTTAATGATTAAATCCTATTTTTTTGTGGGAGGGAGGTTTATTATTATTTGGTTAGTTTATATTCTATTTCTTCACTTTGACCTTTATGTTTTTTTTTTTTTTAGTATTTTTTATTTTATTTTAATTATTATAGCTTTTAATTAAGAAAACATATGCATGGGTAATTTTTCAACAGTGATCTTTGCAAAACCTTCTGTTCCAAATTTTCCCCTCCTTTCCTCACTCCCTCCCCTAGATGGCAGGAATTCCATTATATGTTTAAAAATATGTTAAATGCAATATATATATATATATACCCATTAAGTTATTTTGCTGCACAAGAAAAATCAGATCTAGAAAGAAAAAAAAAAAAAAAAACTTGAGAAGGAAAACAAAACTGCAAGCAAACAACAACAGAGAGAGTGAAAATGCTATGTTGTGGCCCACACTCAGTTCCCACAGTATTCTCTCTGGGTGTAGATGGCGCTCTTCATTACTGAACAACTGGAAGAGGTCTGACTCAATTCATTGTTGAAGAGAGCCGCATGCAGCAGAATTGATTATCTTATATTCTTGTTGCATGTACAGTGATCTCCTGGTTCTGCTCCTTTCACTTAGCATCAGTTCATGAAGAATGGAAAAACTATCTACTCTGGCTTTTTCTTGGCCCATCTACTCCAATATATTATTTGAAAAGTAATTTTGAAGTTGTTTGGAGGAAATTGCTGGGAGAGTTCAATTTGGTTCTTTCCTGTGTTCTACCATTTCTGCTCCCAAAAGACAATTTTCAAAACAGAAATCTGAATTATCAATAGTCATATGAAAAGTAAATATTTAAATCCGTAGAAATCAATGTATATTTGCTCAGTAAGTTGCTTCAGGGTAGGTGTGCTTTCTTTTTGTTTTTGAACTTCCTAAATCTGACAGAGCTTGGTACCTGACATGAAGTCAATAAATTATTGATGACTTTATTTCTACTATAACATGTAGCTTTTGGGATCAAGGTAGTTAAACTGATGAGTGAAATTGATTTTGGATCTGAAAATACTATCAAAATATTTGTGACCAAAAGGCTTCATTAAGGAAACAAATAGCTCAAGTATGCTTTAGAGTGGGCCCATTTAACAAATTGTTTTGTACCTAATTTAGGAGCATTTATTTACCTGCATTGTATGGCATATCATCTATTTTTGTTTTGGTAAAACAGAACTGATTGATTTGGAATGTACCATAATTTCAGTCTTCATTCAATAAGGATGAAGTAATAGAATGAAAAAGAAATTGGCATAAAGGCTACTATAAACATCATGTTTATTCAATAAACTCTGTGACTTAAATGTAGCAAAGTTGAATCACATTATAAACATTCTACATTTCATAACATTCTCAAATCATAATTGTTTTCTCCCAATTAGCCTTCTTACATGCAAATATATGATATAACAATTCAAGAAACATTTATTAAATGTCTTATTATACTTATTATAAAAAATGGCAAGTAAGTGGTACAGTGAATAGAGCAGTGGGCCCAGAGTCAAGAAGAATCATCTTTTTAATTCAATTATGACCTTCAGATACTTACTAGCTGTATGATTCTGGGCGAGTCACTTAATCCTATTTGCCACAGTTTCCTCATTTGCAAAATAAGCTAGAGATGGAAATGGCAAATCTTTTCTTTATCTTTGCTAAGACTACCCCAAATAGAATCATGAAGAGTCAGATACCTAAGAAGCAAGGTGAAGCTTGTATTCCAATCTCTATTCACATGTAATCTCATTGGACTATTATACTCAGATAACAATTAATGAAGATTGTATTGTAAATAAATAAATAAAAATGATTACTTTTTCCTTTAGGTAGGCCAGATTATGATCACATGAGCCTTTTTTAAGTGAAGTTTTTTTTTTTTATTTTCAAAATGTATGCAAGGATAGTTTTTCAACATTGATCCTTAAAAAAATCCTGTGCTCCCATTTCCCCCGCTTACCTCCACCTACCCTAGATGGTATGTGATCCAATATATGTTAAACATAGTAAAATAAGTGTAAATCCAATATATGCATACATATTTATACAATTACTTTGATGGAAAGAAAATTTAGATCAAAAAGTTAAAAAAATGAGAAAGAAAATAAAATTCAAGCAAACTACAACAAAAAGAATGAAAATTTTATGCTGTGATAGCTCTTCACACAGTTCTCACAGTCCTCTCTCTGGATGTAAATGGCTCTCTCCCATTACAGGTCTACTGAAACTGAACCTTTTTTTTTTTTTTTTTTTTTTAATCACTGAATTCTTCACACCAATATACTACTATCTACTATCTCTTTAATAATGTCCCATGCTTGCTAGCTTTCCTGTTCATGACCTTGCTCCTTAGTTTTCCACTATAATAGCAATCAGAGGACATAAAATGTAAGTAAAACATTATTGATATGAATACTGATATAAGTAGTAAGACTTGTCTTACAAGTCCACCAATTCCAAGTTATACTAATGGACTGATATTTGTTTTCGCTTTATACTTTTTGGGAAACCATATGCCAAATACTGTAATTCTTGACTGCCAAAAGAAGCTTAAGTGGTCGTAGCCTGCCTCTTAGTTCTGGAATGTAGATTTTTCTATGATTTCACTGATAAAATTTTGTCTGGATAGAGATTTGAATCCAGAGAGTAGCACTAATACATTTACAAAACACATATTACAAAACATATCCTGGGGGAATTATTTATCAATGTTTCATGTCAAAATAATGTAACATAATAAAACTGCAGCTTGTTCCTCTATAATTTCTTTGTATTCTGAATCCTCATTTTGAAATATTAACTCCTACTTCAATTTATATATCATTTGAAGTAGCATAAATAAAAGCTGTGGAATAGCTGTACAAATAACAAAGGGCATCAATAATAAAAGACAATTTATAACATTCCACAGTATTTTGCAAAGAGATGGAATAAAAACAAAAGAGAAACTTATATAGCTACAAACTGAAGTTCCCTGAGAATATTAACAAACCTTCTGATTTAAAGCACCATTGTGGAAATATGCCTCAGGGTATTTTCCTTAAATTCAATCTATTCTAAGAGAAAGAGATGGTTAAGCATGGGGGATACAGAGGTAAAAAAGGGAGGGCAGAAAGTACCACTGGGTGTCACCATTACTGCACAGAAAGAAAAATAAAATAAAATTTATCTAGTATGCTAAAAATAATAACTTAAGGATATTCAAAATAGTACAATTTGTAGTCATTCAGCTATTTAAAAGAGCATATAAGCAGGCATATGTTATATCTATATGTATATATGTATGTATGTGTGTTGGAGACAGTAGATGTTTTTAGTTGAGTGACTAGAATGTCAACTTTTAAAGAGAATTTAATATGAGTCATGGAAAGTATTTTGTAAAGAGTTAGTATCATTCTAACATTTTTGAATCGTACTCCATTCCAGCTCTGGATGGAATATGGGTAAATATTTGTGATAGCGTCCATTGTATTCCTTTTTGAAATAATTTTTTTCTTCACATACTCATTTTCTTTTTTTTTAATTTATTATATATTTTTTTATAATATTATCCCTTGTATTCATTTTTCCAAATTATTACCCTCCTCCCTCTACTCCCTCCCCCCATGACAGGCGATCCCATACATTTTACATGTGTTACAATATAACCTAGATGCAATACAACACATACTCATTTTCAAAACATGAAATAGTTCTTTACAATAATCAATTGGGGAATGAAGATAAAAATTCTTATTTTATTGATATTGTTGAGAAAAAGCAAGCATCTAAAAATAAATTCTGAAAAAAAGAATATTTGAAAAGTTTTTCATTAAGATGGTTCAATAATAACAAAAAGGAAAAGTATGGGGGAGAATAACACCTTTAAACTATTTCTCAAATATTTCTCTCTTTGATAGATATAGAATTAAATATAAAAGAAAAACATAAATTAAGAGCTGAACTTTTATTGGATTTTGTGATTTTTTTAAAAGGGAAAATATTCACTTAGTAAATTAATAATTTAGAGACACCACTTTCAAATTTTGAATTTATGCCATGACCTTTACTTTTGGAACCCTATAAAAGATGATTTAATAAATAAATTCTTCTGTTTTTATTAGTTTTTTTAATGAATGACTGTTTCCCAGTTTCATTCAGAATAGCAAATGTTAAACTAGAGAATTGCTTGAAGAAAAAACAAAGAAATTACTTCTCTTTAGTTATCAGGACTCCTTTGAGCACAAGTCTTTTAAAGTTTGTTTGCTTGTTGAATACTTATCATTTGAACAGAACAACAAAGATGCAAATAAGAAATCTACATATTTAAATTAATTCAATAGTCTTCACTTCAGTAGTCACATTTTGGGGGATTTGCTTAACCTCACTATTCTTTCTTTCTTTGCTAGGATCATTTCAGACCAATTGCTGATCATAAGTGAGTTATCCCCACACCAACAGTCATTTTTCATGTTACACAGGTTGAAAAAGTTTTCCTTCTAGGTAATGGAAATGACCTTTGATACCAAAGTGCTCTACTATACCACACTGCCTTTGCTTTTTCAAGTACAAGTCAATGTCCACCAGTTCTGGTTTCCCTCTTAATTATTTTTCCTTTTGTCATATACTGAAAATTTACATCTGTTGGCTTCAAAGTCTATCATTAGTGTTGGACAAAACAAAGTCAATGTGATGCCATGTCTAGACAACATGCAAATTTGGAAAACAATTGAATCAAATTCTATACTAATACAAATTAATATTTAAGTTATTAACTGATTAAATGTGGCTTTAGATTGCTATATGGTATTGACTTCCCTGTGTGATTATAAGAACCACAGTTTAATAATTGATTCTCCAGTAAATAATCATTTAAAGCAAATCTTTGTGCTGAATTTTTTGAATGGAATAGCTAAAACTATATATTTGGAATCTACTTTTAAAAATGTGCAAAAACATTCTCACCTTTCCTTAGCTTTTATAACTAATTTTTGTTAGATGGATAGTTTCAGGCTTGCTGAGAATTAAGAAGACTGGTATTCTGTTGGTTCTCAGAAATTCCATTTGTCTATGTAAATGTGGAAATTACTCTCCTTTCTTGTTCTGAGGAAACATTAAAATATGGATTTCTAGGACATTGTATCCCTCCAAAAACATCATTGTAATAAAGTATGGGGAAAATGTACAGATAAATCTCATGAATATCCCAGTAGAAGAGACTTGTTTGGGAAAATGCTTTCCCCCCAAAGTACACAATAGCTATGTGCCTAATAAGACAACAATGATAGCTAAGCATGTGTTTTATTTGTAATCTCTGGGGGTGATGGTGGAGTAGTGATCCTGAGGAGTAAACAATAACATTTAGTTTGGGCACCATATCTCTAAGATATGAATATGAATATGTTAACTATGATTTGATTTTTCTTGGCACATATATATCAGCAGATATACTTTATTCCTCTAATTATTTTTGAGAGCGATTAAAAAACTTATAATGATGATAATCAGGATACACAGAGTAAATTCTGATTTCTGCTTCCATTAGCCAATTCTTATAAAAGAATTACTAATATTTATCAGATAATTGGATACCCAAAGAGAGCCTAATACATGATGAAAAGTACTTTGTTTTTCTTTGCCTTTTCCAGTATGCCACTCATTTATTTGTCATAAAACTCTGCTGCTTAAAGTTTGAACAGGCCTTTGGAACCTTTTTTGAATATAACATACATTGAGTTGATAATTAAAAACTATGTGATATCGAAACCAGGGTCATTGTATTTGTATAGACTCTTTTATAGACATCCTACTCATTGCCATAATAACTGAAGCTGTCATGACAGTGGTCTGTGCCTAGCATGAAGCCCTAAACAATTCTGACAGGCTGCAGCTCATTAAGGGACACTCATTTTGTTGAAATGTCTATCAGCTCTCAGGGATGCACCAAGATGAATAGACCCAAAACAATAGGCCCATTTGTTAGAGCAGTAGCTTCTCTAATACATGATGAGACAATCAAGCCAAGCTGCCTTCGGCACAAAGACATAATTAATCAAATGGACAAATGGTTCAAAAATTGCTCTAGTATATTCTGTAGTGGACAGAGGTTTCCATGGAAACATTGGCGTTTGCATCACAGTTAATGACCATTCTGTACAATAAAGATTCCCCCCACCCCTGCAAAGACACTTCTACCTCCCCCATCCCTTCTCAAAATGCATGCATAGGAACACAAATACATATATGCATACAACCTGAAAAGACAAATTAGGAAAAGAGTAACACTGGGAGTGGTGGCTTAAAACATAAGCTTTTGGCACTTATACTCTATATTTCAGAAAGAAATTAACAGTTGTATTTGGTCATTTGTGAAACAAATTCCAGTATTTATGTTGAGCCTCCCAATGTCCTATCATACTATGCACATAGTAGGTATATTATAAATGTTTGTTGAATCAACTTGAATATTTAGGAAGAGGACTACATGGAATGACAAACTCAAATAAAGTTTTTTAAATGCTAGTAAGTGTTAATAATGAAATATTCACAGAAATAGTATGTCTGAGTAGTGGCCAATTAACATATTTGAAACATTTTTAATTCTAGCAGGTTGAGAAATTAAAATAAATAAATGTAAATAAAACCTGTTTGGTAAAATGTGGCCCCCCAAATTAACTTCTGTTAAATGAGAATGAAATGAGTATAAAATCTCAGACCCAGAGAACATATGATTAAATATATTACTTTCCTCTTTTTAAAAAGGTGGGGGACTATGCAGACAGAATAGTGTATATGCTGTCAGATATGATCACTGGGTCGTTTGGATTTGATTAACTATTTTTCAATACTGCTGAGAGGGCAGGAAGGAAAGAAGAAAGTTTTGAAGAGGAACTGGTTATATTTTGAAAGGACAATAGTGGGAAAATAATATTTTTAAGTTAAAAAAAAGAAAAATGATAGCATGATGCAATAGATAAAATGATAAATTTGAAAAATGATAAAATGATAAACATGATAAAATTTAAGTCACCAGGATTCCAGGTCTACCACTTACTAATTATGCGATGGTAGGCAAGTCATTTAATATCTCTGGGTCTCAGTTTCCTCACACATAAATTGAAGGCATGACCTCTAAGGTTCCTTCCAGCTATAAATCTAACATTCCATGAAGGTGAACACATCTGTCTTGTCATCAGTAACAACACGGCTGAATAATTAACAAAGTGCAGGGTACACTTATAATTACACTTTTTAGATCAGGAATCTGTTACCACACTTATTTATATTGTTTAAATTTCTAATCCACAGAAGTTTAAAAATCTTATTTCCTGTGTCTTATTTCCTAAGATTAGGGATTCTTAACTATGTTTACTCTCTCTCTGTGTGTGTGTGTGTGTGTGTGTGTGTGTGTGTGTGTGTGTGTATGTGTATGTGTGTCAAAGAGAGAGAGAAAGAGACAAAGAAAAAGAGAGAGTCAGAGAGACACAGAGACACAGAGAAAGACAGGGATAGAGACAGAGACACACCAAGACACGACAGAAAGACAGAGACAGAAAGGAAGGTAAAGACAGAAAGGTAGATAGAGACACACACAGGGAGAGACAGAGACAGAAAGAGGTAAAGAGAAAGACATGGAGAGAGATAGAGAGAAAGAGACAAAGAAAAAGAGAGACAGAGAAATAGACAAAGAGAGAGAGACAGATAACAAAGAGACAGACAGACAGACAAGCACAGAGAGAGGCAGACAGAGACAGAGAGAGCAAGACAGAGAGATGGAGAAAAAGAGAGAGCAAGAAAGAAAGACACAGAAAGAGAAAGAGAGGAAGAGAGAGAAAGAGAGACAGAGAGAGAGAGAGATAGAGAGAGAGAGAGAGACAGAGAGAGAGACAGAGAGAGACAGAGAGAGACAGAGAGACAGAGACAGAGAGAGACAGAGTGACAGAGAGAGACAGAGAGAGAGAGACAGAGACAGAGAGAGACAGACAGAGAGAGAGAGAGAGAGAGAGAGAGAGAGAGAGAGAGAGAGAGAGAGAGAGAGAGAGAATCAGAAAGACACAGGAAGAGACAGAGACAGAGAGAGCAGACAAAGAGAGACACAGAGAGACAGAGAAAGACAAAGAGAAGGTAGAGCCAGAGAAACAGACACATACAGAGACTCACAGAGACACAGAAAGAGAGAGAGCAAGACAGAGACAGAGACACACAGAGAAACTCAGAGACCCAGAGAGAGACAGAAAGAGAGGGAGAGACAAAGGGACAGAAAGAGGAAGGGGGAGAGAGAAACAGAGAAAGACAGAGACAAAGAATGTATATAGCTATCTAGAGAGATACAGAGAAAGACAGAGACAAAGAATGTATATAGCTATCTAATCTAAATATATAGATATAGATATTTATCTAATATGTGGAGAGAGGGAGGAAGGGAAGGAGAGAGAGCGACAGAGAGAGAGAGAGAGAGAGAGAGAGAGAGAGAGAGAGAGAGAGAGAGAGAGAGAGAGAGAAAGAGAGAGAAGATGAACTCTGGTGATAGTCTAGCAAAGCCTATGAACTTCTAAGAATATCATTTTTATAATAATACAAACAGGCTTACAAAAGAGACAAAATTATATGGACATGATGTTAAATTATGGAAAAAAACAAATCAAGGGACTTAGGTCAAGAATACTGCTATGAGCCTTGCTTTCTTCTAGATGACAATATGCAATATTTTTGAGTTTATAATATTAGTTAACCCTTGCTAACCCATTATTCAGTCAGTAACATATACCTCAACCCAATTAAAATGCCTATGTTCCCAAAGGCTCTATGAGATTGCTGATCTCACAAGTGCCTCTTAGCTTTCAGTACTGTGGATCTTTAAATACAGCTAATATTAGCGGACTGAGTGTCTTCAGAATTTCTTTTGCTACTATGCTTCTGCTGAATATGCTTTATGTTACCACATTTTGTGTGGTTATTTGAGATCATTTCTAATCACTCCATTTTATTGAAAGCTCTTTGAAGACAAGGTCTGGTTTTTATTTGTATTTGTAAACATTGTATATTTTCATACATGGGAAGAAGTTAATTTTTTGGTCTTAGAATCATAACTTTAGAGGTTATCTATTCCAACACCCTTTTTAAATAAATGAAGACATTGAAGCTTGGTGATACCCCTAATGTCACACAGATAATAATTGGATTTAAATTTGGATCCTCTAGTTCCAAATCTCATTTTTTCATTTATTTTTCCCCCTACACAACATGACATGTCAGATGTGGCTTTCAACTCTTCTAGAGATGAAAGTGATTTATTTTAACAGCAACATTCAAAACTTTCACCTTCAATTTAGGGAAGAATTGAAGTGGGAAGACAGGAATTAGCATTTATATAAAGTCTAATATGTGCCAGACACTAATAAGCATTTTACCAAAATTATCTCATGTGATCATTTCAATAATCCTGTTGGGTAGATGCTATTATTATTCCCATTTTAAAGTTGAAGTAACTGAAGCAAACAGAGATTAAATGATTTGTCCGGCGTAAAACAGCTAGGAAGTGTCCAAGTCATATTTGAACTCAGATCTTCCTAACTGAAGGCCCAAATTCTTTATTCACTTCACCACTTAGCTATCTGGATGACACCCTGACATGTCATGGAATGGTAAAAAGATTTACTTTGTGCTAACCCAACAAGGATATACAGCAAAGATACACTGACAGCTTCATTGAATGAAGTCCTTCTGGTCTTCCTTTGGAAACATATCTATTCAGAGGAGGATATTGTGATGGGCATTGTGACTTTCAGGAATTCACTAAGTTCAAGGGGCCTAGCCTAGACTTTATGGAGGAGATATTTTATGTCCTTTAGGGTAATAAAATCAATATCATGTAAGCTGAAGACAATCAGGATAGCTTTATTTCCTTTTAGGGAGAGCTAATCGCTATGGAAAATGCAAGAATTGAGACTTGACTCTAATAGGTGATGGGAGTGAGAGCAATGAAGCTAAAGCAAAGCATGGGGTAATCAGATATGGACAACTTTGTCTCCTTTTAGAGAAATGTGATCTCTCTAGTGTAGGAAGGGAAGGAAGACAGGACTTTGGACTACCGCATGTGATTGGGGGTAGGAGGGAAAGAGCTCCATCAGAAAGAGGTAGCAAATATTAATCAAAGCATAACCCATTAAGAGTAACATTTTGGTGGGCTGCCAATTTTACATATAGAATTAATCATGTTTCCCCCATTCCCTCTTCTTAAGTCTTTGGAGAAAGGATAAGTACTGTGAAAGAACACGACAAAAGCCACAAGTAGAGCTACTTATGTATACCCATGATAATTTTGTTGTATCAAAATTCCATTCAAGTGAAAAAAGACAAACTTATTTCAGTTAATTATTTTTGTATCCAACATAATAAATACTTTGTATTTAATAGACACCTAATAAATGATGATTGGATGAATAAATGAATGTTATCAGAATATAGATATTCCACAATATTCTATTGTCCTTCCCAAATACAATGTAAACATAAGAAAAATACCTATAATAATGATTTGGGGAGGAGTGTAGTGAGCCATACTTGTCCATGTTTTATCCCTGTAGGATTCATTGTTTATACCCCCCAGTCTCAAACAAAGGGAAAAATTGATTGTGTAATTATATGTGCTTCTAGGTACAATGTATAACTGGAATATATGATCTCTTTTTCTTTACACATTTGAATAAAGGTATAAAGAATGCAGTTCTGAATCTTTAATCCTTTTTTTAAGTGTCATATAGCAATAATCTTCCTACTTTAAACAATGATGTGTTTGTCTTGTATTCAATTTTATTCTTGAGCTGCACCATTGAATTAATCCTTCATTTATCACATTTCTTGTTCTTCTAGTAATTTAGTCCTCTTTTCCATATTTTGCACCTATATAACAATTTGTATCTGTAATAATTCTATATTTGCTCCATTTTTCTTCCCTCCAAATTTTACTTGTGACAGTATTATCATGGTAAGGTTTCTAAATTTTTATTAAATGTATTATAGCACACTGTCTCAAAACTTACTACAATATAGTGAGCAGGATAAATTGAAGATATTATCATTATTCTCCTTTTAGAAATAAAAACCCCTGAAAAATAACATTCTAATGGTATTCAAATAGAATCTTGTAGAATATAAGATAATTGCAGGCAGATTTTATTTCTTCACATACTTAATACAGTCAGACAGGCAACCACCATTTATTCAGTACTTACTATGTCAAAGCATAATGCACACATATACAAAAAAAGGACAATCTGAGGCCCTCAAGGGGTTTACATTTTAATAGTGGAAAAAAAATGGAAAAGAGAATTGAAAGTCAGAAAGGGTGAGGAGAATGTACCCATATTGAGGCAAAGTGGTGAGTCTAACAAGTCAGAAGTATAGTTACGAGAGGAATAAAGCATGATCAGTCTAATCCCTTCCTTAAAAGTGAAGCCTTCAGAAGGAACTTACCAGTAGAAGAGAGCTAATAAGACCTTAAGAGATGAGAGAAGTTCCAGGGTGATGTGGACATGGGTTTTATAATAACTATTTTTTAGAATTTCCCTTCTTCAAAGGGGAGTGGGACAATGGAGTAGCAGCACAACAACCACCTAATTAGAAGGATTTCTGACACAGAGCTGCTTTATATATGTGATTCTTCATGAGTGAACTCTAGCCAAATATGGAGATACCTGTAGTTACCAGAAACAACAGAGCCAGCCTTGATTAACTCAGGGGCAAACTTTCCTAGAAGCTGTAGATTCAGGACCTTGCCCATGACTTTCTAAACATCCCTTTCATCTTGTTGTCTGCACTCAATCCTTGAACTCTCTAAATTATTGTCCTTGTCTCAAAGTACCAAGAATTCATTGCCCCAGTTGTTAAACTCTTTATATCTCATTTCAGAAACTCAGTCCATTATATTACCCCTTCCCTCCCCAGATCAATTCATTTTCTATCTTACTTTCTTAGAAAATTATATAAATCATTTCTTACTTTCTCCAAATTGAGCTATTTAGTATTAAGCTATCTTCTTCAGATGATGTTGTAGTACCTACTTAATAATGATCACTCTTGATTTTTACTGGCAGAGTCTCCCTCCTATTTTCTTCTCTTTGGGAAAGAGGGATTTAGATTCCATAGGACTCTTGAGTAAAGATGGCAAATGAATGAAAGTCTGAGACATAATTGGTAAGGAAAGAAGTATTGTTGGTCTTGGCCTATCTTCAACATAGTACCATCTTGAAGGTACTCACAAATGGGAGAAGGAGCTTGGAATGGTAGAGGGATATTCCAGGGTGAGGAGATTTGCTTCAAGCTTGCATAATAGTTACTTAAAAATTATATTTAATATAATTGAATCTTACACTTAGAGTGTAAGAAAACTTGAAGATTATTTGACTTAGAGGCATCCATTTTTGATACTCCTGGACAGATTGGATGTGCTACTCCAAGAAGCTATAGCACGCACAGCAGTCTGGGCATTTTGGCACAGGGGATAAACTAGGCTGAGATTAACCAGAAGCCTAAAATTTGTCAGTGAATTGGGGAGATACTTATTCCAAATATGTGAAAATTTCCAGTAGCATGAAAAAATGAAATCAATTTGTGAATAAAAAAAGTGAGACTAAGGGCTTTGTCCAATTCTGCCTTAATTAAATCCAATTCATGTGCAAGTCAAAACATCACCCCATGATGTCATTGGTCCTCTTCAAAGATGAAGGACCAACAACAACCTTAGAATCTTTATCTGCAAAGCAAAGGAATTGAATTTGGACTCTGATGTTTTATTTCTAACTCTAAAGTTATGTTTTATTGGTACGACATTCATGAGCTTATATTAAAGATCCTGCCTTAATATTTTTTAAATTTTCTAATTGTTTTAAAGTTTAATATGTTCATTCTTTATTAGTAGGGAATAGCTTAGTCTGGATATAAGTTGAATAACATTTCTCATTATTTTGTTTTCATTACTGCTAACATTATATAATAATAACTAACACATATTGCATTTTAATGTTTGCAAAGCACTTTACAAGCTATCTCATTTAAACATCACAACAACTCTATGAGGTAGGTGCTATTATTATCCTCTTTTTACAGATGAATAAACCAAACTTAATGACGTAGCAATTATTTCAGGTAACACAGCAAGTAAAGTGTCAGAAGCAGAATTCAGATTGAGGTCTTCCTAACTTCAAGTATGGTACTCTATAACAGTCCTATCTTCATACATAATATTCATGGTAAAGTTCTATTGTATAGCATGAATTTATTTAAGGTTATATTAAAAGATACAAGATATGGAAAGAAAAATAAAAACTTAAATTAGAGACCAATTATTGAACCATAGTACTCTGGGTCTTAGGACCAATCAAGCTATGTTTGAAGAGAATAGTACTAGAAAGTCATGAGGTAACATTTTATTTTAAAATAGTAGATTATCCATCTTCCTACTTAGATTGGGAAAGGTTTGTTATGCCACAGTCTCCTTGAGCTGTTCTACTTCAGTTTCCCTGCACTAGTTTTTTCTTATTGTCCTGACTGAGTTTCCCTGAATTGTTCTATCTCAGTTTCCTTAACTCTTCTGCCTCAATCGCCTTAAGTTGTAAAACCCCCTCTGGTTCATTAAGACTGAGGATCATTTGCTTTAAGGTTATAAATTGTCAATGGGAGATGAGGAGCAGATCAGACATCCTGGCTCCTAGCTCCCTCTGCCTTCAAAGAATTTGTAACACCGTCCCTCTAAAATATTCTGAGAGATAAGACCATCCTCATACTTCAATTGACATCCTTACTTCTGTTTATTCAAACATCCTGACTCTGGCTTTTCAGTAAGATTTTATTGCTCTCCCCATCCTGATAGAACCAAAAGATTCTGTAAGAACTTTTCCTGCTCTGCTGTTCTTTTCTTTGTTTGAAAGCTATAAAAGGGTTTGTCATTCCCCCATTCGTCACTGGATACTTTGAGACAAGAGTCTTGTCCAGTCAATTAAACTCTCAAATTAATAAAATATTAAAAACTCTCTAATCTCTATCTTGCCTCAGTTTCTCCGGCATTACAGGTTGAAATTGGTGTTGATGGAAAGGATATATAAATCATTAAAATTATGTATTCTTTAAAAAAATATCCCTCTATCTCTCCCTTTCCTTCTCTCCTCCCCCCTGTCTCTTTGTCTCTCTGTCTCTCTGTCTTTCTGTCTCTGTCTCTGTCTCTAATTTTTTTTCCCTCCCTCGACACTATATAAATATAAATATATATATATGTGTGTGTGTATGTTTGAATAGTTATATATATTCATATAGGCTCACATATTAAAAATGTGCACCACAAAACACACAAAAGTATATAGCACATAAATTTACACATATGTTCATATCTTTATATATTATATGAATATGCATATATTAATTTATATATGTGTATATATCCTGAATACATACTAAATTTAGTTTTGCCAAATAAATATGCACATTATATATAATATATATTTATACAAAACATATATACACATGTACTAAACGTATGTATTGTATTGTTTATGTGTATATAAAATTTGTGTGTATCTCTCTAAGGAGGAATGTGACACCCTACAATGAAATATTCATTTCTTAGTATTTAAAGTCCTAGCGATATGAAGCAAGAAATTAAAAATTAATGCTGGAGAGATAAGTATAGTGAATTTTGTTGAGTTTTGTACTCTCAAAATATTGATATGGCTGCCACTAAAATGAAATGTTATCAAGATATTGGATGTCCACAGAAAGGAAAAATAAGAATTTTTTTGAGAAAAGAAAAACCCTAAAATCATCATAGTGTTGAAACAGTTTTAGGTTGGTTATATTGTATGATTAGTTAGAACTCTGTGAAATGTTGACTGAAATTCCTGCCTAGTATTCTTAGGGTCAATACTAGAATGTTATATTCAAAGGCAGATCCTCAGTTGGTCAATTACCTTTAATTTTAAGGAAGTCAATATATGTTTAAGTTATCTGCATATATATATATATTATATATATATATATGATTCTTAAAAAAATCTGAAATTTGCTTACATTGCATACTTGGAAAGAGTATATAAAATTGGTTTCTAATATTAGAAATCCTTAAAAATAATAGATAATTCAAACTTTTGGTCCATTTGTAGAAATTCACTGGTGAGATTTACTTTGGAGATTAAATGTTTAAATGATAGTTGATTTCGTGCTTGTTTTGATTATAAATATTATAGTAGCCCAACAAGTTAATGAACATTTGCTAAGCTATTGCTATATGTCTGGTACTGTAATAAGAACTGTAAGCTCCAAGATATCTTGGAAGGTTCAGTGAGGCAAAAGAAACTCAATGAAAGAGGCATCTTTGCCTCAATTTCTCACAATGATTAAGGATTTAAGCCTTAATCATTGAATGAATGTGGCTTCAGTCAAATTGAGACCCCTTGAAGAGCTTAGCCAAGATTTCCTCCCACTGTATTTAAAGCATCTCTAGTTGTCTTTATCTAGCCACTGGACCCTGAAGGCTTAGAAGGGGAAAGTGAGGCAGGTGACCTTATATAGGTCTTTCTCACTTAAATCCAATTCACTTATACCTCCCTGATATCATGGTCCTCTTAAAAAACAAAGAACAAACAACAATTAAGAACTGGGAATCTAAATACAAGTAAAAAGAAATATAGTCCTAGCTCTCAAAATTTTTATGTTCTAATGAGGGGAGATAACTCATTAAAAAGAATTAAAAGGATAGAAAGAAGTATACCAACTATTCATATGAAGGAGAAGTCATGAGACAGTAATGAAATCAGGAGAGGAGTAAAGAAGTGAGTATTATTGTCCATACACTTCCACAAAATGGAGATTTTGGAAATAGCTCACCTAGTAGAAGAATAATTAGGTCATAGATTATAGGATCAGGATCATAGTTTAGAAGTGGAAGACTTTTATAAATTGCATGGCTCAATTGCCTAATTTTCTAAGGGTGGAAACTAAGGTCCAGAGAAGGAACATCATGTTCCTTCATAAAATTAAGATACTTATTAAGTACCTACTGTGACCAAAGCGCTTTTATAGATTCTGAATGAAATTTAAAATTTTATGACAATATTATATTAGGGATGGTGACATAATACATAAGTAATTATAATATATGACTACTACACAAAATATATGTAAATCAAGTTATTTGTAAAATGGAAGTAGAGGATAATTATTGCTTGAGTTGCTCATAGAAGACTTCAAAGGAGAAGGCAGTGACATTGAAACTGGATTTTAAAGGAATAACCGGGAATTAGACAAAGACAAATAGTACTTCTCAGACATTGGGGATATTGAAAACAAAAACATGGAGGCAAAGAAAGTCTGAAATGTGAAGTCCAATTTAGCTGAAGCACAGAAAATGTAGAAAGGAGTTTGTAAGATAAACTTGGTACAGCTGTGACATATTATAAAAGTATTTGCATTTTATGCAAACTTTTGAGTTTTTCTTGACAAGAAAGAAGGACTTACTGACAGTCTCAACTAGGTAGAGGAAAAATATAGCCATATCTATCTTCTATCTAAATATTCATCCATCCATCTATCTATCTATCATGTCTACTTGTAAGTCTGGCAGCAATACAGAAAATGAATTAGAGCCCAGCTCCTTAAACTGTGGTTCATGACTCCATATAAAGTATAATAACTTAATACAGGGATCTTGAAGTTATGATTTATTATCAGTAAACATTTGATTTATATATCTATATATGTAGTTATGTAAAAATTTCTCAGGCAAAAAAAAGGTCATGAATGGAAAAAATTTAAGAAGCCCTAGATTAGAATACATAATATATATTGGACAGTAGAAATAGAAAGACTAACTAGGATGATTATTGCAATAATCCAGACACCTTGTAATGAATCCCTTACTAGGTTGATGGTTGTGAGAATCAAGAAAAAAATCGATGCAAAAGATACGGTGAAGATGGATTTGATAGAATATGATAAATTACTGCACATTATCGATGAAGCAGAGAGAATAGTGACTATGTGTGGCAGTACCACGTGATGAAATAACAAAATTGGGGTGAAGAATGATCTGATGGGGAAAGGATAACAAAATTATTCAAAATATTCTATCTGTATTTTTCATTTAGGATCCAGTTGTTCTCCCATACTAATTTTAATGAGATATAAACTCCAAAAAAAAAAAAGATAACTTAGACTCCTAATATAATCTGTTTTACACAAATGATGTCTCCTAATTGAAGGTTATCTCTTCACAGTTTTCCATAGGTTTGTTCTAGAATTTCCATATTTCAAATCCTATTTTGATATTTATCATATCAGAAAAAAACCTGTTTTTTCCAAGATAAAACTAATTTTCTTCTCAATGTATACTTTACTTTTAAAAAATCATTTTTCCAATTACAAGTCATTTTTTAACATTTAATTTATAACATTTTAAATTCCAAACTTTCTTCCTCTATGTCTCTATCTCCCTTTCGCTGTCTCTATCTCTGTTTCTGTGTCTTTATTTCTGTCTCTGTTTCTCTCTCTCTCTTCATTAAGAAAGAAAGCAATTTTATAAATTTGATATAGGTTATAATTATTCAAAACATATCTTCAACATTAGCTATGTTATAAAAGAAAATAGGCAAAAAAAAAAGAAAAAAGAAAAAAGAACGAATGTTAAAAAATGTATACTTTTGAGGGCAACTAGGTGGGTAGAGCACCAGTACTGAAGTCAGGAAGACCCTAGTTCAAATGTGACCTCAGACACTTAACACTTCCTAGCTGTGTGACCCTGGGCAAGTCACTTAACCCCATTTGCCTCAGCCTCAGGAAAAAAAAAAAGTATGTTTCAATCTGTATTCAGAATTCATAAGTTCTTTGTCTAGAGATGAACATTATTTTTCATCAATCCCAATTGATGGGCATCCTGTCAATTCTCAATTCTTTGTCAAAATAAAAAAAGCTCTTACAAATATTTTTGTATGTACAAGTCTTTTTACACTTAGAAAAATGTCTTTGGCACTGCTGGGTAAAAAGGTATATATGGGTATATATACACAGATATTTATTTATATATGTATACACACACACACACACACACACATGCGCGTCTTATAGCCTATTAGAAATAGTTCCAAATTGTCAGAAATTTGCTATAACTTTTTCATATTTATAATTACATATTTCTTATACTGTTATGATTACTACAATTTATAGTTATGACTAGTATCACATTTATGATTACCTGCACTCCATTTTACCTGTTTACTCTTTCTCCTTTTTGCCTGCCTCTCCTCAAAAGTGTTTTGCTTCTGACCACCACCTCTCAATCTGACCATCTTTCTATCTTCCCTCCCTCCTTTCTAGGGTAAATTAGATTACTACATCCAACGGAGTGTATGTTATTTTCTCTTTGAGTCAATTTTGCTAAGAGTAAGATTCAAGCGTTGTCTACCACCTCCACATATTCTATTACATGATAAAAGCTTTTATGAGCTTTTTTATGTGAGATAATTTACCCTATCCGACTTCTCTTTCTCTCTTCTTCCACTGTATTCCCTTTCTCACTTCTTAATTTTATTTTTTTTAGGATATGATGCCATCATGTTCAACTCATATCCATGCCCTCAGTCTAAGTATACTCCATTTATCTGTACTAATAATGACAAAATTCTTAGAAGTCACGAGTATTTTCTTCTCATGTAGGAATTTAAATGATTTAACCATATTAAATCTTTTATGATTTCTTTTTCCAGGTTATCCTTTTATGTTTCTCTTGAATATTGCAAATTTTCTATCCAACTCTGTTCTTTTCTTTGGGAATACTTGAAGTTCCTTTATACTATTCAATGTATACTTTTGCCCTTTACTCAGTTTTGCTGGAGAGTTGATTCTTAATTGTAATTCCAGGACCTTCACCATCCAGAACATCACATTCCAAACCTTCTGTCTTTTTAAAGTTGAACTTCTAGCTGTTTTGTTATCATGACTGTGGCTTCACAACTTTTGAATTGTGTCTTTTTGGTTGTTTGCACTATTTTTTCTTTGAACTGAAAGTTCTGGAATTTAGGGGTTTTACTTTTTGTCCTTTTATGATGGGAATCATGTACTCTTTTTTACTATTTCTTTCTAGTATATTGGAGTAATTTTCTTCAACAATTTCTGGAAATATTATGTGCAGGCTTTTTTTTTTTTTTTTTTTTACTTTTGTCTTTGACCATGGCTTTTAGGTAGTTCAATATTTTAAAAATTCTCTTTTTGGCTGCATTTTCCATATCACTTGTTTTTCCAGTGAGATATTTTACTTTTCTTTTTTTCTGTTTTTCATTTTTTTTACTTTATTTTATCAAGTCTTCATTCTTTATGGAATCATTAGCTTCTATTTGCTCAATTCTAATTTATAAGAAATGATTTTTTTAGTGAGTTTTTGTGTTTTCTTTTATTTTTAGCCAATGTTGCTTTTTATGGAGTTTTTCTGTTAAGTAGATTTTTGATCCTTTTTTACCATTAGGAAATTCTGTTTTTAAGCATTGTTTTCTTCTATAATTTCTTTTGTCCTTCTTTTATCAAACTAATGACTCTTTTCATGATTCATCTTTTTAAAAAAACTTTATATTTTTTGATAATTACACATGCATGTTAACTTTTTAAAATACACATTTATTTATCAATTATTTTGGGAGAGAAAAATCAGAACAAAAGGTAAAATCCATGAGAGAGGGAAAAAAAAAGTGAACATAGCATGTGTTGATTTCCCTAGTTCTTTCTCTGGATACAGATAGTGTTTTCGGTCCAAAAGTTTATTAGGATTGCCTTGGACATAATTCATCTTTCATGATAACATTTCTTTCCTCAATGTTTTTATCCACATCTCTGATTTTTAAAATCTTTGTTGAGCTCTTTTTTGAATTCTTTTTGGGACTATGATTAATTCACATATTTCTTTGAGACTTTGAATGTGTCTATTTTGGCATTATTGTCTTCTCAGTTTGTGTTTTGATCTCTCTAGCACTGTCATAACTCATAATTTTCTTAGCTTTTTTTCTTGAGTTTTAACTTTCTGTCATAGTTGAACTTTGCTCTTTCATAGAGGTACACTGTCCCAAACTCCAGGTTTTTACCCCGTTGTTTTTAGAAATATTTCAAGGAGTCTTTATGTTTTCAGTTTTCCAAGGTGATATAATCTAAGGAAAGGTATGGTTGTTGTTGTTTGTTCTTTATTCTCAAAAAGGACTATGACAGGGTGGTGATACCATGATATGCAAAGGAATTGGATTTCAATGAAGAGAGGATATGCAAGATCATTTGATTCACTTTACCCTCCAAAGCCATCTATTTCCAATGGACAGATATAAATCAGTCTAACTGGAGATGATCCTGGATGCAATGAGAAGTGTTGGCTTTTTTTTTTTTTTAATTAAGGTCTTCAACAGGTTTGAGTTTGACTGTGATTATGGTTTGGTATCTCCTCTTTCAGATAGTAAAATATATAAATAAACAAACAAATGAATGTTATTTATATTCACTCTGAATAAAGACCTAAATAATGACCAAATGGGCTTAAGCCTGGATCCTATTGGTGACCAATCAGTGAGAATCAGAGTGGTTTTGGTTTAAGGCATGATTTTTAAAGAAAGAAATCTAGTCAATAACCCCCAAGATATCTTGGAAGTATTATGAGGAACAAAATAGGAAAAAAAGCTTTTAAGAGCATCTGTAGGTAAAAGTATGATACCCTATGTGGATAGGGGAAAGGAAAGGGAAGGAGGGAGAGAAGGAGGGAAGGAGGGAGAGGAGGGAAGGAAGGAGGGAAGGAGGGAAGGAAAGAGGGAAGGAGAGAAAGAGGGAGAGAAGGAGGGAAGGAAGAGGGAAGGAAGGAGGGAAGGAAGGAAGGAAGGAAGGAAGGAAGGATGGAAGGAGGGAAGGAGGGAGGGAAAGAAAGAGACAGAAATACTTGAAGTTGAAAATGCCAAATATTTTTTTAAATGAGGTATTATAAGAAGATAGGGTAATATAATAAAACATGCTGGAATAGATTTATCAAAAGCCCTGACAATTTGATCAGCACCCAACTTAGGGAAACCTGATGTGGTGAGAGACCTGTCTTGAAATTGTGACCAGGGTCCCTGCTCCATCTAGTGTTTTTCATGGTTCGGGATTTCAACCTATAATTTTATATTACATATACATATACATATACATATACATATACATATACATATACATATACATATACATATACATATACATATACACATACATATACATATACATATACACATACGTATACGTATATGTATACATATACACATACGTATACGTATATGTATACATATACACATACGTATACGTATATGTATACATATACATATACGTATACGTATACATATACATATACATATACGTATACACATATATACATATACATATACATATACATATATTATATATACATATATTTATATTATATACATATATATGTACACACACATATATAAATATATATATATATATACATATATATGTACACACATACACACACATATATATAATGCAAGGGAGACTTGTTCCCAAACCATCCAAGGAATCCTTGTAATAATCTTCTGATCAATTGTCTAATCTCCTTATCATCTGTGGGCTAAAATAAATCAAAGCTACCAAGCGAATTATTGAATTACTCTGCATGCACTGGATTATATTCTACTCTCACTTCAGTGAGACAGACCTTTCCTGATGAATTTCTATGTTTTTGGGGGGCCTAGAAAATAGTTTCACTCCATTTTTCCATCCTTTTTTTTTTTTTTTTTTTTTTTTTTTGCTGAGGCAACTGGAGTAAAGTGACTTGCCAGAGTCACACAGCCAGGAAATGTTAAGTGTCTCTGAAACTAGATTTAAACTCTGGTCCTCCTGACTTCAGGGCTGGTGCTCTATCCACTGTACCATTTAGTGGCCCCACTCCATTCTTTTGTTGTTTCTACTACTCTAGAATGCATTTTGAATCATTGTTTTTTGGAGTGGTAGAGTCTTGCCTTTACTTTGCCATCTTGGCTCCATCTCCACCATGTGCTACGTTAAAGCCCTCTATTTAAATAGATATTTGAAATATTCCAAATTTTTAACTTCCTTTTAAAAATTAAATTATATTTATTTCAGTTGACAAACTTTTGTTTTCTTATCGCTCTCAACTTTGAAAAATTAAAACATAGAAATCCTTGTAACAAATTTGTATATTTAAAGAAATTTTGAACTGTGATCTAGAAGTTCCTAAACTGTGTATTATCTTTGACTTCATAGTCTTAACTCTATACTCCAAGCAGATCAAAGAAAGAGGTAACAGATCCATACATACACACACACACACATACACACACACACACATCTATCTCAGCTGCTTTCTTTCTTTTTTTCTTTCTTTCTTTTTTTTTTTCTTCTGATGGCAAAGAACAAAAATCAAGAGAATATTTGTGTGTTGAGTGAATGTCTGCAAAGATTTTTGACCACCTACTTTTTTTATCCCCACTTTCCTTCTTGGTACTAGTGATTTACTTAGTTCTGAAAAATATTTCTTTTCAAAGTAACTCTACCTGGGAACCCAACTGAGCCAAAGATGGAAGCTTTAGTTGCTCCTTTTCTTTGGTCTAAGTTCTAGTTCATGGCTGTTTTAAAACCCTGCTATTTACTGCTCTCATTCCATAAGCATATAAGGAAAGAACATTTATTTCTCAACATCTGATGTGAAAAGATATGTAGTGCTGATTTGGGGGCGGGGGAGGAAGAGTGAAAAGTCTTTTCAAGTCTTAACGTTAACTTGGGACTAGATTCTAATTCTATACTGTAAAACTTAAGAGACACCTGCACACAGTGAATGAGAACCAAGCCTAAAATATTTAAATTTGGCTGCTTGTGCTAGGCATAAATCACATAACATCATGGAGACAGTTCCATTATGGCTTACTTTTTCCCCTCCAAATGGGAAACTTACACAGAAAAAGTATATTCCATTTTCTCCCCTTCTGGGGGGAATAATAAACTCTTTGCTTTTCATGCATATATTATGAGTGACTTTGTTTCTTTATGTGATATACATATAAACATGTTTATGTTTGCATATATATGTATTTGTGGGTCTAATATGCACAAATATTTAGATAAACTCTCTTTACACACATATATATTTAAATATATGTTTCAATATAGGTCATTTGTAATCAAGCATTCTTTCTATGTGTATATGTAAGTATATACACAGACATAACAATCTATGACTTCTTGAATGTTAAAGGGAAAAAACTACCATAAACTGATGTCATATGTGTCATTGTATTCCTTTAACCTATGGATTTTGGGGTGGGGAGAAAGAGAAATAAGCTACTGATTAAAAATAACAACAACAATAAAATTAATCTTTCCTTATCTTATCTTTTGTGTTACTTTGATTTATAATTTTTCTCCAAGCATTAGTGACTTCTTAAAGAGTAATTATATAGAAAAGTCAAACTTTTCTCTTCAATTTGTATATGTAATACTAAAAAAAACCCCAAATTATGATTTTTCTTTGTAATATCCTTAAATGAATATACTCATAAATTAAGAAGTTTTCTGTCTTGATACTCTGGCTATAAATACCTGACTTTTAAAGGGGCAAAAAACAATCAAAGTCTCAATCTTAAGTTTAATGCATTTAGAAAAGAAGTAACATGATGAATGTGATGGTAATAACAGATAGATAAATAAGACAGACAGACAGACAGACAGATAGATAGATAGATAGATAGATAGATAGATAGATAGATAGATAGATAGATAGATTAGAGAATACATGTATCTATTTCTCTATCTTCAGAAAAATTAGAATCTTTGGTCTTGATCAGAGGACAAATGATCACAGCTAGTCTCTTGAGACAGATATTAGCTAAAAGGCTTGGTGAGATTTTAAAAAGATCTTTGCTGCAAACACAAGTATAAAACAGAAAAATTCAAAGTTGTGAAAAATATTGTATATTTTATTTAAAAACAATGTGCTTTCTAAATGATTTAATTGCTTAAGATTTTTTTTTTGATAAAATCTGGTCCATGACTTTAGCTAAAAGGATGGGGTGCAGGTGGGGGAGAGTGTTGTGGGATGTTTGAGGAAAAAAGACTTTTCCCCAATTTTGTAATCCTTGGAGTGTGCCACTATCACCCTTTCAAACAATAAATGAAACAATCTAGTGTTCTGCTGCTGCATTATATTATTTTCACCCTTCTAAATGCCAATCAAGGATGAGTTTTCTAGCTAATTGAAAAGAAGTCTTAGATTCTTAAAAGTACTGGCCACTGTTTTGTGTATTTACCTTGGAAATTCTAGTTACTACTTGGCATAGGAAAGATCAATTATTGACTTTTGAATTTTCCTTCTATTTCTATCTCAAATAAAGAAACCAGTTGCTTATTTGTCTTTCAGGTCTTTCCTTATAATTGTTTAAAATCAATGTTCTGTCATTTATTTCACACAAGGAAGCAGAATTTTTAAATATTTTCATAAATATCACTAATCATGGCATGAAAAGAAATAAATAAAAGTCACACAAAATAAAACTTGATTGCTTTATAACTTGTGCTTTTGGTGAGATTATACACATCTTGGACAGCAAGATGACAAAGTGGACAGAGTATCAGGTCTGGAGACATAAAGATTTGAATTTAAATTTCATCTTAGATAGTTTTTAGCACTGTGACTCTGGGCAAACCACTTAACTTTTGTTTGCCATGGTTAACTCATCTGCAAAATGGGGATAATAATTGAATATACCTTGAAGAGTTGTTGCCAAGATCATATGAGATAATAACTATAAAATAAGTATAAAATACTTAAAGTGTCTGACAAATAGTAGGCATTATATAGATGTTAGCCATTATTATTAGTAGTATTACAATATGAATATAGATCAATTAAACTTTTCAAATTTAAGTGCAGAAGATAATATAAAGATAACAAATAGGTGCATAATTTTAAACACAAATAAATGTATGAGTATGTTTCAAATTTCCTCTAAAGTTTTATACACTTTCCTCCAATTGATAATTGTTTACAGGGGCAGCTAGGTTGCACAGTGGATAGAGCACCAGCCCTGAATTTAGGAGGACACGAGTTCGGATCTGGTCTCAGACACTTAACATTCCTAGCTGTGTGACTCTGGGCAAGTCACTTAACCCCAGCCTCAGGAAAAAAAAAAAAAAAAAAAAAAGATAATTGTTTACATTTGTTCTGCAGAGGTCTGAGTGAAGTACTTGCAAATATAAACCTGATTTGTATGTATTAATATCTTTTAAAAATTATTACTGGTGGTATACAGATTCTACCTATTTAAGTGTGGCATGCAGTGGTAGATGCAGACAGGAGAAAGGCCTGTTTTTCTCTTCATGATCTCAAACTGAAATTCATAAGGAAGGGCATCGTGACTATCCCTGCCCCTTCCAGTTCCTGTAATATTTTCATACCTCAAGGATATGTAGAAAGAAAGATCATTGGTCTGATTGTATTTTGGTTTCTGTCTTTTTTATTTTGCTCATGTCTTAATATTTCAATTTCTGTCAGTAACACCTCCCATCTGAGAAACACAGAGCTGCCTTAAGGGTTTTTTTTCCATGCAATAGAACAGTTTATTTGTTAGCTATCTTCAATTCAGTTTAGTAATTCCATATCATTCTTAAAGAATATTTCTAAGGGGGTAGATCTTTTCCTTATAAGATCATAATATTTTAATAGTGACCATAATCATACATTAAGTGTAATATTTTAAAATAAACATAATAAGTTTCTCAATATATGAACTCTATCGTTTCTGTGTTTTTATTCTCTCAATAACTGATATTTATCTAATTCTCTTAATTGAATTGCTTTTAAAAATTATATTTTATTATTAGTTTGTTCCCCTCTCCATAATGCTTAGCATATGCAATCAAATATTCATTCATTTAAATTGGATATTTGGAAGGAAGACTTTAGCAGCCAGTAGTATTGTGTGTATATTTAGAAATATTTGCATATGACCGAGTATTTTTTATACCTTGTTGTTTTCTTAACTAGGCTATGCTTTATTATGTCTTTTTATTCAACTAGGTATTGGTTTTCAGTCACCCAGTTTATTACTGGTGCCTGTGTCCCTTTTATTGTATCTGCTGCTGAGCTTTCTATTTCCTTGATTTAAGACACAATAAAGACATCAACCTTCATTTTCAACTGAGTATGTCCTGTGTTTAATTTATTTATGATTTCTGGTGAATGCATATGTGTTATCAGTAGTGAATCTGGAATTATTCTGCAGAAATCAAATTAGAGCTCCCCTGTCTCCCTAGAGTTCCATATGGAGAAGAAAAATAGTTAAAGCTTCAAATTAACTGAAAAAGGGAAAGCAACTCCTTCTGTGTCTACCATACACATCTTGGAACACAATTGGAAACAGAAAATAAAGGAACAAACAATAGTTGGCAGAACATGAAGTGGCTGTTGAACAATAAGTGCATATTCAGAAGACTCATATCCCTTTCCAGAGGAGTTTACAGCTTTCAAGCTCTATATATTAATCACCCAAATCCAGGAGTGTGTGTGTGTGTGTGTGTGTGTGTGTGTGTGTGTGTGGAAACACACATATCCCTAGATATACACATATATATAACACACATATGCACACATGTAACATGCAGATCTCTCTCTCTCTCTCTATATATATATACACACACACTCAAATATATATATATATATATATATATATATATATATATATATATATGTATGTATGTATATTTGTACATATTCATATAAAAAACCTCAATGGCTTAGGTTCTTTAGGAGAAGAAAATAAAATATTTTAATTGGGGCCCAATGTATCTCTTTTAAATTCTTTTTTTTTTTGTTGGATGTTACATAAATATAATTTTAGCTCTTTAAGGAAACTTTATTAGGTTTAATGCTGGTGCCATATTGATTTGTAGTTTTATAAATTTTGCATTTTCTATTCTTAAATATTAACTCTTTAATTTTATTATTACTATTCTAACATCAACAAATGTCAGCTTTTGAGACAGACTTCTGGAATGAAAGGTGTCAAATAATATTTTAAAGGAATGAATCCTTCACTTATTGAAACAATTTTTTTCTGTATCTAAACTATTTGTGGAATCTTTTAATGTCTCTGTGGCTCAGTTTTTCCTTTTATGAATAGAAAATTAACTTTCACATATTGATGTTGTTTGTAAGGATAATAATAAATACATAGTGTCTTAAAGTTTACAAAGCACTGTATAGATCTCATTTGAACATCCCAGCAACTCTAAAAGCAGAAAAATATTATATTCTCTATTTTCCAGATAAAAAAACAAGTTTACAAAATCAAATGGTTTGTTTCTGATCACACAAAGTATTATAGGTAGAGGTCTTCATTGTTCCAAGTCCTCTGTGTTCTCCACTAAACAAATACTTTTTTCCTAAGGAGACAATTGCTAAGAAAGAATCTAAAGTTATGTGTTAAAACTATTGAAAAAAAAAAGACATTGGTTCTGATGTTAATTTAATTGTCAGAAAGAGCTTATGCTGTTAATTACCTAATACTCCCACAGGGTCATTCTCATCAGGAATATAGTCATAATGGAATACCAGGAGTACCAACCAAGATGCTACAGAAAGGTTATAAAATAGAAAAGCCCAGTGATATAGAGTCTTAAATTTAGGTGTGATTAAAATTGTGGAGATAGATCTTTATTTTCATTTACTTAGTATTTTAATATTTATGTTGCTTCTGGGACTGGGATGATGCTTTTTTCACAAGTAACCATCAGGTTGTTTCCTAAACAGAAGGTACAGTTTATAAAATGGATATTTATTGCTATGGAATTAATTGTCATTTCCCAAAGTACAAATTATCTAATTTAATCAATGTCTGTATACAGGCCCTATACAAAAATAAATAGTCTTTTCCTTCATCTCTAGGGACTTACATGCTAATATGGATAGCATTGCTATTTATATGAAAACAAAGTTATGATATCCAGGTGTCCAAATGGATACAGTGTGTGGTGTCAGGAGGACATGAGTTCAAATTCTGACTCAGACATTTACTATTATGTGACTTGAATAAAGTAATTTACCCTTTGGTCACCTCAATTTCTTCAAGTGTAAAATGGGAATAATAACAGTATCTACTTCTGAGGATTGCTGTGAGGATCAATTAATTAATAAATTTAATCAACAAACACTTATTAAATACCTAACAAGTGACAAGCACTGTGCTAAGTATTAGAGGAAATAAAAGAAATGAAAAGAAAGTTATTTATCCCAAGGATAAAATAAAATAACATTTGTAAAGTGCTCAGCATAATGCTGGGGCAGAGCAGGCACAATATAAATATTAGTCATGATGACATAACAGGTATGATAGAAAAAGATAAAAATTAATTAAAAGTTTTAGGAATATATCATTGGATAGTATTTTCTGCTTATTAGATAGCTCAAAGTATATTTGACTTCTGGACAGCAGTGGAGGAATATAGCCAATAGTTAAGAAGAAAATCAGAAACCACAGTGAATGGAGCTGCTACCATCCAACAGGTGAGAGTGAAGACCCAATCAGGTTCAATTCAAGTACTTGATAGTGCTTAAAGAGTCATATTTGCCCCAGATATCAGGGTTATATAGAGTCTTTGTGCAATATGCTAAGTATTATCCTTTGTCCTCACAGTTACAAATGTGAAAGTAAAGGCAGTTCTATCCTCAAGTAAGATAAATAATTATAGGAATGATGAATGGGACTATCGCTAAATAAATTGATAGACACCATGCAGGGGTGCTTGATTTCATGATCTTAGTTGCAGAACTAACTTGGTGAGGTTGGGGTCAGCACAGACAGGCAGTTAGAAATGAAACTGTGGAGGAGTTAACTAGAGGGGGAGAGTAAAGTTAAATATGACAGCATTTCCTTAGTACTCTGGGAGAAATTTTCTAAGCAGGAGAGCAAGGCCCAAAGGAGGAAGTTCTTCCAAGTTGACAAGGATGTAAAGGGGGTGACTAGAGATCTATAGTCGGAATACAGACTAAATTCCTTGCTTTCCTTGTACTATCTGTATAACTTTGTATAAGTAATTTAACTTTGCCTCAGTTTTCTTATATATGAAAAGAGGAGGTAACTGAAAGTGGATCACAATATAGTATTTTCACCTTTTTTTTTTGCTTTTTTCGCTTGCTTTTTTCCTTTCTCATTTTTTCTCCTTTTTGATCTGATTTGTGTGTGTGTGTGTGTGTGTGTGTGTGTGTGTGTGTGTGTGTGTGCAGCATGATAAATGTGGAAATATGTTTAGAAGAATTACACATGTTTAACCTATATTGGATTAGTTGCTATCTGAGAGAGGGTAGGGAGAAGGGAGGGAGAAAAATTTGGAACACAAAGTTTTGCAAGGGTGAATATTGAAAACTATATTTGCATATATTTTGAAAATAAAAAGCTATATTAAATTTTTTAGAAGATAAGAGGAAGTAAAAAGAGGTAATTTCTTTAGTCCTTTATAGCTCCAAATCTACAATCCTATATTATTACAGTTATTACAATCTCTTCCCTATATAATAATATAGGGACTATATAATAATATAATGACTATATATTCTTTTATGACCATTCAGATAGGTATACCTCCAATCCACTACAAGGCCTCTGCCCAATTGCTTACTGCTTTCTTCAGCATCACTGAACCCAACAAGTAAGAAATTTGGAAACCTCTTTTCCTCAGAATCTACTATGGATATTAAACTTTATCTATTCTGCCCAGATTTACCAAATGTTTTGACAAACACGCAAAAAAATCCCAACCTTTTCTTAATAATTGAGAATTTAGATAGTTGACAAGAAACTTGCACTTACAGAGATAGAATCTAATTCTTCCATGAATCCACAATTTCTGTCCAAGAAGACATGTTCCAGAAGAGACATAGCCATCAGCCACTCACCTAAAGCACAGATCTTTTCTTTTCTATCTGGCACTTTAGAGGAACCCAGAGATTTAATCAATTATTAAAAAAACAAACAAACAAACAAACAACTTTTTAAATGCCTACTCTATACCAAGCATTAGGCAAAGCTCAGGGGATATAAAGACAAAATTAAAGAGCTCCTGCCATAGAGTACTTTTTATATCTTATTAAGAAAGACAATACATATAGAAGTTATACAATGCATGTAAAATGTATGCAAAATAAATGCAAGATAATCTTGGGGAGAATGCATTAACAACTGTAGTGATGAGAAAGGCTTCATGTATTGGTAGTTCTTTTTTTAAGGCTTTGAAGGAAAGTGAGTGAGAATTCTAAGGGGCAGAGGTGAGGAAGGTGTACATTTCAGGTATAGAGGACAGTTACATAGAGGAAAGGCATGGAAATGAGAAATTCATTATCTTCCTATATGGTCATTGACACTTAGGGCAATATGGTGATACAATGAATAGAGTGCCAGGCTGGGGTCAAAAAAATTCATGTTCCTGAATTAAAATCTGGCCTTAGAAATGTAATTACTGTGCGACCTTGGGTAAATCACTTCACTATTTGTCTTACTTTCACCATGTATAAAATAAGCTGAAAAAGGAAATGGCAAAGCAGTCCAGTATCTTTGCCAAGAAAACCCCAAATGGAGTTAGCAAAGTCAGACATGAGTAAAATGACTAAAAATCATCAAAAAGCATTGGTACTTCCCTTTCAGATTTATTCCTACTTCACTGAAACATACAAAGATCAATGGCTCCAATGATTGCCTTGCCCAATGTATTTCCATCTTGAAAATGGTTTATAATAGCTGGGTAAAGTTGGAGTAGACCTGCAGTCCCTTGCTTCAAACCATTGTAACATCAAGATTCTAAAGATAACAAAATTGTCTCAAATACCTTTGGTATCTTGACTATATAATAGAATATTTCAGCTTAAAGTATATTAAATGTACTACTATGATGCTGTCTGCATATGGATTATAAGTTGTTTTATTTGCTTTCTAAAATTTCTTCTTGATGTCCAGAGGATAAGATGCCCAACTCTTATGCAGAGGAAATGTCTGCATTTCCTCCCCACTCTTCCACCTTCTCCCATCTAGGAAGCTACTCATTATTAGTTATCAGCAAAGGTGGAAATTTTTTTTTAAATTCCCAAAGGAAATAATTTCTGACTATTTTTATAACAACATTTAGGGCAAAGTTTGATTTTCTGAATATTTCCCACAAATTATTCTTCATGTGCTCTGTATCTCATCAGTTCAAAGAATAAAAAGACACCATTTCTATGAAAACAATTAGTTGAAGGAAAAAATGAAATACGATCACAGATCCTTGTACCCATGTCACTAGGAACAAAAATACACAACATGTTGCTCAAAATGGTAACTACTGCCAGCTGTAAGTGAATATTTATAATGCAAAATAATCCCTCTGTGGTGTTCCAGATGCAATATGGTCTGGACGGCTACCCAGAGCCAAAATAACTCAGTTTCAAAGCAAGGTCAGAACAGTAGGAGGATATAATTTTTCTTACTATAGGGGATGGTAACAATTGTCTTATAGGGTAGGTAAGGAGAGGATAATGATAGGAGAGTGTTAGTAAAACCCAGATAGAAGTATCAACCTCAGATCATCTACAGCCATTCCTCAAATTTATGAATCTTGCTATTCAAGATTTTCTTATGCTCATGAATTAAATTTTGTGGAGATTTTATACTTGGAAATGAAAGATAAACTTGATATATACTTGACAGCAAATAAGTTTAGTACAGTATACTCTTTGATAAGTAAACAAAATTCTAATATAATTTCTTCATCTCAGGTGTTAACCATTCAGTTGTAGTCCTGAGATATCTCCTGTCATATAATACTAGTATTCTCAAAATAAATTTGATATTAAATGTAACAATGCTAATTATATCTATATACCCGAAGTTACTGCTTATTGATATGCATTATTATGCTGATAGTTGTCTTTACCTGCTCCTCTGTTTTCTACAGTGATAGAATAAGTAGCAGCAGGAACAATTAAAAGAATTTGAACATCTGGTATAAAACTTAGTATTTGTATAAGAATGGACAAGTCCATTGTCCTCTATGAGCCTAATTTTTCTTATAGACACTATTGGGATAATAATATATATACTATGTGTATACTCCATGTGTATACTATATATACAATGTGTCAGAGAGAATTGAAGTCTTCTTGGATGCAATACCAGCTCTGTACTCAATATCCTTTAAAACTCCTCAAAATGGTCATAGATAATAAGTGATTCTATTTTTTCTCCTCTCATTCTTCTTAACCCCTTACAATATAGTTTCTGATCATGAATTTCACTCAAACTACTGTTTCCAAATTTATCATAGATCTCTTAGTTGACAAATCCAGTGGCCTTTTTCAAATCTTCATTCTTTTTCACTTCTCTGCAGCCATTGACACTGTTATTATTCTCTCTTTTCTTTAATATTCTTTTCTCTGTAGGTTTTTGGTGTTTTACTTTCTCCTGATTCTGATCCTACCTATCTGATCATTCCTTCTCAGTATCCTTTGCTGGATCGTCATCCAGCTTGCACCCTTTAAACATAGTTATTTTACAGGATTTTATCCTGAACACTCATCTTTTTTCTCTATGATATTTGGTGATCTCATCAGTTGCCATGGATTTAATTACCATCTCTATGCTGACAAAATTCAAATATTTCTATCCTATCCCAATTTTTATTGACTTCCAATCTTGCTTCTCCAACTGATTTTCAGACATCTTAAATTTGATATATCCAATAGACATCCTAACCAAAACATTTCTATTATAGAACTCTTATTTTTATCTATAGGCCCTCCTCTTCCTTTTTTTTTAATTATTGTATTGGGAAACAATTGCCTTGGATAGGCAATCCAGAAGTCATACCTTGTAATGGGTCAGAACTCTGGAGAAATATATTTGAGGCAAGGATTTTTACAACAAGGTGTTGACTCAGTGGAATTGATAAGACAATGGTTATTTAATTTAGCATGGTGATTAATAGTTCTCTGATGATTGACTTAATCTTACAACAAATAATGATTCCCTAGTGATATAATGATTGGCTCATACTCAGGATGATGAATTGATTTAATTGTAATAGCGTAGACAAACTCAGCCCCAGAGAAGACTTGACCAGACTCATGACGACTCTCCTGCCTTCATCACTTCTCCTCTAAGATCAAGGACTTCGGCTGGTCCCAAGATCCTCCAGAGAGCTAGTCTGGGCACTATATTTTAATATAGTGGCTCTAGAAAGCAACTGCACATTTTGTCACCCCAACTTGGGGGCTCTAGAAAGCAGGACATTACATTGAGATGTGTAGACTGCTGACTGACTGACTGACTAACAGAGACTGCTGATGCAGACTGGGAGAGTGAAGGAGACAATAAAGACTTTAGACTTTATCCCTGACTATTCTCATGGTGATTATTCTGCTCAAACAAAGGCTGGTTCAAAGATCCTCCAGAAAGCTAGCCCAGACCTGACTTCTCACTGTCTCTCATTACCACATATATAATCTACTGCCAAATGCTAACAACTTTATCTTGCAGCATCTCTTGAATACTTTTCCTTCTCTCCTATTACATTGTTGCCACTCTAATGCAGATTCTCATTACCTCATGCTTAGACTATTACAGTAGCTTGCTGTTGTGTCTAACCTGATTCAGTTCTCTCCGTGTTTCAATCCATCTTCAAATAAGCCATGAAAGAAAATTTCCTAAAATATTAGTCTAATGTCCCACATGCTCAATCTTCATCAATTCAACAAAACCCAAGTTGATCCTAATTGCTCTCTGGTATCAAAAACAAATTGCTCAGTTTGTCATCAAATCCATTCATAACCTACCTTCTCTTACCTTTGAAGTCTTCTTATATCTTACTCTACATCACTAGTCTTTGAATCAATCATACTGGCCTTCTGGTTGTTACACGAACAAGACACTCCATCATCTGACTGCAGTCATTTTCTCTGTCTTTTATTCAATTCATGGAAAAGCTCTCCTTTTTCAACTCTACCTATAATTTTCCTGGCTTCCTTTAAGTGTCAACTAAAATCCCCAATTTTTACCAATCTCCCTTAATTTTCATGCCTTCCTCTCAAAATTATTTCTTATATATCCTATATATATACATATATATATATATATATATATATATATGTATATATATATATATATATATATATAGAGAGAGAGAGAGAGAGAGAGAGAGAGAGAGAGAGAGAGCGAGAGAGAGAGAGCTTGCTTTGCATATATTTGTTTGTAAATTCACATGTAAGCTTCTTGAGGGTAGGGACTATTTTTGACTTTTTGTATGCCCAGCACTTAGCATTGTGTTTGACATATATTAAGTCCTGGTGCTTAATAAATATTTATAGATTCCTTTTTACTAATGGTTACATTAATAATTACTAGTTTTTGGCCACAAGAAAAATATGGCTTCTCCAACATGCTTAATAAATATTTATAGATTCCTTTTTATTAATGATTACATTAATAATTACTAGTTTTTGGCCACAAGAAAAATATGGCTTCTCCAACTATTTATGTGTGGTGAATATGATGAGAGTTAGGAAAGGGGGAACCCTTTTTGGCTTGGCACAAGGATAGTCCAGTGATGGTGCAGAATCCCCTGTAAAGGAATTTACAGACCCAAAAACTTAGAATGATTAAAAAAAAAGTTTATTATAGGGGTTTAGAAGTAAGGGCAAAGGTAGAAAGAGACCAAGGCCAGAGGTGGTCGCTGGGAGGACAGGAATCCTTACATTGCCAGAAGGATACCATGTTTGTGGGGCTTCTGCAAAGAGTGGACTTCCAGGGTTCCCCTTTTTATAATCTTGAAAGTGGGTGGAGTCCCAGGCTCCTGGCTGCTTTAGGCCAGGGTTAGCATTGAATAGAATTCAATGGGTTTTTAGATAAGGAAGAAGCTGTTTGTGGGGGTTGGGGAAACCTGAGCAGATAATGGGGACTGGGAAAGCCCGCATATCATTGGAATTCAAAAAGGGTGCTTTTTGACCAGGATTTGTGAATCAAAAGATCCTAGCTTCTTCAACCATGGGGGGGGGGTGTTGGAAATCAGAAAGGAATCTTAAAGAGACCTCAACCCCCATCAAATATCCTGAAGTTAGATTATTATTATTTTTTTTACTCACAAATTATTGTAGCTATTTGTCCAGAAATTCTATTATAAAGAGATACAATCATTTCTATGGTGCCTTGTCTTTTTTTTCTTCTATTTTGAAGGGAGACAGATGTTAGTTATTTCAATAGTGTTTCTTCATATAAAGAAGAATATTTGAAAGCTTTTGCAAATCTAAAATTGTTGTTTATCTTTCTTTCTTGAAGAGGACCATGGAATTAGGGAAGTGTTGGCATGACCATGGCAAGTGAATTGGATTTGAGTGAGGGAAGGCTGGGTCCAGTGGTCACATATAGATCAAGAGGACTGGAGATGATCTTAGATGATAGGATGAAATGGGATACCTTGGCCTTAAAGCTTAAAAAGAGTTAAGATTTTTCAATAGGTCTCAGTTTGACTGAGGCCACAGCCATTAAGGCTAGGTAGCAATTGAGGCAAAGAATCTCTTCTTTCACCTGGTTTTAAAAAGCCTAAATAAATAAATAAATGAATCTGGGAGGGAAATACCCTCAGGGTTTCTGGTCAAAGTAGAATTGATTGCTATTTATATTCAATTTGAATCAATCAGAACCCAAACAATGACAAATGGGGCTTGACCAAGGACTTATCTGTGGCCAATGAGAATCAGAGTGGTTTTGGTTTAAGGAATGATCCTTATGAAATAAATATAACCTATAAACCCCTTTCTCCTTCCCAATCTGAAATATTTGTTAGTTGCCTACTTTCCTTTCCTTTTCTTTTTTTTGTTCTTTTTTGATTGGGTGTTGTGATTTGTCCAGGATCAGACAATTAGGAAGTATTAAATGCCTGAGATCACATTTGAACACAGGTCCTTCTGACTTCAGGGCTGGTGCTTTATCCACTGTGTCACCTAGTTGCCCCTAGTTGCCTACTTTTCAATGAAAGACATTATCTTCTATGGAAATTAGGGTGGAAGTCAAAAAAATTAAAATATGTAGTTTAGTAACCTATTTGGATTTAGATTTAGATGAATTAGAAAATACCCTAAATTCATAAATTTTTTGGGAAATTCAAACTTTGGCAAACTTTTTTTTTTAAAGAAATATTTTCTTTAAGAAAATATTTTAAAAAGTATGGACTGGAATCTAATTAAATGAGAAAAATATTTGTAAACTTCTCTGCAACTGTAAAACTATTTAAGTATCAGTTATTATTATTTACTATGATATAACAACACTATACATTATCACATATTTAATCCATTCTTATCTTAGATTTCACATACATACACACATACAGAATCCCACTGTTCCTCTTCAGAAAAAAGAAATGAAGTAAAATTTTCTGGTAATTATACTAAATTTTTTTATACAAAGGTCAATCTAACAAAAAAGTTATTATCATAAGTGGTTAAAATTATTTATCAAGCAATCATAATATAGTACATTTTTTTCATCATAAAAGCTACAAAGTTTTCAAATGAATGTTTTCCCCATATTAATTAATCAATTTCAAAAGTCTATCATTGTATCTAAATTTCTCAGGCATGTCTGAAAAAGTGTCACATTGTCCTTCAGTGAGTTTGTCCCTAGAGTGCTACATAAGCAAGCCACTCCCCATATTTATTTCAACCTTTAGAATTTGAATTGAGTTAAGAAATGTCATGGTTTTTTCAAGGTCAAAACCCAGAAATAACTCAACATTCTTCAACCTTCACCTGGTTTTGAAGATTTCCTTGCAGCTGCCTGGAAAACAATTTTTTTTTAAACCTATGACAGATATGGAGCATGTAAGATCCTGAAAGTTTAAGTGATTTCCTAAAGGTTTTGTCCAGACTTAGAGGTGAAATCAGCAAAAATAAGTCTTCAATTCCTTGGTCAGTCTTACCCTTGGACTGTCAGCCCATGGTCACAAAACTGAAGTAAGACTGTAAGATTGCAATGAAGTTACTCCTGAGACTTAGCCAAAGGTAATTGAAGGGCCAAAATTCTAGTCTGCTACTTTTTCAAGGATTTGCTGGTTGGCTAATAATTGCAATCAATATGTGTTACCCAAAACACACATATTGGGAGAAATTGTATATTTGAGGTGAAGTATTATTCTATGACTAAAGAACTTAAGTCTCTTACTGCATGTACAAATAAATCTGTATTCAAAGCTATTTCTCATTGATAATATCAATGCATTTATTTATCATCAGGGTTAGTATGGGAGCTTCCTGGGGTTTAACTTCTTATTTATGGCATCTTATTTTACTCTCACATCACAAAAGACTAGTTTATACATTTCATCCACATTTTGTTAATGTTTACAAAATATATGTTAGTGGAACCACTGAAGAATGGTAAATCCTATATCTTTCTTTATAATTCAGTAGTTGATCTTTAACTCTCAGATAAGGCTGCCAAGATAAATATCATGATATAGGATAAATGAATAAGAATATTTATGAAAAAGCAAAGTAGGAAGATTAAATTATTATGGTATAATGAGCTCAGATATAAAAAAAATTCTAACAATTCCTTAATAATTTCCCATACATTCACTCATCCATTCTTGTACAATGAGATGAAGTAATCTAGGATCACAGTTTAATTACAGTTACAACTAAAGAGTTGTGGTAATTTTGTGACATATAAAACACTTTATATGTTTGGCCCATGTATAGATTTCATCACTATAGATGCCATTTTAGCAAACCAACAGAATACATATATATATATATATATATATATATATATATATATATATATATATATATATATATATGTATAGATAGATAGATATAGATATATCGATATATCTATATCTATCTATCTATCTATCTATCTATCTATCTATCTATCTATCTATATCAGGCATCTCCCCTCTTCCATTATATGTCTATTATCTCTTTGAATCCTCACAGTAATACTGTGGAGTAAATATCAATGTTATCATCTTCATTTTCATAAATAAATTAAGATAGAAAGAGATTAAATGAATTGCCTTTGATTACATAGTAGAATTATATGAGGAAGGTCTTTTTAACTCCAGATTTGACAAACTATCTGCTATAGTTTGATATGAGCTATTTCTGTGGATTTAGAGGTAGAAAGGACTTCTTTAGAAATCAACTCTTCCTACTCCCTAATTTTATAGATAAGAAAATTGAAGCACAGAGAGGGTAGAGACTTGCATTAATAAATTTACAAATCTAGTAAGTGGCGGAAATCATGTGGAAATAATCATATCCTCTATATTTGAGCCAGAGTTCTAGCTGCCCTGCTCAAGATCTGGCTTAGTATGAAAATTTCTATTTTAAAGTTCTTTTCTTCCCTCAAAAATGCTTGCTTTAAGCTAGAAAAATTCAGCTTTTGAAACAACAAATCATGTCATTTCTTTAAGTCTCACATAATAAATCTTTGTGTCCATATCTACATATGCCCATGAACAGTTAGAGATGGGTACTTAAAAAATAAGGCTAAAATATAAATAGCACAAGCATAATATAATTTGCACTAGAGCATAATATAACTTGCAATGATGAATAGAGATAGTCGTGCATAGTTGCCAAGCAAACAGTAATTAACAAAGGCGTGAATGAGGATGTTCAGTGAAGACAAGCACCTCCGATGTGAGCACTTGTTAAGTCCTTTTCAGAGCTGCATAACAAACTTTGGTGTCCATCTGTTACTCACTTCTCACCTGTGACTCCAAGAAGCTATAACATTACCCAGCAGACATACCTCAATAAACATATTTTGACAGACAAGTCGATAGTTAACTAGCTGGCACAATTGAGAGAGTGTCAGGTCATCTTCCTGAGTTCAAATCTGATCTCAGACACTTACTAGTTGTATGATTCTGAGTTGGTCCTTTAACCCTGTTAGTCTCAGTTCTTCATCTGTAAAACGAGCTAGACAAAGAAATAGCAAATTACTCCAGTATCTTTGGCAAGAAAAATCCTGATGATATTCATGAAGAGTCTGAAACAATGAAAAATCATTGAACAACTACAAAAGACAGGCTGAACCTTGTTGAGAGTAACTGATAGAATTCAAACCCATTAGTGAGTTAGGGGGGTGTCTAACCCAAACATGCAAAGATTTTTCCTTGGTAGAATAGGTGTCTGAGGACAATTTATTCCAATGGCTATGAAAAGCTTACAGTTTGATCAAACATCAAAGATGTCAAGCTCATCTATCCTAGGCTATTTTCAGTCATTTTGATTTTTGTCTGGCCATTAATCTTTAATGACTCACTTGACTCCAATTTATCAGTCAACATTATCCCATGATGCTATTGGTCCTCTTTGAAAACAAAGGATGACAACAACAACTGACAAAAGGCAACCCAGTAAAGATCAAACCTTGGAAAATATTGGGCAGCATATTAAAGTTGGGTCCTAAAAATTGGACCTTTTTGTCAGTTTTGATAATTTATTAAGCTTTTTCTGATTAATTTTCAATGTGATTTTAAGAACATCATAACTTCTGAGTCATCTAGGTGACATATGAATCCTGGATTTACAGTTAAGAAGATAAGAGTTCAAATCCCATGTGGGATTCTTATTAGCTGTGGGACCTGAGCAAGTCATTTAACCTCTATTTTCCCCATTTTCCTTAATCACAAAATGGGAAGCATAGTACCATCTACTTCACAAGTTTGTTTTGAGGCTCAAATGAATATGAAGTGCTAAGCATAGTCTTTGGCACTTAGTAGATGGCACTTAATAAATACTTATATCTTTTCATTTCCTGTCAGACCTTGGTCTTAGTAGGCCTACTAAAACAGGACAGCCAAATTGACCTTCTGCTCTTTGTGATCCTGTGACTCATAGTATGCAACTATTGTCCAAGGAGGTTTTTTTTTTTTGTTTGTTTGTTTGTTTGTTTTTGTTTTTTGGCAAAGATACTGAAGTGGTTTGTTATTTCTTTCTCTAATGGATTAAGATAAATAGAAATTAAGTAACTTTCCTAGGGCATACAGCTAGTAAGTGTATGAAGCTGAATTTGAAAGTAATTCTTGACTCCAGGGACAGTATTCAATCTACTGAACCACCTAGATACCTCATTATCAAATGTCTACTATGTGCCAATTACTATGCTTATTGCTGAGGATCCAAAGATAGCCAAAAGACAAACCTTATCCACAAAGAATTCTTAATCTAATGGGAGAGATGTACAATTATGTACAAATAAAATATATATAAAGAATACATTTGGGAAAGTTTCAGAAGAAAGACATTAAAATTAAGGAAAAGTGAGAAAGGAATCTTAAAAAGTTTGAGACTTTAGATGAGAATTGAAGGAATCCAATAAAACTTAGAGGCAGAAGAGAAAAAAATTCTAGATATGGGAAAAAGCCAGCAAAAATTCTAGTCAGAGGCTGGAGTGTCTTGTAAGGAATGGCAGACATTGATTCCCATCAAACTAAAGTTAATGGATGGGAGTAAAGTGTCTTAGAAAGTGAAGCCAGGTTATGAAAGACTTTAAAAGTCAACTAGAAGATTTTATATTTGGCCCTAAAGGTAATAGAAAGACAGGAGAGTTTATGGGATAAGAGAATGATGTGTTCAGACCTTCAGGAAGATTATTTGATAACTAAGTGGAGGATGACTTGAAGAGTGGAGAGACGTGAGACAGAGAGATCAAAATAAAATTCTATTTTCATTTCTTGGGTATGAAGTGATAAGAGCCTGTATCTGTATAGTAGTAGGAGAGAATGGAAATGGGGCAGAATACATAGTATTATAATCTACTATATTCTATTCTATATATATATTCTATATTATATTCTACTAGAGTAGAAAAGAACACTTGGAAAACTTCTGGATATGAAGGGAGGGAGAGCTGTAAAACAAATGGAAAAATAATGAGAGAGAATTTCATAAAATAATAGAGGGAAGAGAAAAGGAGAAAAGGACAACCAATAATTCCAAAAGATGCAGGAATATCAAGGAGGTTAAGAATTGATGTAAAGCCACTATGTTTGGCAGTTAAGAGAGTAACTTGATAGAACAGTTTTAGTTTAATGATGAGGTCAGAAGCCAGACTAAAGAATATGAGAATAAAATAAATTTCATGATCAAATCTGCATTTGAGAACTGCAAAATGCATTAAGTGCTGTTCTTCTAAATAGGTGGCAGTTACTAATTTGCACAAAGGATTTGGGGCAGGAATTCTTTTCTCTATTACTAAAATAAATCATCATATTGACAAATATAGCTCTATGCCTCTGTGCCTTGAACATTTTTTGGAAAGAGTCACAGATAATGGGGAACCCTGGGTGAGGTATAAGACTCTTTAGTCCAGTAAAAGGAACCCTGCTGACAATGTCTGGTTTGGCTCTCCATTTCTCCTAAGGGCTCTTGGAAGTCAGGAGGCATGACAACCTGTGTTATAATTAAAGCAGAGTGATACCAAGTGGCAAAGAGAGCAAGTTTTTTAAGTGGTCCCACATATGCTGTTTATAGTTAGCGCATGTCCAGTGTTGCTATAATTATGTAAGGATATTAAGGTATATAAGGCTGAGAGAATTTGGATTAAATGGACTCCATGTTAGAGCATCCATGTGAGGCCTGTCTCTTCACTCCTCTTCTAAGATTAAGGACTCAGGCTGCTACCGAGATCTTCCAGAGAGCTAGTCCGGACATTACATTTAGCCTTCAATGAGGGGCTGTGAAAAGCAGAGCATACAGTAGTTTGACTGAAGCCATCCAAGGTAATAGGAGAACAACTAATTGAATACAATATGATAAAATTGGAGTTATGAAATCTTAAATATAAGAAAAAGAAAGCTTTTAGTATCAAGGAAGTATGAGAAAAATAAGCAGAGGGTTGTTGCCCATAGCCATAGAGGATAGAGAAACCTGGGACAGAGCTAAGGAAGTCTTTTATATTGTTTGTTACTGGGCTGAGAAGTTTGAGAGGCTTGGTACTTTTCTGTTTCTCAGCCTTTTCCACCTAAGCCAATGCATGTTCCCTTAGGATATCCTCTGCTTCCAGATCCTCCTTCCTCAACTCCACCTTTGTGGGCAGGAGAAGGAGGAGAGGGAGGGGCACAGTTTTGCCCTCTTATGTCCCCTGAGACAAGGCAAAGGAGAAGAGATATTTTATTGCAGTTAGGATTGCAATTAACCACTTTGGCTTTTTAGGTAGGGCCTCTGTGGCAGGCCTGCCAGTCCTTATACTTATCCTCATCCAGTGGAAAGTTGATACACCAGTGTGAGTAGAAGAGTGGTCCTCAACAAGTGAAAAAAAATCAGGCCTTATTAGATATAGTACAGGAGCAACTTGACCAAGGACACTTAACAACCTTCTCTAAGTCCTTGGAATTCCCCTGTATTTGCTGTAAAACAGAAATCTGGAAAATGGAGGATGTTGACTGATTTGTGGAAAATAAATGAACAAATAGAAACAATGGGAACTCTTCTGTCTTCTGTCTATCTCCTACTCAATTGCCTAGGGAATGACCTCTTTGAGTTATAGACCTTAAGGATTGTTTCTACTATATCCCTCTAAATAAGGAGGATATGAAAAGATTTACCTTTTCAGTGTCCAGAGTAAATTTAGCTAAACCTTATAAAAGATTTACATGGAAAGTTTTGTCACAGGGAATGAAAAATAGCCCTACCATGTGTCAGACATGTGGCCACTGTTCTTATTCCAGTAAGAAAAGCATTTCCCAAAGTTATGTTATTACACTACATGGATGATAGCTTGGGGTATGCACCTGAGAAACAAATGTTAGAAGCATTCTTACAAAAGATCATAGAAACAATAAGGAACTACTAATTGTATATACCCCAGAAAAAAAAATTCAAAGACATGCCCCCTTTCAATATTTAGGATATGAAGTGTATCCCAAGGTACTTAGGGTACAACAACTTTCTTTAAGAACAGAGAAATTGAACATCTTAAATGACTTTCAGAAATTGATAGGAGATATCCAATGGATGCGTCCAATGTTAGGCTTAACAGCTTATCAATTACAACCATTATATGACATTTTAAGGGGAGATACTGCTTTAGACTCACCCTGTCAGTTTACAAAACTAGTCCAAGAAACTCTGAGAATGGTTGAACTAGCTTTATCCAATGTGGTTGAAAGAGTCACTCAAAAACTCTTGGAAATATCAGTTTTCCTACAAAAGAGGCACCTACAATAGTTTTTCATCAAGGAGACAGTGTAATTGACTGGGTAATCCTCCAATCACAACCAGACCAAAGTCTTACTCCTTATCCAGTGCTTGTGGCTAGAATCTTATTAAAAGCCATTAAACAAGTAATACAATTATTTGGATAAGACCTGAAAAGATACACATCTCTACCAATGTACAAATTAATGTATGATGTGAAATCATCTCAGAGTGGTGAATTTTATTGGCCACAACTTCAAACTTTACACATGGGTCCCTTACCTTAAAGATAACCCAGCTATTACATGATTGGCTGTGGATTTTTGAAGAAAAAGTTTCTAAGATTCCTTTTAGAGAACCAACCATCTTTACAGATGCAAACAAACATAACATTTGTGCTGTATATTCTCCTGACTTAGCTATAAAATAGCAGTCAGAACTCCTTTTAGTCCACTCAGCAGAATGAGTTGTATACAATTACAATAGCTCTTACTCATTATCCAGGAGATGTAAATTATATCTTATTCAGCTTATTCAGTAGGTGTAGTACAAAGAATTGTCACAACCTAAATAAAATTTGTAGCTTTAACATATTTCAGCTCTTTAAGGAACTTTAGGAGCAAGTGAGAACACGTCCAGGTAAGTATTACCTCTTGCATGTCTACTTCATACTAGAATTCTAGGAACTATTTTTTATGGAAACTCAAAGACAAATCACCTTCTCACCATGTTATTTAACACTCCTGTATTTCAGGCAGCCCAAGAATCTCATTCTAAATATCATCAGGCTGCTTGAGCTTTTAAGTTTGCAATTTGGGATAGCAAAAGAGGAAGCTAGGAGCATAGTAAAAACCTGTATGGCTTGCCATCCTTTGCATGCTCCCATGCTCCCTTCAGGGAAGATCCTTGTGGCTTAAGACTCAATGGAATTTGGCAGATTAATGTGATCCATTACAAATGTTTTGGTCATCTGTCTTTAAACATGTTGTAGTGTACATCTTTTTCAGGATTTACTTTTACAGTACCAGCAGCAAAAAAGACAGCTCGAGTGGTCACTGAATTCCTTACACAGGCCTTTGCAGTTATCGGTGTGCCACAAGCAATAAAAACAGATAATGGATCTGCATATACTTCTAAACATTTTACATACTTTTATGCACAGTATCAGATTTCACACATCATTGACATACCCTTCAATCCTCAAGGACAGGCAATAGTAGAGAGGAGAAACAGAGACTTCACGATGCTTCTCCAAAAACAAAAGAGAGGGGGAGCCACAGGAAACCATAGAGAATTTCTAAACTTAATTCTTTATACAATTACTTTTTTTGATTTTTGATGAAGATGCAGTGGGTTTGGCAGACAACTTTCACAAACTGCGGGAAGGGCAGTGTCCAGTGTGAGCAGTTCCAATATCTTTAGATAATTACCAGGTGATGTAGAGAGATTCAGAAAGTGGTGAATGGAGGGGACCAGACAGATTAACTGCTTGGGACAAAGAGTTTGCTTGTGTCTCTACAGATGGAGAAAGAATTCGATGGGTGCCAAAGAGTTATATCTGCCTTGTCCATCAGAGAAAGATGGACAAAGAGAAGACCCTCAAAATGAAGGAGAAGACCCAAGAAACATCACGTGATTCTATCTCTGACTATGACCACCACTGAAAGAGCATAACAGTTAACCTTATGTGTATGGCAATTGACTAATGAACATCTCCATGATTATTAAAAATAATTGATAAAGAGACTGATGCAGGACTTCAAAACCTGCAGGGATCACTGGATTCCCTGACACATGAAGTGATGGACAGTAGATTGGTTTTGGACTATCTCTTGGCTACTGAAGGAGGTGTATATGTGGTTGTGAATTAATAATTATTTATATACCTTCCTTTTGGGACTCATGGAAGTTTTTTATATTATCTTGTTTATTCATATTATTTGTTATATTACTACTTGCCTGTGTGATATTACTACTTGTCTCTGTGATTCCTCTCATGCTAATGGATTTAATCACTGATGTGTACCTGCTTCAATTAAAACAAAAGAAAGGGAGAGATGTAGAGGGCCACAGATAGTAGGAAATACTGGGTGAGGTATAAGACGATTTAGTCCAATAAAATAAATCCTGCTGACAGTGTCTGGTTTGGCTCCCCATATCCCCCCTAAAAGTTCTTAGCCTTCCTGAGAAGTCAGGAGGTGATAACCTATATTGTAATTAAAACGTAATACCAAATAAGTGGCAAAGAGGCATATACACACAATGGCAAGTTGCTTATGTGGTCCCCCATGATCAGTATATAGTTCGTACATGCCCAGTGTTGCTATAGTTATACAAGGCATTAGAGTTAGATAAGACTGAGAAAATTTGTAATAAATGGACTCCATGTCAGAGCATCCATGTGAGTCCTGCCTCTTCACTCCTCTTCTAAAATCAAGGACTCAAGCTGGTACTGAGATCCATCAGAAAGCTAGTCTAGACACTACAATTTTTCATCTTTCAGATTTACCTATTAGTATTTCTAGGAAAATATTAATCTCTTTAAACTAAAACGTTGGTGGTAGATTAGCTGAAATATTGCTAAAGCAAAGGGAGAATGGCACTGAATAGACAGAAAAGGGAGAAAGTCTTGTCAAGGAGCATAATTAGTAAAACTTTTTTGAAAGTCCTTTTGAACTTAGTTCCATTTTTTTACATATAATCTGCCTTTCATAACATATAGGCTAACCAAACTGACCTTGTTACTTTTTCTCCTAGATGATACTCCATCTTCTTTCTCAAATGTTTTTTACACTATGTATCTTAGAGTTCATCAGTTCCCTTAAAGCTTTGCTATAATAAATTTCTACATGATTCCTCTCCTTACCCTTTAGCTGTGCTCAATATTAAAAACAAAACAAACAAAAGCCTATTGTGTTTATTTTGTATAAATTTTGTTTATATTTAAAAATATAGTTGTGGTTTTTTCACTTGATAGCATATAAGCTACATGAAAGCAAGCATGATTTGTAGTTTTCTTATATCTTAAGTACCTATCAGAATTATTATTATAGGTTCTTGTTGAATATTTAATTGATTAACAAATATATAAAGATAATAAACATTTAAAAAAATAACCAAAAACAAATTCTCTAACTTAAAATTGTGTTGTCTCCCCAAAATATAGCAACTAAAGAAAAACAGTGGAGAAGCCAAAAATAAAAGCTGATAGTTTCCATCTAAAAACTCTTAGACAAAGATGAACAGAGATCTTTGAGATCCCCTAATCTAATTGTCTCATTTTGTAGATGAATCTCTGCTACAAACATTCTTGCACATATAGGTCCCTTTCTCTTCTTTAAAATATCTTTGGGATATAAGCCCAATAGTAACACTGCTGGACCAAAGGGTATGCACAGTTTGATAACTTTTTGAGCATAGTTCCAAATCGCTCTCCAGAATGGCTGAATGTATTCACAATTCCACTAACAATGTATGTGTCCCAGTTTTCCCACATCCCCTCCAACATTCCGTATTATCTTTCCCTGTCATTCTAGCCAATCTGATAGGTGTATAGTGATATCTCAGAGTTGTCTTAATTTGCATTTCTCTGATTAATAATGACTTGGAGCATTTTTTCAACTGACTAGAAATAGTTTCAATTTCTTTGAGAATTATTTGTTCATATCCTATGGCCATTCATCAATTGGAAAATGGCTTGATTTCTTATAAATTAGAGAAAATTTTCTATATATTTTGAAAATGAGGCCTTTATCAGAACCTTTGACTGTAAAAATGTTTTCCCAATTTATTGCTTTCCTTCTAATCTTGTCTGCATTAGTTTTGTTTGTACAAAAACTTTGCAATTTGATATAATCAAAATTTTCTATTTTGTGATCAATAATTATCTCTAGTTTGAAGAATTATTTTTCAACCCTATGCAAATGTATAAAAATAAATAGCAGGGCAGATTTGGCCTGAAGATCTTATTTTGTTAAGCCCTAGTTTAGAATATTGTGTTAAGTTTTAGTACTTAGTATACGTTTAGTATTGCTTTATTTTAAGAAACTGACAAATTAGACAGAAGAAGGTAAACAGGGTGGTGAATAGCTTTGAAATAAAACCATATTAATCAGTTGAAAGAACTAAGAATATTTTACCTGGTCAAGAGAATACTTTGAGAATATATAATAATAGCTTCCATGTTTGCAAAGGACTTTCATATATAATAAAATTATATATATATATTTATGTATATATTTATATTAGATTTATTCTGATATCTGAGGTTACAACTAGCCCCAAATGTAAATATCATACATCAGAGATATGATATCAGAGATATCATAGAAGGGAATTACATAAAAATTAGGCAATGTCTTCTAAGGATCTTTCCACCTTCCAAATTCTATAACTCTGGTTGTTTCCATGCTATATATTTCCTTATTTGTGAATCTTTGTATTACATTCAAAACTAGACAACTGGCCTGATCAATCTAATTTTTGAATCCAATATTTAATTGTGAATTCTAATTTGTCTGGCTATGAGTGAATGAAGAATTCATTAAGCAATTATTATAAACAAAGCACTGTGATAAGCACTCAGAATAAAAAGTAGAAAAGATGTTTCTTCCTCTTAAGGAGCTCACATTGCAAGATGGTGGCAAAACATATGGAAGGCTTTAATTGTAAGTTAGATGGAAATGTGCCATGGACTTTGAGGTATGTTGGTAAAGCATTTGGGAATGCTGCTTCTTTAATATCATTATAAACTGAAAAGAATATGTAGTCAGTCCTTATTTTATGTCATTATCTGTGCCAAAAAGCAGGGATAGATTATTGATGGTTTCATTTATTTTCCTGCTTGATGCTTGAGATAGAACTATTTTGAGGTTTAAGTTTCTTTGAAAATGTGAGGTACAAAGAAGATACCTGGAGATATCGCATCAGTTTTACTTTTGCACACTTGATTTTTTGACCAAGTGAATGATTTTACATGTATGCTTATTCAATTTATTTTGTCTAATTCAGATCATTGTTCTAGATGCTAAGATTTTATATTTTGAAGTATAGGTTATGTTTGCTTGTTTGTATATAAAAAGTAAAAGGGAACAAAGAAGAAAAAATATATATTAATTTCTGGGAAGGAGTGAGTTTCATAGAAACTACAAATAATCTCATATAGGGAAATAAGGAATGGCAGACATTGAGTACTTGGGAGCTTTGTGTTGAATATAGCTAGATATATTAGAGCCAACTAGGCGAATTCTGATTCACTCAAAGTCTTCAACTGTTTAAAAAGTTTAACAATGCCAGAGAGAAAAGGTAGAGACTGGTTAAAGCTTCTGCAAAGAACATTTCTCTTTCAAATGAAGGATTCAAGACAAGGTCATTGATTGTATTCCATAAACATCCTTTCTATTATGTATGGTTTCTACATTTTTGCCTTGAGATGTTTTTCATTTATGCTAACACTTATCACTCATCCCTCTGCACCTTCTTTTGAATCTGTTATTTCACTGTAGAACAGCTGAAGATAAATGGCTGCTTTCCTAGGAGGTAAATAAGACTCTTGAATTTTCCTTATGTTGAAGAAATGATGAATTGGTCCAACTCCATTAAATGCAAGTACCATAGCTGTGTCAGAAAACAACCTTAGCCTGAGCTGCAAAATTTTGTCTGATGCTATTAAACACTTACCTGCCTTGTGAGTCTTTACCATTTACTTTGTGTGCCTATATTTCAAAGTTCATATCTTACCCAAGGATAACATAATGCTTAATGGAAATGTGGTATTTAACAGTCATGACTATAAAAGAAGAGAGGTTTAATTCCTATTTGGGGGTAGGGTTTTATCAGTGTTCAACATGTTTTATCAGTGAAAACAAGGATTAATGCTATTGACACAATTTTGGTCTATTTTTACACCATCATGTGATATGATCTTCATATCACATTGTGGAAATCATTCTTGTTATTTTTTGTTATTTGACAGGCTTTGGTATGGAATTATATTATTGTTTATTGTTTATTTTTGTTATTGTCATAGAGTATTTATTATATTCTTAATCTGAGAGGTCTATAAAACTATTAAATAATTATGCCATTGTTCTATCCATAGTATATTACTTTACTGTTCTTTCTTCACACATCAGTGTCATGCTTCAATTATTTTACCAAATTTCCCTAGTCATATTTACTCCCAACAATTCCCAAACCCTTGTGAATTAATTTCATGTTCATTTCTTGTTATGTATTATAAATGTTTAGGCAAAACACAAGTTCTGGAAATTCAAATGAACCAAAGCAAAGAAAGAAATTGTTTCAAAATTTCCAATCTGCTTGTTTGTGCCCAAAAAATTCTCTTATGACTGCTTAAATTCATATGATAGTTTTTGAGCTGAAACCCTTTTGTACCGGGAAAGGCCAACAAGGAAAGATTAAAAATCAAATGTATCCAGTACCAACTTGTCTTAAGCATTGCAAATAGAAATGCAAGGATCTTTTCTTATTGATGGTGCTACTCTCTCCATTTTGTTGGTGTCTTAGTAAGGTGTCAATTAAAGATGATATGTGCAAATCATTTAAAACTATACAGAGTAAAAAAGAAAAGGTTACAAAATATAAGGTCACAGCTCAGCAGTTAGAACAGTAATAAATACAAGTTATACATGAATATAACAAAATGTATGTAGAATGGAAAATTCCAGTTGTATTTGTGCCCTGAGATAGCATCGTCTTGGTCATAATTTTGAATTTTTGTCATCTTACAACTTTATACTATGTCATAAATTGTGAGAAGAATATGAAGACAAAAGATTGTACATATTTTTGAAATGTGCACCATTCCTCTTAAAAATTAAGGGTTTTCAGCAGAATGTTCTATTAAAATAAAGAACACCCACAGGGCATTTTTCATTAAGTAAAAGTGATACATGGTGTGTACTTGGTGTAAAGAATTGGGGAAAACGTTACTGGCATAAAACTTGACACTGCTTCCAATGGAAACACCCTCCCTTCTCATAATATAAATGAAGGAATTATTGTAAGAAAATTTTGTTATAAGTCATTGGTACCTTTTGAATGATTAATTTGACATCTGTTTGTTTCTGGGACACTTTATAAAAAGAAAACTTTTAGAAGTATTCTAGATCATGATCCTTTGTTTTGAATGGAAGTAAGCATCAAAGCCTAACATTAGAAAAAGGGCTTTGGAAAAATTATTAAGTAGGTAGTTTGTATTTTTAGATTCTATTTCTTCACCACTGCTTTTGTTCCTTAGTTGCTTTTGTGTTACTTACATATTAATATAGGTATGGATCTCATCATTGTCGGTATTATATATCTCATCTTACTTTTCTCATATATTTAATGATACCCTTTTCAGTGCAGAGGCAAAATGACAGGGAGCAAACACAGATTTTTTTTTTTGTGATCTCCTCTGATCTTCTCTCAAACCAACACTGCACTGATTTTGGAGTGACTGGACCCACAAATATTTGGAGTACAATATATTTCCAGAAGAAGATACTTTGGAAAAACTTCAAAATAGGTCTGTTTCAAATGGGCAGGGGGAGAGGCTGTAGAGTGTAGACTCAGTGCAAGGAGCCTAGGGTAGGGAGCCAGGTCCTTGTGGCATCCCACACCAGGGAATCTACTGTAAGGCTCTTAGGATATTCTATTTTAGTTGCAAGCAGGTGGAGAGCAGACTTGCTGTAAAGCACCCAAAAGTGAACACAAAAGGCAAATTTTAAGCCTTTGAGCTCCAGAAGAACTTGGTGCCTGGCTGCAATTACCCAGCACTGGAAGTCAGTCAGAAACACCAGCCCCCAGTGCAAACTAAAGTCATCATCACCTTTTTGCTTTAAGATCTGATCTCAACTCTTAAAAGTGAACAAAAAAAGAAAAAGGACTCTGACCATAGACAACTTTTATGGAGAGAGAGAATAGATCTCAAACTCTAAGGTTCCTAAACTTCAGATGAAGTCACAAAGGGAGAAATGAACTGGTCCCTATTTCACAAGGCTTTCTTGGAAGATTTCAAAAAGGATCTTAAAAGAGAGTTTGAAGAAATATGGGAATTTTTTTTTGCCCAAGGATTATGGAAAAGGAAAACCAGAAGTTATCTGAAGAAAATTCCTTTAAAATAGATTGGATGAAATGGAAATAGTATATAACTCCTTTCAAAATAGATATGAAAAAGATGCCAATTCATTGCAAAACAGAATTTGTGAAATGGAAAAAAAAAATGTAATGACCAAAACAGTTCAATTGGCCAAATACAAATAAAAAAGGTAACTGAAGAAAATAATGTACTAAAAATTAGAATCCCATTTGTGGAAGTGAATAACTCAACAAGACTTCAAGAATTAGTCAAATAATTAGTGAAAATAATAGAAGAAAATATGAAATAGCTCCTGGGACAAATAATTGATTTGGAAAATAGTTATGGGGAGAGAATCTAAGGATTATTGGATTTTCAGAAAGGCATGATGAACATGAAAAGCCTAGATATTATCTTTCAGGAAATCATCAAGGAAAACTGCCCTGATGTCCTAGAACCAGAGGGTAAAATATCCATTGAACAAATTCACCAATCACCTCCTGAAAGAGACCACAAAATGAAAATTCCAAGGCATATCATGGCTAAATTTTAGAGCTATTGAACCAAGGAAAAAATATTGCAAGCAGCAAGAAAAAACAATTCAATATTAAGTAGCCACAATCAGGATTAACCAGGAAGTTGTAGCTCCCACCTCAAAGGATCAAAGTCCCTAGAATCAGATATTCTTAAAGGCAAAGGAACTTAGATAGCACCCAAGAATAAACTATCCAGCTAAACTTAACATTATTTTTCAGGGAAGAAGAAACCCATTAAATGATACAGGTGAATTTCATTTATTTCAGATAAAAAGATGAACCAAAAAATTGATCTCCAAATACAGAACTCAAGAGAAGCATAAAAAGGAAAAAAGGAAAAAAAATGAGAGTTATATTTCTGTTATGGGTATACTTTGATATAGTTCGATTTTGTTATGATAATATGAAAAAGAAATTAGAGATAGGAAGGGGATTGTACTAGGAAAAGAGAAAAATGGAGGTAAAATGAGGGAAATGACATCTCACAAAGAGGCAAAGAATACCTATTATAATTGAGGGAAAGAAGGGAGGGAGATGAACATTGTTGAATCTTATCTCATCAGATTTGGCTCAAAGAGAGAATATCAGACATATTTGGTTTCATGGAAAAATTTGTCTCATTTTATAGGAAAGTGGTATGATAAAGGGGAAAAGAAAGGGGAAAGCTAATAGAAGGGAAAACAGTAGAAGTAAGGGAAAGATGTAAGAAAGGGGGAGGGACTTGAAAGGAGGAGGACTATTTGAGGGAGGTGGTCAGAAACAAAATATGGGGGAGGAGGGAAAGGGAAAAAATAAAAATAAAAGCATAACTTGGGATAAATAAGATGACAGGAAAAAAGAAATTAGTTATTTTAACTGTGAATGTGAATGGAATGAACTCTCCCATAAAATGAAATCAGATAGCAGACTGGATTAAAAGCCAGAATTCTACAATATATTATTTATAAGAAAAACATTTAAAGAAAAGTGATACATATAGAATAAAGGTAAAAGGTTGGAGTAGAATTTATTGTGCTTCAGACGAATTATTAAAAAAAGCATGAGTAGTGATCCTGGTCTCAGATTGAGCCAAAACAAAAATAGATCTAATTACAACACATAAAGAAAGAAACTATAGCTTGCTAAAGGGTACCATAGATAACATGCACCAAGTGGAATAATATCCAAATTCCTAGAGGAGAATTTAAAAGAAATGCAAGAAGAAATAGGAAGCAAAACTATACTAGTGGGTATCTCAAACTTGCCCTCTCAGAACCAGAAGGAGGTAAACAGAATTTTATTGATTGGAGACAGAAAGGAGAATACATTTTTCTCTATGGTTCAGGGAACCAATACAAAAATTGACCATGTTTTAGAGCATAAAAATCTCAAAACAAAATTCAGAAATAAAGAAATAATAAATGCATTATTTTTCAGATCAAGGTGCAATAACGATCACATGCAATAAAAGGTCAAGGAAAATAGACCAAATATTAATTGGAAATTAAATAATCTAATTCCAAAGAATGAATGAGTGAAACAACAAATCATAGACACAATCAATAATTTCATCCAAGAGAATGACAATAATGAGACAACATGCCAAAATTTGTAGGATTCAGCCTAAGCAGATATAAGGGCATGTTTTATATCTCTAGATGTTTATTTGTATAAAATAGAGAAAGAGAAAATCAATGAATGGAGCTTATAACTAAAAAAGCTAGAAAAGGAATAAATATCCAAAATTGAATACCAAATTTGAAATTCTGAAAAAAAGGGGAGATTAATAAAAATGAAAGTAAGAAAACTATTGAATTAATAAATAAAACTAAGAGATTTTTTTTTATAAAAAACAACAAAATAGACAAACTTTTAGCTAATTTAATTAGAAAAAGGAAAGAAAAAAATCAAATTGTTAGTCTCTAAAATGAAAAGGGAGAACTTTCCACCAAATGAAGAAAAAATTAGAGAAATAATTAGGAGTTATTTTGTTGAATGAATTAAATAATCTAAGTGAAATGGAGGAATATGTACAAAAATATAGATTGTCCAGGTTAGCAGAAGAGGAAATAAACTATTTAATTAGTGCCATTTTAGAAAAAGAATTAGAACAAGCTAATAATCAACTCCTTAAGAAAAAATCTCCAGGGCCAGATGGATTTACAAGTGAATTCTATCAAACATTTAAAGAACAATTAATTCCAGTAATATACAAACTATTTAAAAAAATAAAAATATTTAAAAATTTAAAAATATTTAAAATATTTTTTAAAAATTTAAAAAATTATTTAAAAATTTAAAAAAATTACCAAATACCTTTTATGGAACAAATATTATTCTGATACCAAAACCAGGTAAAATGAAAACAGAGAAAGAAAATTATAGACCAATTTAACTAATAAATATTGAATAAATATCTTAAATAAAATATTAGCAAAGATATTATAGAAAGTTATCTCCAGGATAATGCACTATGACCAAGTGGGATTTCTATCAGGAATTCAGGGCTGGTTCAGTATTAGGAAAACTATTAGGATAATTGACTATATAAATAACCAAACTAACAAAAAAACATCTGCTCATCTCAAGAGATGCAAAAAAAGCATTTGATAAAGGGCAACATAAATTCTTATTAAAAACGCTTAGAGAGAATAGGAATAAATGGACTTTTCCTTAAAATGATCAATATCATTCATTTAAAACCATTAGCAAGCATCATATGTAATGGGAACAAACTAGAATCATTCACAATAAAATCAGGAGGGAAATAAGGCTGCCTGCTATCACCATTACTATTCAATATTGAATTAGAATAATAAGAGAAGAAAAAAAGATTAATAGAATTAGAGTACGTCATGAGAAAACCAAATTATCAGTCTTTGCAGATAAGATGAAGGTATACTTAGAGAAGCCTAGAGAATCAACTAAAAACTACTAGAAGCAATCCATAAATTTAGCAAAGTTGCATTTTTTTATGTATTACCAACAAAATTCAGCAGAAAGAGATACAAAGACAAATTCCATTTAAAATAATTGTAGATAATATAATAGATTTGGGAATCTATCTGCTAGGGAAGTCAGGAACCATATGAATACAATTACAAAGCACTTTCCATACAAATACAGTGAGATCTACTCAATTGGTAAAATAGCAAATGCTCACAGGTAGAATGAATGTAATAAAAATTTCAATACTACTTAAATTAATCTACTTATTTTATGCTATCTATACCAATCAAACTTCCAATGAAGTATTTTACAGATTTAGAAAAAATAATAAAATTGATTTGGAAGGAAAAAAAAAAAAAACTAGGCATTGACTAATATCTAACTCCATATACCAAGATAAGGTCAAAATGGGTTCATGATTTAGACATAAAAATACTATAAACAAATTAGAAGAACATAGGATAGTTTACCTCTCAGATCTGTGGATAAGGAAGGAATTTGTGTCCAAAGAAGAACTGAAATTCATTACTAAACAGCAAATAGATAATTTTGATTATATTAAGTTAAATTTTTGATTAAGTTAAAAAGTTGTTGTAACATCAAAACTGACGAGACAAGAAGGGAAACAATAAATTGGGAAAATCTTGTTACATTTAAAGGTTCTGATAAAGGCTTCATTTCTAAAATATATTGACTTAAATTTATAAGAATTCAAGCCATTCTGCATTTGATAAATGGCTCAAAGATATGAACAGACAATTTTCACATGAAGAAATTAAAACCATTTCTAGTCATATGAAAAGGTGCCCTAAATGACTATTGATCAGAGAAATGCAAATTAAGACAACTCTGATCTAAATAACTGGAAAAATATAAAGTTCTCTTGGTGACTGTAATAAAGATGACAATATTCCCTAAACTAATCTATTTATTTAGCGCTATACCAATCAGACTCCCAAGAAACTATTTTAATGACCTAGAAAAAATAACAACAAAATTCATCTGGAGGAAAAAAACGGTCAAGAATTTCAAGGGAACTAATGAAAAAAATCAAATGAAGGTGGCCTAGCTGTATCTGATCTAAAACTATATTATAAAGCAGCGATCACCAAAACCATTTGGTATTGGCTAAGAAATACACTAGTTGATCAGTGGAATAGGTTAGGTTCACAGGACAAAATAGTCAATAACTATAGTAATCTAGTGTTTGACAAGCCCAAAGACCCCAGCCTTTGGGATAAGAATTCATTATTTGACAAAAATTGCTGTGAAAAATTGAAATTAGTATGGCAGAAACTAGGCATGGACTCACACTTAGTACCGTACATTAAGATAAGATCAAAATGGGTTCATGATCTAGGCATAAAGAATGAGATTATAAATTAATTAGAAGAACATAGGATCATTTATCCCTCAGGCCTGTGGAGAAGGAGGGAATTTGTGACCAAAAAAGAACTAGAGGTCCTTATTGATCACAAAATAGAAAATTTCAATTATTTTTAGTTAAAAAGATTTTGTACAAATAAAAACTAATGTGGACAGGATTAGAAGGGAAGCAAAAACTGGGGAAACATTTTTTGCAGCTAAAAATTCTGATATAGATCTCATCTTCAAAGTATATAGAGAATTGACTCTAATTTATGAGAAATCAAGCCATTTTCCGGTTGATCAAAGATCAAAGGATATGAACAATTTTCAGATGATGAAATTGAAACTATTTCTAGTCATATGAAAAGATTTTCCAAAACATTGTTGATCATAGAAATGCAAATTAAGACAATTCTGAGATACCACTACACACCTGTCTTATTGACTAAGATGACAGGAAAAGATAATGACGAATGTTGGAGAACTTGTGGGAAAACTGGGACACTGATGCATTGTTGGTGGAGTAGGATGGACTCTATCTCTAATATTAGAATAACTGAATTCCATTAATTGCAATCTGTACCTTAATAATTGTAATCATTTTATTTAGAAATATGTTTTTCTAGGCAAGAGAGAAAGAAAGATAAATTGTCATTTTAGAAATAATATATATGAGTAATGTGTATGGTATTCATGTAAGTTTCTTGAGGGAGGTTTATTAAAAATTTTTTTTTAATTCCCATATCTAGCAAAATAAATGGCACATAATAGCTGCCTAATAAATACTTAGAATTGAATATAAACACAGCTATCTTGTTTCTTCTGTCAGTGAAGGTAAGATGTGATATGAATTCCAGAATATCCTAAGTTAGGCATTTCTGTTAATGTAGACCCTTGTGACCGTCCCCAACAATTAGAGTGGCATAAGGAAAAATAATTAAATAACAAGGATGCTATTGCTGTTTGAATTTGTCTTTCCTTTGTACTCTCTATTTTGACTAAATATTTTTCTCACCAGCAAGTATAAAAACTAAATGAATCCGCCCCCTCTTTCACTTGTTTAGCTCTCTTAAACATCCTGAGTAGATGTGTCAAAAAATGCTACTGGGTTCAGTCATTCTCTAGGGCTCTAAACACAGACAAAGAAACCCAAGGGGTCTATTCATATATAACATGATTTTTATTATTGTTTCCCTATCCATATGTTATAAGTACTTTCTTACTGATATTGTATCAAATAATATAGATAAATTATCTTTTTCTCTGTCTCTTTTTATTATTTTCTTTTTTTTCCCCTCATAGCCTTTTACCTCTCCTGGACCTTCAAGTAATTAAATAGATACTGACAGCTAAATTAGTGACACTTATATAGAGATTCAGAAGATTGAGGGAGCAGCAAGAGTAGCAATTCCTATATTAAAAACAACATTATGTTTGCTCTTTTTAATGCCATAATAATCATAGGAAAACAATGGAGTTTTGATTTAGCTACCAAAATAAAATACAAAAGGAAATACTATATCTTGCTCCCTGATATTCAATTTGCATGTTGCTGCTAAGTTATTGAATAGAAGGCATGTCTAAAATCCAGGGATCTCTGTGCTTAGTAGACGTGCACTAGTTTTTAATTTTAATTTCTTTCTTTTTTAAATAAAGCTTTTTATTTTCAAAACATATGCACAGATAATTTGACAACATTAACTCTTACATAGCCTTGTGCTTTAGATTTCCTCCTCTTTCCCCCCACTCCTTCCCTTAGATAGCAAGCAATCCATTATAAATTAAACATATAACATATATTTTAAATTCAATATTATAAACATATTTTTTATAATTCTCTTGCTGCAAAAGAAAAATCAGATCAAGAAAGTAAATGAGTAAGAAAATAAAATTCAAGTGAACAACAACAAAAAAAGTGAGAATGTTATATTGTGATCCACATTCAGTTCCCATAGTCCTCTTTCTGGATGTAGATGGCTCTCTTCATCACAAGATCATTAGAAATGGCATCAATCATCTTATTGTTCGAAAGAGTCATGTTCATCAGCATTGATCATTATATAATATTGTATAATAACATTGTATAATATTGTAAATAAAATGTTGCTGTGTACAATGATCTCCTGGTTCTGTTCATTTTACTTAGCATCAGTTCATATAAGTCTCTCTAGGCCTCTCTAAAATCATCCTCCTGATCATTTCTTATAGAACAATAATATTCTATAACATTCATATACCATCACTTATTTAGCCATTCTCCAAATGATGAGCATCCACTCAGTTTCCAGTTTCTTGCCACCGTGAAAAGGGCTGCACCAAATGTTTTTTCATATGTGGATTCCTTTCCCTCCTTTAAGATCTTTTGGGGATGTAAGCCCAGTAGAAACATTGCTGGATCAAAGGGTATAAACAGTTTGATAACTTTTTGAGCATAGTTCCAAATTGTTCTCTAGAGTGGCTGGATCTGTTCACAGTTCCACCAACAATGTATTAGTTTCCCACATCCGCTCTAAGATTCATCCTTATATTTTTCTGTCATCTTAGTCAATCTGAGAGGTGTGTAGTAGTATCTCAGAGTTGTCTTAATTTGCATTTTTCTGATCAATAGTTATTTAGAGCACCTTCTCATATGATTAGAAATAGTTTTAATTTCTTCTTCTGAAAATTGTTCCTAACCTTTGACCATTTATCAATTGGAGAATGGCTTGAATTCTTATAAATTTGAGTCATTTCTCTATATATTTTAGAAATGAGGCCTTTATCAGAATCCTTAAATGTAAAAATGATTTCCCAATTTATTGCTTCCCTTCTGTTCTTAACCTCATTAATTTTGTTTGTACAAAACTTTTAAATTCAATATAATCAAAATTACCTAACATTCAATTATGAGTTCCAGTTCTTTTGACACAAATTCCTTCCTTCTCCACAGATCTGAGACATAATCCTTTGTTCTTCTGATTTGCTTAAAGTATCACTCATTATGTCTAAATCATGAACCCATTTAGAACTTATCTTGGTATGTGGTGTTAGATATGGGTCAAGCCCTAATTTCTTCCACACTAGTTTCCAATTTTCCCAGGAGTTTTTGTCAAACAGTGAATTCTTATTCCAAAAGCTGGAGTCTTTGGATTTGTCAACTAGAATGTTATAATTGACTATTTTATCCTGTGATCCTAACATAGTCCATTGAATGACTACTTTGTTTCTTCACCAGTACCAAGTGATTTTAATGACTGCTACTTTATAATATAGTGTTAGGTCTGGCACAGCTAGGCCACCTTCATTAGCAATTTTTTTCATTAATTCCCTTGAAATTCTTCACTTTTTGTTCTTTCAGATGAACTTTGTGATTATTTTTCCTAGGTCTGTAAAATAATTTATTGAGAGTTTGAATAGTATGGCACTAAATAAATAGATTAATTTAAGTAGCATTGTCATTTTTATTACATTTGCTTGATCTACCCATAAACACTTGATAGATATGATGTTATTTGTGTGGAAAATGTTTTGTAGTTATATCCATATAGTTCTTTTCTTTTCCTTGGCAGATAGATTCCCAAATATTTTTTACTATAGATAGTTACTTTGAATGGAAATTTTTTTGTATCTCTTGTTGTTGGTCTTTGTTGTTAATATATAAAAATGTGGATGATTTATGTGTTTAGTTTTTGTATCCTGAAACTTTGCTAAAGTTGTGAATTGTTTTTAATTGATTTTTAATTGATTTTCTAGGGTTCTCTAAGTATACCATCATATCATCTGCAAAGACTGATAATTTGGTTTCCTCATTACCTACTCTAAATTCTTTACTCTCTTTTTCTTCTCTTACTGCCAAAGCTAACACTTCTAATTCAATATTGAATAGTAATGGTGATAGTGGGCAGCCTTGTTTCCCTCCTGATCTTATTGGCAATGGTTTTAGTTTGTTCCCATTACATATGATGCTTGCTGATGATTTTAAGTACATGTTATTGACAATTTTAAGGAATTGATGTTAAATTTTATCAAATGCTTTTTCTGCATCTATTGAGATAATCATATGACTTTTGTTAGTTTTATTATTGATACAGTCAATTAAGCTAATAGTTTTCCTAATACTGAACCAGTTTTGCATTCCTGGCATAAATCCTACTTGGTCATAGTGCATTATCCTGAGGATGACTTTCTGTAATCTCGTTGTTAGTATTTTATTTAAGATATTTCCATCAATATTTGCTAGGGAAATTGGTCTGTAATCTTATTTCTCTGTTTTAATCCTAACTGGTTTAGATATTAGCACCAAATCTGTGTCATAAAAGGAATTTGGTAGATCTCCTGCTTTCCCTTTATTTTCAAAGAGTTCATATGGTATTGGAATTAATTGTTCTTCCAGTGTTTGGTAGAATTTGGCAAATCCATCTGAGTCTGGAGATTTTTTCTTAGGGAGTCAATTAATAGATTGTTCTATTTTTTTTTTTCTAAAATGGGACTATTTAAATAATTTATTTCTTTTCTTGACATGGGCAATTGATATTTTTGTAGATATTCCTCCATTTCATTTATATTATAAATTTATTGGCCTATAGTTAGGCTAAATAACTCCTAATTAGTGCTCTAATTTCCTCTTTATTGGTGGAGAGTTCTCCCTTTTCATTTATGAGACTTCTTCCTTTTGGAAATCAAATTAACTAAAAGTTTATCTATTTTGTCATTGTTTTTTTCATAAAACATAAGCATAAAACACAACTCATTTTATGTTTAAAAATTCAATAGTTTTCTTACTTTCAATTTTATTAATCACCCCTATTATTTTCAGAATTTCAAATTTGGGGTTTTTAATTTGTTCTTTTTCTAGCTTTTTTAGTTGTAAGCTCCATTTGTTGATCTTCTCTTTCTCTATTTTATGCAAATAAGCATCTAGAGATATAAAAATTTCCCTTATAACCACTTTGGTTGTATCCCACAAATTTTGGTATGTTGTTTCATTATTGTCATTCTCTTGGATAGAATTATTGATTGTGTCTATGATTTGTTGTTTCACTTATTCATTCTTTATTTAATTTCCAATTATTTTTAATTTATTTAATTTCCAATTAACTTTTGGCCTATTTTCTCCTGGACTTTTATTGCATGTGATTTTTATTGTATCTTGATTTGAAAAAAATGCATTTACTATTTCTGTATATCTTCATTTGATTTTGAGATTATTATGCCTTAATACATGGTCAATTTTTGTATATGGTCCATGAACTACTGAGAAAAAATGTACTCCTTTCTGTCTCTATTCAATTTTCTCTAAAGATTTATCATACCTAACTTTTCTAAAATTCTGTTTACCTCCTTAACTTTTTTCTTATTTATTTTATGTTTTTATTTATCTGGTTCTGAGAGGGCAAGCTTGAGATCTCCACTAGTATAGTTTCACTGTTTATTTCTTTTTGCATTTCTTTTAAATTATTCTCTAGTTATTTGGATTTTATACCATTTGGTGTGTATATATGCTTAATTATCCATTATATAATTTAGCAAGATATAGTTTCCTTCCTTATTTCTTGTAATAAGATCTGGTTTTGCTTTTGCTTGATCTGAGATCATCATCACTACCCCTGTTTTTTTCTTTTTTCTTTTTTTTTTTTTAACTTCACCTGAAGCATAATAAATTCTTTTCCAGCCCTTTACCTTCATTCTGTATGTATCACTTTGCTTTAATTGTGTGTCTTGCAAACAACACATTGTAAGATTCTGGCTTTTAATCCAGTCTGCCAATTGCTTCTTTTTGTGGGAGAATTCATCCCATTCACATTCACAGTTAAAATAACTAATTCTGTATTTCTTGCCATCTTATTTACCCCATCATGCTTTTCTTTTTCCTTTCCCCTTTCCCTCCTCCCCAGTATTTTGCTTTTGATGACCAACTTACTCAACCATCCCTTCCCTTTAGATTCCTTCCTGATTTTTACACATTTCCCTTAATACATCTATTTTCCCTACTATTAGCCTTCCCCTTTCTTTCCCACTTCCCCTTCCCATTTCCCTATAAGATGAGACCAATTTCTCTGGGAAATCTAACATGTCTGATATTCTCTCTTTGAGCCAAATCTGATGAAAGTTAAGATTCACACAATGCTTATCCCCATCCTTTCTTTCCTTCAATTATAATAGGTCTATTTTGCCTCTTCATGAGATGTAATTTCCCTTATTTTACCTCCTTTTTACTCTTTTTCCAGTATCATCTCTGTTTTCCACCTCTATTTTCTTTTTCATATTATCATTATAAAATTAAATTATACCTGCACTCTCTAAGTATATCCATAACAGAAATATAGTTCTCAGGAGTTCTTTCCTTTTTACCTTTTTATGTTTCTCTTGAATTCTTTGTTTGGAGATCAACTTTTTGTTCAGTTCTGTCCTTTTCAATAAAAATAGGTGAAATTCACCTATATCATTCAATGTCCATTTTCTTCCCTGAAAGATAATTCTCATTTTAGCCGGATATTATTATTGGCTTTAATCCAAGTTCCTTTGCTTTTTGGAATATCAGATTCCAGGCTCTTTGATCTTTTAAGTTGGAAGCTGCGAGATTTTGGGTAAACCTAATTGTCGATCCTCAGTATTTAAATTATTTCTTTCTGGCTGCTTGCAATATCTTTTCCTTAGTGTAATAGTTCCGAAATTTAGTCACTATGTTACTTGGGGATTTAATTTTAGGGTCCCTTTCAAGATGTGATCTATGAATTCTTACAATGCCTATTTTACCTTCTGATTCTAAGATAACAGACCAGTTTTCCTTTATGGTTTCCTGTAAGATAATGTCTAGGTTCTGTTTTTCATCATGACTTTCATGAAATCCAATAATCCTTAGATTGTCTCTCCTAGATCTATTTTCCAGGGCAGTTGTTTGTCCTAGGATATATTTCATATTTTCTTCTATTTTTTTTCATTTTTTTTTGTTTTTGTTTGACTGATTATTGAAGTCTTATTGTGTCATTCACTCCCATTTGTTCAATTCTAATTTTAATGTATTATTTCTTTACTTACCTTTTTTAGCTTATTTTATAATTGGCTAATTGAATTTTTTGTTCATTGTAGTTTTTCCATTTCCCAATTTTTGTTTTCCAATGAATTGGTATCTTTTTCATACCTATTTTGTAGGGCATTATTTGCTTTTTCCTTTCCTTCTTGCAGTGATCTCATTTACTTTCTCTATTTTTTTTTCTAATTCTCTTTTAAGATCTTTTATGCAATCACCCAAGAAAGCCTTGTGAAAGGGGGACCAGCTCAAATCTCCCTTTGGGGCTTCATCTGGAGTTGTTTTACCTGTAGGAACATCAGAATTTAGGGTCTGTTCTACTTTCTCTCCATAAAAGCTGTCTATGGCGAGAGTTCCTTTTGTTTTTTTTACTCATTTTTTTAAGGCTTGAAACCTAGTCAATGAAAAGGAGTGACAGCTGCTTTAATTTGCCCTAGGGCAGTTCTGCTGTTTAATTTTAGGTGTTGAGTAATAGCAACTAGGTCTAGCATTCTTCAAGGACTCAATGGTTTACAATTTGCTTTTTGTAGCAAATCTGCCCAACCACCTGCTTGGAACCAAGACAGAGTAGCCTAAAAGGTTCACAGAAGTTTCCCAGGTGCATAAAGCTGCAATATTCTGACTCCCTGCCCCAGCTTCTTGCCCAGGTCTCCCTGCACTGCGGTCTGGGATCAGCAGACTGTCTCTCTGCCTGTTTGAAACAGACCTGTTTTGAAGTTCTTCAAGATATCTTCTTCTGGGAATGTGTTGTACTCCAAATATGTATGGGTTCTTTGACTCCAAAATCAATTTAGAGGCTTAATCTGTTGATGGCTTGAGAGAAGGTCAGAGGAGGTCACAGAAAGTTATATCTGCTCTCTTCAATCTTGGCTCTGCCCCCCTTAATTTTAATTTCTTAAAAAAATGTTCACAAATGAAAAAAAAATCACAATTGATATTTTATGCCTTTGTATTAAATCTATTTGTCATGAAGATATAGCTGATGAGCAACAATAATAAAAAATGACTTCTTTAAATGCATAAATCAAGGAGGAAGAATGTTATTTTGAGATAATTTTTTTGATTTTTTACTGCAGCACTATGCTATTGTATGTTTTATTGTAATGTTCTAAAACATGTGACTGACTATGAAAGGATACATTGATTATCCCTTTGGATGTGATGGAGATTTCTGCCTCTTATGGTGACCAGGGCTTTTGACTTAAGAGGAAAAATATGGGTACCTCACATTCTAACTTAAAATAAAATGTTTTAAGCTAGATTGTTTATATTTTCATACTGCTCATATATGTAATCATTTGTAGCCACATTCATAGGATCACAAGTTGAAAGATTTAGAGCTGTACACAATTGTGGATATCATAACTTCACAGATCCAGAACTGGAATTCACCTCAGGATTTCCAGTCCAAAATTCTTATTTTACATTTGAGGAAACTGAGCCCAAAAGATAAAGGGCACATCCAAAATTATGCAGGTAGTATGTTTATTTTTGAAAGCAAGTACTCTGATTTCAGAGTGAATATTCTTTGTGGTCCATGATTCTTAATAGAATGGTCCATGGTCTATCTTCTTAATAGAAGTCCATCAGTAAGTGATGAAGAAGGATGCCTCAGACCCCCAAACCATTAAGTAGCAGGAATGGATTCTTGGTGCTAATTTCACTTTCATTTCTGTTTCTATCATGTGGAGATGGAATGATTATATTTCTCATATTCTCTATACTTAGGAGACTTTGAGACTTAATTTTCAAATATTTAAAATGTGAGTTTCCCAATAAGCAAAAAAAGGTAGCATTTATCAAGTACTTAGTATATACGCCAGTTACTGTGCTAAGTGCCATCTTTTGTATTTGTACAAAAAAAAGGAAAAGTCAATCCTAGCCTTCACAAAGCTAATATTCTATGAAAGATAATATAGCAGAAGGAGTTGAAAAGAGTGGTGTAAACCTGATAATCAGAAGAACAACCACAAGGGGAAAGTGGAAGAAAGCTCTATTTGCATGCCTTGTAAGTTAGTATGTGTACTGTACCAAATTATCTCTTTCTTGTATCTTGAAATTTATAGGAATAACATTCATAGGAGGGGAGGATAATTTTTTTGGGGGGAAGCTATCATTTTATAATTTGAGGATTATTCAATTTTTCTACAATTAAATGTAATGTGTTAACTGTGTGCGAATTTTCCTCAATGATACTTTAGTGTTTGAATAAAAAAACACAAAAAAACAAAAAAAGAAAAAACAAAAAACAAAAAAAAACAAGTCTTTACAGAGAAATGTAGAACTTAGTGCTTTTGGAGCAGGTGAATAAATATGTAGTTTTGAGGAAATAAAAAAATCAATTTCATGCTTATCAAAGTATAAATTATTTCTAATGGTAGAAAATTATTATTTTACCTAATTTTTTGAATATAGTACTCAGAGAAAGGACTGTTTTAGCAATATTTTAGTGCTAGCAATTTGATTCATCATGAGTGGAGCAACTAGGCTGTGAGGTGGATAATTTTTGAAGGATTATAAAATGTATGAAATATCAAAATTCAACAGAGATAAGCAAAATTTTTTTTATAACAAAGAGATCATATGTCTGCCCACCTCCCTTCTCTTTCTGATTTTGACTCTGTCACATTTTTTCTATCAAGACTTATATTTTCTCCCTCCCTCTCTCCATTTTTCACATTCTCAAGTTGTTCTCTAAATTCAGCCCTCCTGATCCTCTTTTGCTTACTTTTTTTCTCTTCTTCCTCCTCATGTTTCTTTTCTTACTCCTCTTCATAATAGTATTGGCAGCAGCAGTAATAGAAGTTTCGGGCCTTTATTACCCTCCCAAGTTATTTTTCATACATATTTAATCAGGCTTTTGCCCAATATGGAATCACATTTCTATCATACACAGTAGCATGTAAAATACCTCAAGCTTTGATGATATCTTTATGACAAGAATATGAAAGATTATAGATCCTAGCATCAGTATGAAGTTGGATTAAAGGGAGGAAGAATAAATCCTCTTTATTCCAGTTTGTTTCAATGGGGCCTATTAAATAATGGTAGAATAAGAACAAAGGAGGGAATGAGCTGGGAAATATTTTGGATAGACAAGATTTGATAAATTATTTGATATGAAATGAGAAGGATATATGGAGAGATGGGGAAAAACAAAGATCACACCAAAATTATTACAAAAAAGGAAAAATGAACAATAATAGCAAAGAAAGTTAATAATAAATGGTATTTATATATAGCTTTGAGGTTTGAAAAGCATTTTTCATTTCAAAATATCCTCATAACTCTGTGAAGCAGAAATGATTATTCTCTTCATGTTACAAATGACAAAAGTGAGGCACAGTTGTTGTTAAATATTCTACCTGGGGTTACATGGGTAATAAGTGTCTGAGGTCAGATTTGAATGCAAGTCTTTCTGATTCCAAGTTTACCATTCTATTATGCACTGCAAAATCTAGCTTCCTGAGGAAAACAGATTGAGTAAAAGGTTTCAGGAAAAGATAATTAATTCAGATTTATACAATGTAGGTATAATATGACAGTAGTACTGTTCAAGATTTCCTGTGAGTAACTAGAGACACGGATCTAACACTAACAAGTCAGGACTTGAATTGAAGACTGCACATCAAACTACATAAAGTGATAGTTGATACCAGGGAATATATGAGACTTATTTTTTAATTAATTTTATTTTTAATTTATGAAATGAAATAAACTTTTCTATTTAACATTTTAATAAAAGATGATTGTACATGAAACTGCAAATTAATTATGTATAATTATTATTCCCTTTTGTGTTTTTTACTTAATGGTTTTTTATTTTTTAAATTACATGTAAAGGTAGCTTTTCACATTCATATTTATAAGATTTTGAGTTCTAAATTTTTTCTCCCTCCCTCTTTGCCTTTCCCTTCCTAAAGACAGCAAACAATCTGATATAGGTTGTACTTGTACAATCATTTAAACATAGTTACCTATTTTTCATGTTGTGAAAGAAAAATTAGAACAAAAGAAAAAAGAAAAAAACAAATTAACAAACAAAAAATATGGAAATAATATTCTTCATTTCATATTCTATTTTCATAATTCTCCTTCTAGATGCTGACAATATTTTTCATTCCAAATCTACTGAAATTGTTTTGGATCACTGTACTGCTGACAAGACATAAGTCTATTATAGTTGATCACACATAATCTTATTGTTACTGCATATAATGTGATCCTGCTTCTGCTTACTTCATTCAAAATCAGTTCAAGTAAGTTTTTCTAGGCATTTCTGAAATAAACCTGCTCAGTATTTCTTATATAGCAATGATATTCCCTTACATTTTATTTACTTTAATTTTTTCAGCCATTTCCCTAATGACGGGCATTCATCAACTTCCATTTCCTTCTCACCACAAAAAGAGCTGCTACAAATATTTTTGCATATTTTAGTACTTTTTTCTCTTTTCATTTGGGTGTTTTTTTAGATACAAACCCAGTAGTGACTGCTAGATTAAAGGGTATGCACAGTTTTAAACCATTTTGAGCATAGTTTCAAATTGTTCTCTAGAATGGCTGGATCAGTTTACAACTCCACCAACAATGTATTTGTGTTCCAATTTTCCCACAGTCCTACAACATTGATCATTATCTTTTCCTGTCATCTTAGCCAATCTGATATATATGAGATAGTACCTCAAAGTTGTTTTAATTTGCATTTCTGTAACAAATAGTGATTTATGGATTTTTTTCAAATTGCTAGAACTAGCTTTAATTTCTTCATTTGAAAATTGTTCATAATTTTTCACCCTTTATCAATTAGAGAATGATTTGTATTCTTATTAATTTGACCCAATTATCTATGTATTTTAGAAATGAGGCCTTTATCAGGAACACTGGATGTAAAAAAAATGTTTTTCAGCTTTTTGCTACCCTTCTAATCTTGGCTTTTTAATTTGTTTTAATCAAAATTATCCTTTTTGCATTCCATAAGGTTCTCTGGAACGTCTTTGGTCATAAATTCCTCCTTTTTGTAAAGATCTGACAGGCAAACTTTCCCTATTCTTTTAAAATATTTAATAGTTATCTGTAAATTTCTTTTTTTTCTCTTAGATACAAATAAGTATACCTATATCTACATACACATACATACACATTTACCCATATAACCATCAAACCATTTGTATTTATATATGTATGTGCATACACACATATATTTTATATATATATATATATATATATATATAGGTATATGTATATATATATATATATATATATGTGTGTGTGTGTATATGTATATATATATATATATATATATATATATATATATATATATATATATAGGTATATGTATATATATATATATATGTGTGTGTATATGTATATATATACATACACATATAATGACTTATTAGCTCATGACCATCCCTTAAAAAATTGGCCTTACTATAATTTTTTATTGATTCTACTCATTTCACTCTTTAATTATTTTGTGCATGTCTTTCCATGGTTTTTTTTAAGATTATTGAGAGATTTTCATTTCTTAAAGAACAGTAGTATTCCATCATAATCAAATTTTCCAACTTGTTCAGTAATTATCCCATTTATGGTCATCTTTGCTTTTGAGTTCTTTGCCACCATAAAGAAAACTTCTATTAATATTTAAAACATACAGGTAGGTTCTTTTGACTTTTCCCTAATTATCTTTGAAAATAGATCTAGTAGTGGTATTGCTGGGTCAAAGGGTATAGGTACTTTAAATACTTTTTGAGCATAAGTATAAATTGTTCTCTAAAACTGTTGGATCAGTTCAGAATTCTACCAACAGTGAATTAGTGTCTTAGTTTTTCTACATTCCATCCAACATTTTTTGCTTTCCCCTTCAATCATTTTAGTCAACTGGGCAAATGCAAAATGATATCTTAAAGTTATTTTTATTTATATTTCTCTAATCAATAATGATTTGGAACATTTTTCAAATGACTACAAAATTTTGATTTCTTCATTGAATAACTGCCTATTTATATTCCTTGTCAGTTGTGGGATGGCTTGTCCTCTTTGTAGATTTGACAAAATTCTTTATATAATTGAGATACATGACCTTTATCTGAGAAACTGGCTATAAAATTTTCTTCCCATTTCCTGTTTTCCTTTTCTTCTGGACTCCATTTATTTGTACAAAAACATCTTAATAAAAATTGTCCATTTTATACCTAACTTTGCTCTCTATCTATTCATAATCTATTATCCTGTATGTGTGATAAGAAATTTGCTGCATATTCTAATTTTCTTGTAATAGTTCTCTTTGCATCTGTCATGTATCCATTTTCTATTTTGTCATTTCTTACATTTTTATTGTACCTTGATTTCTCATAAAGTAATTAGTTTATATTTGCTCAAATCTTATTTTTAAGTAATGATTTTCCTCAGTGAGTTTTTATATCTTTTTTCCCATTTATTTAATTTTGTTTTTTAAGGCATTATCCTCATTAGCTTTTTGTATTTCCTTTAATATCACTCTCATTTTTCTTTTCAATTTTTTTCTACATCTCTGATTTTTAAAATTCTTTTTGAATTCTTAACATCCTAAATAGATCTCAAACTATTTTATAAGACAATAATTCAAAAATATCTGGTACTGGTTAAGAAATAAAAAGGTAGACCAATGGAATAGAGCAGACACAACATATGGTGGCAAATAAATATAATAACCTTGTATTTGACAGGTGTGAAGACAAGATTTTAGGATAAGAATTTTTATTTTTCTTAGAAGCTTTGGGTGTAGGAGATGTGATTTTATTATTATCTTCTGAATATGTGTTTTGACCTTTGCCACCATAGTAACTTTCTATAGTCAGATTCTTTTTCTGTTGTTTGCTCATTTTTTTTTCATTATATTATTTAGCTTTTAATTCTTTGTTAAATTAGGGGTCTGTTTACATGGAGGAGAGTGCAATGTCTCAAACTTTAGGAGTTTTGTGTAGCTGATTTTAGAGCTCCTTCTAGGGACTCTAGTATTCTGAGCCAGCACTGCAATCTAGATCTGAGTATGGGCAAAACAAGAGAGTCCTGCCTCACTGCCAGTAAAGAGGGTCCTGCAATCTCCCTTTGACTTGTTGTTCACTATACCTCTCACCCCACAATCCTAATCTGTGTGCTGAGATCTCTGGAAGCTATTACTGTTGTCACCATGGTCATTGCTGCTGTCTCCAGACAGCTGCTACCACTAATGATTCAAAGCCTGATATTGATCCTGATCTGGGCTTCCCTCACACTCTAGTAAGTTAAATCTCCTGCTAAGTTGTCTTTGGCCTCTGTGAACTGAGACCCTTTGAGTCTGGAGATTGCCACCACTGCCACTAGTGGAGAGATCCCTGTGCCTGTTCCTGGTATGGAGCCCAGGCTGTGCTGGAGGTGGCTTGTGCTGTGATTGTACTCCAGAATCACCCTGATATAACAAACCATGTCTACCAACTTTCCAAGACACTTTTGGCTGGAAAATTGTCCCACTCCATCTTTTTGTGGGTTCCAACTCTAAATTTTTTTTAAAATATTCATTATTTAACATATTTGGAATGGTCTGCGGGAGAACTTGGACAAGTCCCTACCTTCACTCTACCATCCTGGCTCCACCTTTTTCTTGTATTCATTTGATTTTATCTTTGTGAATTGTGTAAGATAATAGTCTATGCCCAGTTTTTGCCATACTACTTCTCAGTTTTCCCATTTTTTATTTTTGCCAAATAAAAATATTTTTATAATAAAATCTTGTCTTCACACTTGTTAAATATGAGGTTATTATATCTGTTTTTACAATAAATTGTGTCTAATCTGTTCCATTGATCTAATTTTCTTTCTTTTAGCCAGTATCTGATATTTATGGTATTACTAAACTTTCTTCCTTTACATGTTTTCATTAGTAAATGGAGTTTCCAAGAGACAGAGTATAGGGAGAAAAGAGGAGAAAACCAAAGAAATACTCAGAAAAAACCCAAATTACAGATATAGGATCAAGATGAGAAGGCAATTAAGGAGCTATGGAAGGATTCATTAAAAAAAAATAAAAGCAGGAGTGTATCACATCTTAGAAGTCAAGATAAGAAAACAAATATTCAAAATAGTGAGGTAGAAATAACAAAGTGAAAATTTATAGAGTGGCCAGGGAGGACTAAAAAAATGACTATTGGATCTGACCATTAAGAAGTTATCTGTGCTCTTTTAGAGGACTGGCTCTTCCATTACTGTGGTGGGGACAGAAGGCTAGTTTCAAGTGCTAAGGAATTTGAGACGTTTAGGTGTAGATAATGTTTTCAATGAGTTTGGTCGCCAATGAGGAGGAAAGATGTCAGATGGTACCTGAATGGAATAGAAAAGTCAAAAGAAGGCTTTTCCCTCTGTTTATTTGTTTTATTTATTGTTTTTTAGGGTTGAAAGATGTGAACATATCCATAAATATAGAAAAATATCAGTGGTAGAAGAGAGATTGAAGCAACTGGGTAGTGAAATAGATAAAAAGAAAGACCTAGATTTTTAGTCATATGAAAAAATGTTCTATATCACTATTGATCAGAGAAATGAAGATTAAGACAACTCTGTAATACTACTACACACCTCTCAGATGAGCTAAGATGATTGGAAAATCTAATGAATTTGGAGGGGATGTGGGAAAACTGAGACATCAATACATTGTTGGTGGAGTTGTGAACTGATCCAACCATGGTGGAGAGCAATATGGATCTCTACCTAAAGAGATATCAAACTGTGAATACTCTTTGATCCAGTAGTTGTCTTTATTGGGCCTGTATCCCAAAGAGATCATAAAAAAGGGAAAAGAAAATACATGTGTAAAAATGTTTGTAGTAGCCCTTTTTATAGTGTCAAGAAACTGGAGACTGAATGGATGTCCATCAGTTGGGGAATGGCTGAATAAATTATGGAGTATTATAGTTCTGTAAGAATGATCAGGCAGGATGATTTCAGAAAAGCTTGGAGAGACTTACATGAACTGATGCTAAATAAATTGAGTAGAACCAAGGGAACATTACACACAGCAACAACAAAATTATATGAGAATTAATTCTCATGGATATAGCTCTTTTCAACAGCAAGGTGATTCAGGTCAATTTCAGTGGTCTTGTGATGGAGAGAGCCATCTACATCCAGACAGAGGACTGTAGTAACTGAGTGTGGATAATCACATAGTATAGTTGTTGTTTGCTTGCATTTTCTTTTCATTATCATTTTTTCCTTTTTGATCTAATTTTTCTTGTAGTGAAATAGTGTGACAATTGTGGCAATGTGTATAAAAAAATTGCTCATGTTTAACATATATTGGATTGACTGCCATCTAAGGAAGGGGGTAAGGAAAAGGGAGGGAGAAAAATTTGGAACACAAGGTTTTGCAAGGGTGAATGTTGAAAACTGTGCATGCATTGATGTTTTGAAAATTAAAAGCTTTATAAAAAAGGGAAGGTGAATAGGATTAGAAAGGAGAGGAAAAAGGAAGAACATGCCCTCCTGGCAGTGACAATTACTAGTCTGTCATAGGCCCAACAGAGTACCTTTGACCACTGACCTTTGCAGTGTCAACTCTACCTGGCTCGCCTCCTCTGAGGCCTTAAAAGGTCTCTGGCCATGATCTCTTGAATAACCGGTAGTGCACTCAAGAACAGCCACATGTAATCTTAAAAGCCTTTATTATACCTACTCATATAATGCTCTGACTTGATGCCCTGACTTGTTGGTTCCCTAGTGAACACCTGGTCAGAAGACCCACGTGTTCACTACCAAACTCCTTACCTCTCAAGGCTATCTATCCGTTTGGCCTGGTTTGGCTACCCCAGGTTAGGGAGCCAGGTTAAAGAGCGCCAGGTTAAAGAGAGTGACTGCTGTCTGCAGTGGGCTTATAAAGGGTCTGTGAGGTCACACACACAGTCAATCAGCAAGAGAGTCGTCACCCATTATGAAGCTATCTCAATATGGCCAAGATCCCACCCACAGGGCAGTCCTAATATCCACAGAGATTACTTCCATGTCACTCAATCTCCTGTTGCACTGTGCCTGCCCATTTAAAGGGCCCTTACAGAAGACAGAAAAAGAAAAAAGGAGAGAAGAGAGAAGAGAAATGAAGATACAGAAGACTCCTTATGATACTATTTCCACAAACGCTTACAAAGTGCTTCCTTTGTCTAGAATAATGTGTAAGGCTACAGGAAATAAAAAAAAGAGTAGTAATGTCTTTCTGAAACTTTCAGTCCAGCAAGTACATGTTACTGAAATATAAATAATTAGAATACATCATGCATGTATAATAAATGTATAAGTTAATATTGAAAAAAAAGACAGACCTAGAGTTAGGAAGAACAGAGATTAAATGTGACTTAGATACCAACAAGTATTTTGATCCTGGGCAAATTATTTGACCTTTCTATTTCCAAGTTTCTTCTTTTTTGTAAAATGGGGACAATAACAGTACTTGACTCCCAAGTTGGTTGGAGGAACACATGAGATTATATGTGTTTTTATATGTGTATAAATGTGTATACATTTATACATATATTTGTATAAATCTACATGCATGTACATACATATACACATATACACAAACATATATATGATTTTAAAATGAAATAAAATTATATTGAAGTACAGATATAAAATTATTTTGAAAACTACATTAACAGTCCCCAAATTTAAAATTTTTGTTTTAGTTCAAACCATTCATTTTGTGAACAAAGAAAATGAGATCCACACAGATTTAATGTCTTTCTAGAAAATTTTTCTGTTAAATCTATTTTTTTACTTCTCATATTGCTGATAAAAATTAACATTTATTTTCTTAATTGAATTAGCCAGCTCACTAGTTCTAGTGTGTTCTTTAGGTCTGGAAAATACAGTATAAATTTGACAATCATTTTGGGACTCTCCTAGAATACATGACAGCCAAATTGATTTAGGATACCCTTAATTTCTCATTGTATTGTACAAGGTCTTCCTTATATGCTGCTCATTCAAACTTTATCTTTCATATAGTGTTTTGTTGTTGTTGTTGGGGAAAGTAAAAAGAGTACTGAGAGATGATTTTTAAAAGTTGATTTTTAAAAGCAGGTCAATATCTCAATCATTTGAAAGTCTTTGTGGATTTCATTACCTTCTGCTTATTAATTAGTAGTATTTTTTCTCTCTGATATCTTTATAAGATCCCTACTTATTCTTTTGAAGCCCCTTTGGATATCATTAGCACACTTTGCCTACCCCACCCATCTTTTATTTTGCTGACCTTTTAGTTTCCCTTAAAAGACTTAACTGGATTTGGGTGTATGTATATGAGTGTGTGTGTGTGTGTGTGTGTGTGTGTGTGTGTGTGTGTGTGTGTGTGTGTATGTGTATCTGTGCATGATTTTATTTGATCCTTTTTAAAAACTTCATCTGTTTAATGTTTGTTTTATATACTGCAACACTTAAAACATCTTCCCAAACATCTGTGCAGAAAAATATTAAAAGTAAAAAAATAGATTTAACAGAAAAATTTTTTGTGAAAAAAAGAAAAAGAAAGAAAGGAAAAAAAAAGAAAAGAAAGAAAGAAAAAGGAAAACAGGGAAGCAGGAAGGAAGGGAGAGATCTAAGGAGGAAAGGAAGAATCAAATAGAACAAGAGAGAGGGAGGAAAGAAGAAAGGGAGAGAAGAAGGGATAAAGTCAGAAAGGAAGAAAGAGATAGCTGAAGGGAGTAAGAAAGGAGAAAAAGAAGAAGGAAAAGAGAGAAGATAAGAAAGAAAGAAGGAAAGGAAGGAGGGAAAGGAAAGGAGAGAAGAGAGGGAAGGAGACACAACAGAAGTTATCATCAATTGGTGAAATAAAGGAACAAATCTTTAGATAAATATTAGAAGACATCTAGAGGATAAATGAATTATGAAAAGCAAGCAGTCGGGTTTTACAACGAACAAATCATGCCAGGCAAATTTAATTGCTTTTTCCCCCTTTTTGGATAGAGTCATGAGATTAATAGATGAAAGCAGTAGTAGATGTAGCATATCTTGTAGCACTAGATACCATGCCTTATGAAATTTTACTCAAAGAATTAGTTTAAATTAGCTTGGATATGAACAATCTTACACAGATGAAAAATTGGTTGAAGTACCACATGAAAGGGCTAATGATAAATTACTTTTTTCTGTTTGGGAGGAGGTTTTTAGATGGGTGCTGCCAGGGTTAGTGTTAGGTCCAGTTCTTCTAAACATCTTCATTAATGATCTGAAAGAGGAAGTAAACAGCATGCTAATTAAAGTCACAGATGGCATTAAAATGGGAAATGTTGCAAACATCAGTAAGGCTTGAGAAGCAATAATGAGCCCTAAAGAGGTTTGAAATTGGTCAAAACTCAACTTTAATTCAAATCTAACTTAGAAAAAAAGATGCAACTGGGAAAAGTCCTGAACCTCATAAAATTCTGAGCAGAAATAAACCTGTAAAATTTTTATTATGCTAATAAATGACCAAAATATGAACAACAAAAACAATAAAAAAAATCTAGATCTACTCAAATAATTGAAATGTTTTGAGGAAGCTTTATAATAAATTTGCATTTCAGTACAAGGAATTAACATCTAATAGGTAACTCTAGCACGATCTAAAGGTAGAGTAAATTTCATTCCACTGATCTTGTTATGGAAAACATGTTAACAAAATAAAGTAGGTTCAATGAAGAAAACACACCCCAAAATTATTAAGGGGTGAGAAATAGAAAGGATTGTTGGTATGGAAACTATTTAAGTTAAATCAAGGAAAGGATTAGGAAATAATTGCAGAAAAGAGGAGAACGTGGATGAGGAGCTAATGCTCTAATATGTGGTAGATAGTTGGAATGCAGACTAATGATCAGAGAAATGTTCTAGTAGAGAAAAAAAATAGACAAAACACAATTATAAACAGACAAGCAGATTTCTTTGAAAAATTAACAAAATCATAAGTAACTAATAGGGGCAACATCCCTACCAATATTTCAATGTACACAAGAAAAATTATGAAAATATTTATAAAAATTAAATGATCCTTATGCAGGTAGAGTTACTTAAATAAGCCTTTTACCACCTAACTTAAATATGTTCATCTGAGTTGTGATTTTTTGGTTACAATTACATTATAATTAAAACTTCATACATAAATTACATATATTTTATTGATAATTATGATCTGTTAAATCTCTATTATGTTCAGCCCTGTGACAGGTTTTATGTAATAGTAAAATAAAAACCTGTCTTCAAGAGACCTACATTCTACTGGGAAGAAACATCAAGATGGAATATTATTTCAGGGAATAGCAAATAGAACAGCATGATTAGAAAAAAGAGGGCAGGATTGACATGCCATAAGCCTAGAAAGGAATTTGTTGTTCATTCATTTCATTTGTGTCTGAGTCTTCATGACCTTTTTTTGGGTGTTTCTTGGCAAACATACTGAAGAAGTTTTCCATTTCTTTCTCCTCATTTTACAAATTTGGAAAGTGAGGCAACCAAGGTTAAATGATTTGCCCAGAGTCACATAGCTAAATAAGTATCTGAGGCCAGATTTCAACTTAGGAAGTGTCTTCCTAATTCTAGGTCCAACGTTCTAAAGGATTACTGAAGCCATAACATAAAGGACATTAAAAGCCAGAGACTTAAAAAAATATTTATTTTATTCTGAACTTAAGAAATAAATCAAGCCTTTATATAACATAAAGTAGAAAAATATGATTATACATGAAATACACACACAGACACACACACACACATATATATATACATTATATTTATATAGTATGTATGAAAAAACATTTTATATATATATTTCTATTCATCTTTTCTTTCTCTTAATTCAGATACCATCTTCCTTCATAAGTCTTTGTAGTTATTTTGGGTATTTTTAATAGTCAAATGATTTAGTCATTCAAAGATATTCTGCAAACATCTTGTTTTTGGAATGTTCTCTTGATTTTGTTCACTTTGTACTTTATTATTTCATGAAAATCTATGAATGCTTTTCAAGGCCATAAAGCTCATATTTTACATTAGAAATGAAAACTTTCACATTTTATTTCACAAGGAAAAAGGAAGAAATCAGAGCTACTTGTTTGCTTTATAGTATGTATATCAAAAAAGGGAAAAAGTATCTAAGGGCATAAGGAATTAACTGTCCTAAATTTAATAGATTTGTTACATGTAACTGTCATCTGTTTTCATCAGAGAAGAATAAGCATTCTTAGTTAAATTATGTGAAATTTAACTGTGGTATTCTATAGGTTCTATAGATATGGATAGATAATTCTATAGATATAGATTCCATTATTGGTATAATTGAAATTTTAAATCAATAAAGAATGGAAAATTTATATGTGTTATGCTGAGTAGATATTTTTGAACACTGAAAAGAAGACAATAAATAGATATGTATTTTGTCATTTAGATGTTGTGTCTGTGTTGGAAAAAGCTTTGTGCTTAGAGTCAGAGGAACTTGGTGTGAATACTGTGTATAGTACATATTATCTTTATGATACTCAGGCCACATCACTTAACTTCTCCACCTTAGTTTCCCTATATGTAAAATGTAAGGGAGGGTTTGGAGCAGATGGCTTATTAAGACCCATTTAATTCTAATTTCATGATCTTATTTATAATGCAGCTGTACTTAGAACTGAATATTGTATAAGACCTCATATTTCTATTTGTACTTCTATTTTGAGTATAAATTATAATACCTGCAAGACTGAGACTTGTGAATCTGTTTAACTCAGGAGTTTTAAGCTATACTGGGCTAAATATATTAATACTAAAATCTAAAAAAGAGAGAGAAAATCTACTGAGACAGCTAGAGTGGGAATGAGTATGTGAGTAATTATTGTACTTCTTAGATGATAGATAGAGACCCAATCTTTTTGAAAGAAAATGTATAAAGGAATATAAGATCAAATAATATGAAAACTTTTCTGAGTTTGGAGATCAGGAGGATCTCTTTTTTATTTTCTGTTTTCTATGGACTATGATTTCGTATGAACTATCTGCGTCCAAAATGTGGTAGTGTCTTCCAATCTCCTATTATTCTGATTAGCCAAAGTTAGAAACTCTGTACCTTGATCCCAACATAATGATGGCATTTTGGTCTTCTCTGAGGATTGACAGCAATCAACCAACCACTGTTCAAAGTAAATATTTATAATACCTTAGAATGATGTTCAAATTAATTACATTCTAGCCTTATTTTCTTTTCTGACTTTACAATGTGTGTATAGGGAATCATAGGAAATAATATGTCACATAGATTAAAAGTTATTTCAATTTCTTTTATATTAACATATGTTAACTATTCTATTTGTCAGAAAAAAGAGAATTAACAACAAAAAATTCATATCTTTTGAATTTTATTTATTTTATCAAAAAAAAAAGAACAGGGAAAAACAAAACAAAACAAAACAACATTATCAAGTGCTCAGCAGAACATCATGGAGGATTCAAAATATATAACAATAAATTACAAAAAAAGGAGATATTATATGTAATGTTCTGATTGTCTCTCAGTTGTAATCCTTCTCTGGGAGGAGGTTTCTTTTCTGTATAATCTTTTCCTCTATGAGCAGGTTTCTTGGGAGACTTCTGGAGCCTCTAGCCAGCCTGTTCTTCCTGAATCCTGGCTCTGAATCTCCTCCAGCTCTTGTCCTTCCCCAGTCCAGACTGCTCTCCAAGCTCAATGTTGCCTCTTTTTATCCTCCCAGAGAATGGGCATGGGATCATACAAGGGCTTCTGGGAAGAACCACTTCAACCAATGAGCTTGCTCCTCCTAGAATTCCTAAGGTATAAACTCCCTTTAAAGGCCCAAACCAAAGGTCTGAGCCAGAGAACTGTCAAGTAAACCTGAGTTCTCACCTTGTAATTGTCCAGACAACCTGAGTTCTCACCTAGTAATCCTAACAATTATAGTAGAAGAAATTATATTTATGAGTGTCTATCTTTTTTTTTTTACTTCCTTGTAGGTAATTCTTTTGTTCTCTGCTGCATATTTTTAAAATTTTATTTTCCCCTCCTTTGATTATCCCCAAGCCTCTCAAGCATGATCTATCTTATATACATATATTGGTATATATAGATATATAAACACATATACACACTTCCACATACTCAGACATACATATATATATGTATATACACATATAGATTATATATTCACATTCACCCACAGACCCACTCACACACATAAATATCTATATACATGCATACATAGAACAATATGAATACTTACATATACACACATATACACTCATGCATTTACCCATATGCAAACACACATCAAAAACAATATTAGTATGGCAGAAAAATAATGTAGATTTCTCTCTTGATTGAATCTTTTAAGTTTAACTTATCTCTTCTTTCCCATTCTTGCTAACTCTTCTGCTATAATTTTGCTCTTAACTTGCCTTCTTATTTTTTAATCTCCACTCCTCTCCTTGAATCCCTCCCTTACCCCTTTGCTTCCTCCTGCTCCCTTATTTCTTTATAGATTTTGGAGGGTACTATACCCTTCATGGTATATATGTGGTGTTGCCATTTAACCCATTTTTGATGTGAGTAGGTTTTCAGAACTATGAACTCGCTTCTCGGTTTCTCTTCTTCCTCAGCACCTCATTTATATTTTTATCTTAACTATTATCATGATTTATTTTATAATTATCATTATTAGTATATTTTATTTTTATATTTTTCTAGGTGTTTTTGCTTTTCAGAGTCTACTCAGTTCTGTTCCAAACTTCCTTTTGAATTATCTATTTGCTGATGTTTGTTTTTATTTTTTTACTTTTTATTATAAATCTAATCATCGGCAACTCATATATCACTATATAAAGAAAAAAAAAGACTATATTAGAGGCTGTGAACTAATAAGTATGGTTTTGTTTTTTCAAAGAAATATAACAGTTTTGTTGTTTTATGATAATTATATATACATTATTTATTAATTACATGTAATATCACAAGGTAGTATTATATATATGTGCATATAAAAATACAGATATATAGATATATGTAAGGTTAGCATACCCCTCAACCTCAATTAATATATCTAAAAAGAAACCTTATTCTCTGATCTTTTTATTAGAAATTAATGCATTTTAGTTGATGTTTGCTAGAAACATAATGAATAAAAGCTAATGATACATGTAGGAAATATTCTGTGATGGGTTGAAAAGAATCAGTCATAGCTTCCACTTTAGAAATAGGCATTCTAACAATAAGTTATTTTTCAAAGTTCTCATCATACTTACGTAGGGAGACGGGAAGGATACTATTTTCATCTCCATACCCAAACTGACTCTTCAAGTGATTCATTTGGGGATAGACTAGCTTCAGTCAAGTCCATGAAAGGTAACGATAAACTGTGTGTGTGTGTGTGTGTGTGTGTGTGTGTGTGTGTGTGTGTGTGCTTAGTGAGAGAATTGTAAGAAATGAGTGAATCACTGACTTCATCTTGTGATTCAGTTGTGGATCTAGCTTACCTCTCATTCTACTCAATTATGAGTCTAGTCCAATTTCTGTCTTGTGAGAGAATTATTCAATTACAGGAATTGTGAGAAAGCTTTATTTCATTGTTTGAACCTAACTATGAATGATTAGGAAATTGAACCACCTCTACCTACTGCTTAGAACCCTTTAATTAAGGACCTAGGTAATCCTGACCAGATACTAAGATCTCAAAATTGATGAAAGGAGTCTTTTTACAAGGATACATCTTAGGGAAGCTAGATGGTACAGTGGATAGAGCACTAACCCTGGAGTCAGGAGGGTTTGAATTCAAATAGGCTTCAGACACTTTCTACCTATATGATCTTGGGAAAGTCATTTAATCTGAATTGCACACACACACACACACACACACACACACACACACACACATACACACACACACACATATGAGAAAACTGGCCATATACGTCAAAAGGTTGCTCTTTCTTTGTTCCTATGCAGCCATTTGGGGGAGTAGGAAAACTTGTTGTTTTTGTTTGTTTGTTTGTTTGTTTTTGTTTTCGTTTTTGTTTTTGTTTTATTTTTTTAATTTTAAGGACTTGAATCTATTCTAACTTGGAAAGCCCTTAATCTTTCCTTAGATTCAAATCCAGATTACTTAACTTTGTATCCAGTTTTAAATCTGCTTTACTGGTGATTTTTTAACTCATAAAAATGATTTCCTCCTGTAGTTGGGGCCTAGTGCTTAGCTAAGGACACCTAATTGTGATTTGTTATGCAATTGACATGTATTACTTATTAAAATGATGTGCTCAAAAGCTTGTGCCTTTCTTCGGTTATATCAGATTTTATCTTGCTACAGGAGAAGAGATGGAAGAAGGTTCTATCAAGTTTCTCACCAAAAAAATGAGACCATGAACTTTAAAAGCCTGGAAGAGTTGATCTTCCCAATAGGATCATTAGCAATAATCAATGACAGTGTCTATCTTGGAATCCAAGAGAAATTGGACATACTGAGAGAGAGCCTCAAGATTCAAAAAGAATATACTCAATTGCACTCCAGAAGAGAGAAATATACTGAAGGGAAATTTCATAAGAACTCCATAAAAGGGCAAAAAGTTCCAATTATCAAGAATTGTAAGCTATCTCTTTTCTATATGTTTTATGTTTGAGTCCACTTTTTCCTGGGTTGTATGTATACTTCTATAAGAGAGGGTATTCTAGAATTTTGGAAGGTTTGATTTTTGTACCATATTTTCTTATTACTCTTGTTTGCAAAATACCCAACTAAAAACAATTTCATTTTGGCTGGTTAACTGGTAAGCATATACAAGATGGGGTCTCATGAAAAACAAATACCATACCTTTTATCCCTGAGGATTATCTCCAGAATCCTATTGAACAAAATTATTCTTACCCTCTAGGAAGAAATCTGATAGATTAGAAGTTGATAGGACAACACAGAGAGGGTGATTTTATATATATATATACATACATACATATATATATATATACATACATACATATATATATATACATACATACATACTTTATCCTTACACACAAAGACAAAGACATATGTACACGCATTTATGAATATGAAATAATTAAATCGTAACAAAATTGATCTGTTAATTTTTCCTCTGTATTCTACTTTCTCTTTTATATTTTGGAGAAGAATAGTATGTGTATAATCTTGAGCAAGTCACTTAATAATTATGAATATCAGTATCTTAATGAAAAGACGTGGGTTGAAACATGATGACTTTTGTGGTCTCTTTCCACTCTCATTTTCTAGTCCTATGACTTAAGTAGTTCTGTATATTATTAAAACATGGGAGAGGGAAAATTAGAATTACCCATTGGATTTGGGACAAGAAATGACTAGTGTTTTCCTCACTCTGTCTTTTCCAATATGTTTTTGAAGGAATTAAAATTCAGATAGATTTTAAAAGTAACAGTCCTTTTGATCTTTGATAATATATTATAAATTTGCACTGACAGAACCATTTCCCTTGTATGTTTCACACATGTAGCATCATTCCCAGATCTAAATGGGAAATGCCCCCACTATTTATCCACTTTTAATTTGTAACTTGGACCCAATTGGGTGCTGGTGAGAAAGGGCAATGTTAACAGCAATGTAGTCTAATGACTTTCTTAAGTATAATAATGAATATTATGTTGAAGTTTAATTTCATTGTTGTTGTGGAAAGATTTTTCCTAACCTGTATTTCTATTTCCTGTATTAAGATTACATCTTACTTGGGAGGATATTGTTCAGATTCACACAAAGACATTGTATTTACAATGTACAGAATATATTACATGCAGGAAAATTAAGGGTTTGGTTCTAAAGATCAAAACACGACTTGTATTTTTTTCTATACACTCATTCTTTATCAGTCTATACAAAACAAGGCTGAACATCTAGTATAAAGTGTGGAGATGTTCATCTTGTTTTTACCAAAGGAGATCTTGATCTTTCCTTTAGTTTGTCCACATCTCTTATAAGAATGCCAGCAGGGGCTTTACTGTTTCTAGACTAATGGCAGAGGAAATAGAAATATTACAGCTGCTGCTCTGCATGTGGTAGTCATTTTGAAATACTGCATTTTGGATTCTCACATTGAGCTTTTTTTTTTTTTTTTTTTTTTTTTTGCAATCCCCACTGTATCGAACAATACGAATATCTGCAGGGTTGTATTAACTTTCCAAAAAAAAAAAAAATCAGTACAGCCAATTTTAGTGCAAATAAAAGAAATGGCTTGAATTTGATGCTTTCCCCTCTTCTTTTGCCAAGATGTGTGGAATAGATCTGTTTTACTTTTATTAGCATGTAGAGAGTTTTCTCTTCCCCTGAAGCTAACCCTACACAGATTTCCCAAAAGTTTTCCATTTTTGATGGTCATGATATAGGAGTCTCTTCCAGTCCTCTATTCATTCAGTAAGCAACATTGACACTCTTGGCAGATTTATTGGATATAGAAAACACGTAGAGAAAACAAATTCTCTCTTTCTAAAAAAACAGTTTTTGAATGATCATTCAAAACATGACATTTCTCAGTTTATGGACACTTTTCAGTTTATGTTTCTTTAAATCTTGGTATTTTAACACTAATGTTTACAATAGAAATAACTTTCTTATACATTTAGTAACTGATTTGTTTCTGTACATGGATTATATAATATAAAAGAATGTTTACTGTGTCAATTGTTTTGTTCATTTCAAAAATTCACCAATTATAAGATGATGTTTTAGCATCATAATCTAATTCTATTTTTTATGCCTTTGATTGAGTTTACTTTTATTTTCTAATATATATGAGATAAAAATATTTCAGAATATATATGAGATAAAAATATTTTCAAGATGAATGCTAATTTATTGTTAAATTATTCATATTCTAATACTCTTAATTCCAGAGAATAAAATATCTCAGTAGAATCACTAGAAAACAAAATTCTAAACTAATATTGATTTTAAAAACATATTCATCACCTTTATCAACCAATTTTATCTTTAAAAAAAGATAATGAAACTACTGTCTTGAAAACCACTAAAATATATGCTCAATAATAACAACTATGATTTTATTTCTATCAAAGTAAAGCTATTTTAGTTCCATCTGAAATTTCTAACTTTTTATAAGAGAATATAATAAATAACATTTTAGTAGTCTTTCAAAATATTATTATCTTATTTTATATCTGAAGTAAACATTCATGGTATCATTTAAATATCTAGTGGATAGATAGAGTAGGCTAATTATAAATGTGTCTCATTTATCATTGTTAACCAACAGACTTGAACCATTTCTTAAGAGATAATAATCATGTCAAATGTTGCCACATATTTGTATTAATCACTTCATCATTTTGAATTCTGAATTTAATATTTTAGGATGAGAAAGAAACAATTTAATTCCAGTCATATGTAGATGTTTATTCTATACATGCTGTATTTGTTGTTCAGTATCATATACCAGATTCCATAAAATATCTGAAGAACTGCCTATGTGCCTTGCTTACTCTTGGTAAGTTTCTTCAACCTATGATTTTTCTCACCTTTTGGGCACCTTTGTTGATTATCTCATTTTGTTCATACCTAGTTCATTTATAAATCCATTTGCTATTGTTCTGTTATTTCTTATATCATTCTTGGGGAAAATCCCTGGAAATGTTGGAATTAGGAAAATTAGGCGCTTGGATACTTAGTAAATTGTTTTTCATCTCATCCTCCACAATTTTCAGTCTTGTGCATTATAATTTAATCCTTAACACAGCAAACACAATGAGATGAATCTTCCTATATTCTTATGAAGCTCTGACTAATTATGTGTCCAATGATCATATCTTCCCATTTAAAAAAATATCCTATTACAGAACATAGAAATGAAAGTTTGGTGAGGCCTTTACACAGAAATCTGGAAATTAATTCTTAATGAAAAGTCATTAAATATTTTCCTCAAGAAACACATTGAACTATGACTATTTGGATTTACATCCCCACACCTCTCTAACAACTTGGAAATCAAATTAAAAATGAATGTATCCTACCATTCAGGTCCTATATCCTTAATCAGAGAAACAACTTTATCATCTTAGCAAGGAATTTTGGAACATTAACATATGTACAAAAGGCAAGCTGTAGTCTTTATTACTTTATCATAGAAATCCAGATGTTTCTTTAATTAAAAAGAAAATTTTCTTGAATTAAATTCTCTATGTTAATAAACTTTCTCTGATGTTCTCTATCTAAATCAATCAACCAACAAGAGTTTATCAAACACCATGTCCCTGGCATTGTGCTAGGATGCTGGGTATACAGAAACAATGAAGTAAAAACTTTCAACATTTAAGGAACTTACATTTTAATGCAGGGAGAAAATGAGAACAAGGAAACATGTATGTATGTGTATTTTGCATTATGTACAGAATAAATACAAAGTTAAAGCGGGTGATATACATGCATACATTTACGTATAGATACACAGATGTGCACATATATATGAAGGTGAATGTCTATATAGAGTTCTGCATTAAGCTTTAAGTCACTGAAACATAAGATGCTTATATAAATATATATGTGTGTGTGTGTGTGTGTATAGAGATACAAATATTTTTGCCTTTATTTATAAAAATATATTTATATAGATATGCATGTCTGTATCAAATATACATATATTGATATCAATACTGATATCTATCTTTAAGCTATTAACATTTATAATTTCACTAATATTTTTGAGTTTACCTGTGTATGTGCATATATGTATAGGTGTATATATTTCTAATAATTATATATGTCTATTTGTATACATTTTTACATGTAAGTATACTTGATCACACATAGAGACTGATGACTTAGGGCTACATTTTTAACATCAATCTTTATGTCATAATCTGCACAATAAAGATTCTTTGTTGTAGCTTAAGCATGAAATTAATCTTTTTAAATGTAAATATTCACTGAGCAAGCATATTTTTTAAATAGGCACAGGAATAGTAACCATGCCTCTGCTTTCATCAGTATAGATGATTAGTAAGGATCAGTATAGATTAGTAAGGAAACTTTCTCTATCAATGCACAAAGGCATATTACCTATAATATATATTATTACAGAATTGCTTAAAGCACTTAGAAGTAATGTGACTAATTCAGGATCACATAGCATTTGTCCTATATGTCAGAGGCTAGGCTTGAATTCAAGTTTTTATGAATTTGAGATCAGCTCACTTTCAACTGTCATACAACTTTTTCACATTTGCATGCATTGATAATTAACATTTGGTTCTGATTAAATATTTTTCAACTTTTAAAATATCTGAATGGATTTTTATCTCATGTAGTTATAAACTGTTTATTATTTCACATAGTCATGCCTTTTCTTGTTGTAAAAATTCTTGTTCATTTTTTCCCTACTAGTTCATCAGTGTATTAAAACAAAAAAAAAAAAAAAAACTAGAGATGATACCTAATACTTGTTATTATTTTGTTTTACATTTTTGTGGATACACATGGGACCTTTTAGATAATTTATATAAGATTTGTCTATCTCCTTTTCTCTCTCCCTTTCACACACACACACACACAAACACACACACAGACATGGATCATCACTAAAATAAATGCTACATCTTACTTATATCTAGACTTATTCTCTACTATCTTTTATATAATGAACAACTTTGAATATTCATAAATTGTGATGTTCCAAGATTTGCAAATATTCAGTATTGTTAATAAAATTTTTGATAAAACTATAGATCATCATAATTTTGGTGGAGCTTGAGATGATTATTTTCCAAATTCAATCAATTTCATACTCACCCTTCTGCTATTCTTACAAATTATAATATATATATATATATATATAAATACATATATATTTACTTATATAATGAATGATAACAAGCTGATAATAATATATCATTTCAAAGTTTGCAGAATAGGATGTTGTTTGATCTTTAAAGCAATTTTTTTCTTTTTTTATTATTATAACTTTTTATTGACAGAACATATGCATAGGTAACTTTTTACAACATTATCCCTTGCACTCACTTCTGTTTTGACTTTTTCCTTCCCTCTCTCTGCCCCCTCCCCTAGAGGGCAGGCAGTCTTATACATGTTAAATATGTTATAGTATAGATACAATATATGTGTGCAGAACTGTCCAATACTCTTGTTGCACAAGAAGAATTGGATTCCGAAGGTAAAAATAACCTGGGAAGAAAAACAAAATTGCAAACAGTTTACACTCATTTCCCAGTGTTCCTTCTCTGGGTGTTGCTGATTCTGTCCATCATTGATCAATTGGAACTGAATTAGATCTTCTTTGTCGAAGATATCCACTTCCATCACAATACATCCTCATAAAAAAAAAAAAAAAAAAAAAAAAAAAAAAAAAAGTATTGTTGTTGAAGTGTATAATGATTTTCTGGTTCTGCTTGTTTTACTCAGAATTAATTCAAGTAAGTCTTTCCAAGCTCTCTATATTCATCCTGCTGGTCATTTCATTTCTTCTTCTTTTTTTTACTGTAGCTTTATATTTATAAGATATATGCATGGGTAATTTTACAGCATTGACAATTGCCAAACCTTTTGTTCCAATTTTTTCCCCTCCTTCACCTGACCCCTTCCTCCAGATGGCAGGTTGATTAATACATGTTAAATATGTAAAAGTATAAATTAAATACAATATATGTATACATGTCCAAACAGTTATTTTGCTATACAAAAATAATCGGACTTTGAAATAGTGTACAATTAGCCTGTGAAGGAAATAAAAAATGCAACCGGACAAAAATAGAGGGATTGGGAATTCTATGTAGAAGTTCATAATCATCTCCCAGAGTTCTATTGCTGGGTATAGCTGGTTCATTTAATTACTGCTCTATTGGTACTGATTTGTTTCATCTCATTGTTGAAGATGGCCAGGTCCATCAGAATTGATTATCATATAGTATTGTTGCTGAAGTATATAATGATCTCCTGGTTCTACTCATTTCACTCAGCATCAGTTCATGTAGGTCTCTCCAGGCCTTTCTGAAATCATCCTGTTGGTCCTTTCTTACAGAACAATAATATTCCATAATATTCATATACTACAATTTATTTAGCCATTCTCCAATTGATGGACATCCACTCAGTTTCCAGTTTCTGGTCACCACAAAGAGGGATGCCACAAACATTCTTGCACACATAGGTCCCTTTCCCTTCTTTAGTATCTCTTTGGGATATAATCCCAGTAGTAACATGGCTGGATCAAAGGGCATGCACAGCTTGATAAGTTTGGGGGTGTAATTCCAGATTGCTCTCCGGAATGGTTGGATTCATTCACAACTCCACCAACAATGCATCAGTGTTCCAGTTTTCCCCCATCATCTCCAACATTCATCATTTTTTCCCCCTGTCATCTTAGCCAATCTGACAAGTATGTAGTGGTATCTCAGAGCTGTCTTAATTTGCTTTTCTCTCATCAATAGTAATTTGGAACACCCTTTCATATGAGTAGAAATAGTTTTAATTTCATCATCTGAAAATTGTCTGTTCATAGCCTTTGACCATTTATCAATTGGAGAATGGCCTGATTTCTTACAAAGTCAATTCTCTATATATTTTGTAAATGGGGCCATCATCAGAACCTGTAACTGTAAAAATATTTTCCCAGTTTGTCGCTTCCCTTCCAAAATTGTTTGCATTAATTTTGTTTGTACAAAGGCTTTTTAATTTGATATAATCAAAATTTTCTATTTTGTGATCTATAATGATCTCTAGTTTTTCTTTAGAAACAAATTCCTTCCTCCTTCACAAATCTGAGAGGTAAACTATTCTATGTTCCTTTAATTTATTTATAATCTTGTTCTTTATGCCTAAATCATGGACCCATTTTGATCTTATCTTGATGTATGGTGTTAAATGTGGCTCCATAACTAATTTCTGTCATACTAATTTCGTTTTCCCAGCAATTTTTGTCAAATAATGAATTCTTGTCATAAAAATTGGGATCTTTGGGTGTGTCAAACACTAAATTGCTATAGTTATTAACTATTTTGTCCCGTGAACCAAACCTATTCCATTGTTCAATAATCTATTTCTTAGCCAATACCAAATGATTTTGGTGATCACTGCTTTATAACATAGTTTTAGATCAGATATTGCTAGGCTATTTTTGATTGATTTTTTTTTCATTAATTCCCTTGAAATTCTTGACCTTTTGTTCTTTCAGATGAATTTTGTTGTTATATTTTCTAGGTCATTAAAATAGTTTCTTGAGAGTCTGATTGGTATAGCACTAAATAAATAGATTAGGTTAGGGAGTATTGTCATCTTTATTATATTTGCTCAGCCTATCCAAGAGCACTTAATATTTTTCCAATTATTTAAATCTGATTTTATTTGTGTGGAAAGTGTTTTGCAATTTTGCTCATATAATTCCTGACTTTCCTTTGGTAGATAGATTCCCAAATATTTTATGCTATCAACAGTTATTTTGAATGGAATTTCTCTTTGTATCTCTTGCTATTGGATTTTGTTGTTGATGTATAAAAATGCTAAGGATGTGGATTTATTTTGTATCTTGCAACTTTGCTAAAGTTGTGAATAATTTCTAATATCTTTTTAGTAGACTCTGTGGGGTTTTCTAAGTATACCATCATATCATCTGCAAAGAGTGATGATTTGGTTTCCTCATTACCTACTCTAATTCATTTAATTTCTTTCTCAACTCTTATTGCGGAGGTTAGCATTTCTAATACAATATTGAATAATAATTGTGATGGTGGGCAACCTTGTTTCACTCCTGATCTTCTGAGAATGGTTCCAGTTTATCCCCGTTACATATGATGCTTACTGATGGTTTTAAATATATGCTCCTGATTATTTTAAGGAATAGTCCGTTTATTCCTATACTCTCAAGTGTTTTTTATTAGGAATGGATGTTTGATTTTATCAAATGCTTTTTCTGTATCTATTGAGATAATCACATGGTTTTTGTTAATTTGGTTATTGATATAGCTAATTATGCTAATAGTTTTCCTACTATTGAACCAACCCTACATTCCTGATGTAAATCCTACTTGGTCATAGTGTATTATCATGGGGATGATTTTCTGTAATCTTTTTGCTATATTTTATTTACAATTTTAGCATCAATATTCATTAGGGAGATTGCTCTATAAATAATTTTCTTTCTCGGTTTCAAACTACCTGGTTTAGGTATCTTTACCATGTCTATGTCATAAAAGGAATTTTGTAGGACTCCTTCAATCCCTATTTTTTCAAATAATTTATATAGAATTGGAGTTAATTGTTCTTTATTTGGTAGAATTCACATGTAAATCCATCTGGTCTTGGGGATTTTTTCTTAGAGAGTTGATTAATAACTTGTGCTATTTCTTTTTCTAAAATGGACTGTTTAATCTGGGCAAGCTATATTTTTGAAGATATTTTTCCACTTCATTTAAGTTATCAAATTTACTTATTTATTTATAAAATTGGGCAAAGTAACTCCTTATTATTGCTCTAATTTCCTCTTCATTGATGGAAAGTTCTCCCTTTTCATTTTTAAGACAAACAATTTGATTTTCCTCTTTCCTTTTTTTAAAAATAAGATTTACTAAGGGTTGTTTTTTTTCATAGAACCAACTCTTAGTTTTATTAATTCAATAGTTTTTTTTTTTTTTACTTTCAATTTTATCAATCACTCCTTGTACTTTTAGAATTTCAAGTTTAGTGTTTGACTGGGGGTTTTTAATCTGTTCCTTTTCTAGCATTTTTAGTTTCAAGCCCAATTCATTGACCTTCTCTTTCTCTGTTTTGTGCAAGTAAGCCTCTAGAGATATAAAATTTCCCCTTATTACTGCTTTGGTTGCATTCCACACATTTTGGTATGATGTCTCATTATTGACATTTTCTTGGGTGAATCTATGATTTGCTGTTTCACCCAATCATTCTTTAGTATGAGATTATTTAGTTTCCAATTATTTTTTGTCTATTTTCCTCTGGCTTTTTATTGAATGTAATAAGTTTCCTTTGCCTCTTTGTGAGATGTAGTACCCCAACTTTACCCTTTTATTGGTACAATTTCCTTGCCACCTCTAGTTTCTAGAACAAATTATACATGTATTCTTTATATATCTTTATAACAGAAATATAGTTCCCAAGATTTCTTTTTACCTTTTTTAGGTTTGTCTTGAGTCCTATATTTGGAGATTTAATTTTTTTTTAGTTCCATTTTTTTTCATCAGAAATAGATAAAATTCACCTATTTCATTGAATGTCCATCTTCTTTCCTGGAAAAAAAAAAAAAGCTCATTTTGGCTGAGTAAGTTGTTTTTGGCTGCATATCAAGTTCCTTAGCCTTTTGGAATATTAGATTCCAGGCCCTTCAGTCCTTTAATGTAGATGCTGCTAGATCCTGACTAATGCTTCTTGTGGCTCTTCTATATGTGAATTGATTTTTTTTTCCTAACACCTTGTAATATTTTTTCCTTGGTCTGATAGTTCTGGAATTTAGCCACTATATTTCTTGGAGTTTTGATTTTATGATCCCTTTCAGTAGGTGATCAATGAATTCTTTCAATGTCTATTTTACCCTCTGTTTCTATAGCATCTGGGCAGTTCTCTTTGATAACTGGGAAAATAGTGTCCAGGATCTTTTTTAATGATAAATTTTGATATTTGGGAAAATAGTGTCCAGGCTCTTTTTTCATCATATTTTTCAGGAAGTCAAATAATTCTCAGATTATGTCTCCTAGATCTATTTTCCAGGTCTGTAGTTTTCCCAAGAAGGTATTTGATATTTTTTCCCATGGTTTCATTTTTTGGGTTTTGTTTGACTGATTCTTGGTGTCTCCTCGAGTCATTCAATTCCATTTGTTCAATTCTGATTTTTAATTAATTATTTTCTTCACTGAGTTTTCTTTATATCCTTTTCTAATTGTCCAATTGAGTTTTTAAGTGAGTTGTTTTATTCTATGGATTTTTTTCCACGTCGCCAATTTTATTTTTTAGAGAGCTATTTTCTTTTTCCAATTCACTAATTCAGTTTTCCTTGAAGTTGTTTACCTTTGCCAATTCACTAATTCTTTTTTTTTCAAGGATTTTATTTCTTTATCCACTCTATCTTTAAATGAGTTGGATGACTTATCCATACTCTCTTGCCAAGCTTCCCTTTCCTTTTCCCATTTTTCTTCTAGCTCCCTTGTGAGAGCCTTTTTAATTTCTTCTATGAGAGTCTTGTGTGTTGAGGAGCAGATCATATCCCCCTTTTGGGGATTTATCTGAAGATAGTTTATTTTTAGTCTCCTCAGGGTTTAAACTCTGCTCTCTATCCATATAGAAGCTATGAATAGTTACAGCCTATTTAAATTTTTTGCTCATTTTGTTGAAGAAGAATCAAAGAAAACAAACTCACAAAATAAAAAATTCAGTCTGCTTTTTTTTTGGGGGGAGGGCTGGATGGTATTATCTAGCTTCTTCTACAGACTGCAGGGGGCAGAAGTGAGCCACTAGCAGGACAGCAATGGCTGTGCTGCCTCTGCACTCTGAAATTCTGAGAGCCTGCTGAGACACTCTGGGTGGGTGTGGCCAGGTCCCAAGAGACCCTAGCTTTTTGGGGTTATCGTCTTTACCCCCTGTGTTTAATAGCTTCTCTGCTGATCTATTGGCTTGCTGCCAGGGCAAATTAGCCAACACCGTAGTAAAACTCTCCCAGTAGAAATGGCTGAGATCATACCCCATCCCCCTCTGGTCTGTTCAGTGTGATCTGCTTTCTGTACTCTCAATGTCTGCTACTCTGCTGCTGTCTGCCTTCAGTCTGTGCCCGATCTAACCATCCCCACCCATGAGCAAAAACAGATTTTTCTGGAGAATTTCAAAGATAATCTTCTGGTAATTATTTGTGGGTTGTTTCGGTCAAGCACTAATTCTGAGGCATATCATGAAATAAAGTATTCTGAGAGCAAAGAAGGAACTTAAATAGATGCATGTGTCCTCTCTGTCATCTTGGCCAGAAGTCCTAAAGCAAATTTTTAAAATAAGTGCTATAATTACCAGAATGTTGTAGATGTGGAACTGAGGATTAGAGCAGTTAACCATAGTCATACAACAAATAAATTTTGGATGAGGGATTCAAATCTAGGTCTCTTCTGTCTTTAAGCTAAACACTCTTATTCAGTGTTCAGCCTTTTTAAATGTATTTCAGCAGAGTCTGTACCCATCTCATAAACTCATACACACACACACACACACACACCACACACATACACAAATGTACAGATGTTGAAACTGAACAGACTGACCATCCAAATTCATGTAATAGACATTATATCAATATTAATTTTGATTGATGAAGTCTTGAGATTTCACATGGTTACATTCTTTGTGTTTCTGTCTTCAGATCATAATCTAGGGCTTGGGGCATGGTTGAGATTTTGTAAACATAAGGAAGGTAGGTGACTTAGTGAGACTAAAATCAGGAAGCTAGGACTCCAAATTCAACCTCAGATACTTATTAGCTGTGGAAAAGCTGGGAAAATCAATTAACTTCTGTTTGCTTCAATTTCCAGAGAACATAATAATAGCACCCATGTCTCAGAGACATTTTTAGGAGCAAATGAGATAATAATTGTTAAGCTTTTAACACAGTACCTGGGAACAGTAAATACTTCATAAATGCTATATAGAAATGTATTTATGCACATGCATGTATATACATATATATATATATGTGCACACACACACATACACATACACACACACACACACACACACACACACACACACACACACACATATATATATGTGATTATTGATAGTTGATTGAATTGTTTGGCTATTTTCCTTTGAGTAAATATAGAGAAATTACATAATATTATGTATAAGAAGGAACATCTAAAGGATTTCATTTGGAATCCCCCTTCCATTTGGCAGAATATCATCCATGATAGTGATAGACACTTCTAATGATAGCTGATAGTTTTATGTATACTTTGTTGATAGTAATCATGTGGTCATTGAACAAAATTATCCTTATGGTTTCATTCATCAAAGAATCTTGAGTGATTTTAACATGTGATTATGAAAATCCTTATTGGAGAAGTGCCTTAAGGGTTGTTTTATTTTATTCAATCAATTTCTTTTGTAACTTTAAATAAAAACATTGGGATATTTTATTCTCTGAGTCTTATTTTCACTCTTAGATGCTTGATAATTTTTGCATTTATTGGTTGTATAACTTATGGGAAATATTATATAATATTCTGATCTGAATTTTATAAGGAACACTGAAAATGAACTAGAGATGCAGATTTAATCCTTTTTTTATAATTAGCTGCCTGTGGTTTGACACTGGTAAGTGGATTGTTGAAGGAGATTTCTTTGACTTAAAAAACTTTTCATTGATCTTGGTTGTTACTTTGTAATATAACTTTAGTATTGTTCTATGATAATAGTTTACCCATCTCATCTCATAGCACTACTGTATTTCAATGTGTTTTCTTATATTTGTTTTAGTTTATTTTGATATGTCTCTTTGATAACACCTCTTTCATTTAATGGATCTAACAGCCACTCTCAAACAATAACATAAAATCATATGAGCCATCATAGTTAACTTCTTAAATAAATAAAACTAAAATATTTGAATTGAGCTAAAATCTTTACAAAAATTAGAAATAAAAATGCCCTATCTATAAAAATTTTGCTCCACTAAAATATAACCTTTATTTGAATCAATTATTGATCTGTACTTATAAAAATTAGCTTGTGCTTAGTTTTCTCTCCTGTTGAATTGGGAGCTCCTTGGGGGAAGACATTGTTTTTTCCTCCATTTTGTACACCCAGTGCTTATCACTTTGTCTGCTACTTCACAGGTGTATGATAAATGTTTATTTACTAACTCCCTGAAATTGGAAGAAGTTAAAAGATTTGCCTAAGATCGTATGGCTACTAAAGCAAGATTTAAGCTGTGGTCATCCTGACTTTAAGAATAGTGCTCTATGCACTGTACCACACAGCATCTCAGCAGAAGCTTCAATTTTCCTGAAATTATGTTTTCCAGTCTTTCATAAGGATGTTCCATTCAATATTCACATTTGTGTATACTATCATTATTTATAGATTAGCCAAAAATGGAATTATTAAAGAGCTTTACAGAGAAACTACTCTTATATTGAATAGGACTTAATAGGATGATTCAATAAGGAACAGATAATATTTAAACACAAGGCACACTGTGAGAACTGTGATTATCAGTGCAATTGGAACATTGTAAATGGTCAAATAATGCAATGAAGAACTGAATAATTGTGTGTGGGCTTACAATGTACTCATCAGAAGGTTCATGTTTTTGATAAACAATTCTAATCAATGAGTACTTCATGGGAAAGCAGAGTAAGCTTTATGCACATTATACAGAGTTTATGATATATTCTGTATTATATTTACTATAATTTTGCCTCTAATAAATATCACCTAAGTGATATTGTATACTGACAGAAATTTCAAGAAAGTAATTTGTTTTTCAATTCAAAGTTTCTATCATCAGGCATGTGAACTGTATAGATTAAACACAGAAAGAAAGATATCCTCAGCATCATTTTTTTTTTGTATAGTAGCAAAGAATTAGGGAAAATATAGGTAATCATTCCCTACAAGATGATTGAGCAAATGGAAATTGAATGTAGTAGAAAATTATTGTCTTATAAAAATGACAAGGATTTAGAGAAACAAAAACTTGTGAAGTTAGCAGTACCAAGAAAGCAACACACATAATAATTTACAATTATGTAAATCAATGTGTTTTTTCTTTCTAATCAAGAATAAAACGAATTATTAAGAACTAAAAAAATCTAGAGAAAATGTGAGGGTATTTTTACATAAGTTTATTGTTCTATATTTGAAAAATGCATAAGAAATGTTGAAGTACCACAAAAGACATAGTGAAATATTTACTAATGATAGATTCTGTATAGTAAAAGAAAATGACAACATAAAACTATAATGCTTTGGGGCCCAAAACTACTGGTTTGCTTCTGCTAACTTCATGAATAGCTACATATATTCCATTTGTAGGAGGGTGAAGGATTAAGACCGAATTATCTGAGTTTTCAATTGTGTAAAGTAGATAGAAAATAATACCCATGAGAAAAGGGTGTGCTATTTTCTTTGTAGCTCTTTAGTATCTAATATTGTGTTTTATCTGCAATAGGTGCTTAATACATGTTTATTGATTTTGAGTGTGATAGTGTCTCTGGGCTATCCCTGCTAATTATATTGATCTTTAGGGTCTCCCAGGGATGTAACTGCACCTGGGTTTATGGTACTTTATAATCTATACTCCTAAAACCATAGCACATTAGTCCCCACTAATGTTTACATTTTTAGAAAAGCATTTTTATTTAGACAAAATACAAAATAAGAAAACAAAAAGAAAGGATGAAAAGGAAAATAAAACACACACACACACACACACACAAACACAACTAAATATTGTCATGTGTCCAGCAGAACATCAAGGAGAATTCAAAATATTTAACAATAAATTTCCATTTAAATAAAACAAATATAATAGTAGTAGAGATTATATATTCATGACTGTTCATCTTTTCTTTGCTTCCTTGTAGGTTATTCCTTTGTTCTTTGCTGTGTACCTTTTATTTTATTTTTCCCTCTTTTATCCCTCCTACTTCCCTCAAGCAGTTAAGCAAACACACACATTTTTCACCCCCACACTCCCAAACATATCTATATACACACATACATACACCTACATGGATACATACACACATATATGCATTTACAGATATGTAGATATGCATCTAAAACAATATTATTATGGCTGACATATAATGTAAATGTGTCTCTTGATTTGAATCTTTAAGTTTGACTTTGAAATCAGAGATTACTAGCTTTACTTTTTTTTTTTTTTTTAATGAATTTTACTTCTGGTCCTTGTTATTGTGTTTGTGTACATATCTTATTTCCTTTCCCTGCTAACTCTTCTACTCCTTAACTTGCCATGTTAATCCTTAATTTTGTTTACCCATGGATCCCTCCCTTATCTTCTCTCCTTACCTTTTCTCTCCCTTTTTATCTCTTTATTCTGTTTACCTCCCCTTAATCTAAACTTCCTTCTATGCCCTACCACATCCTATTCCCTCCCAGCTTGTTTCTTTATAGTTTCTGAAGAGTGCTATACCTTCATGATGATATATATATATGTATATATATATACACACACACACATATATATATATATTTTTTTTTTTGAGAACTACCTGACCTCCTCCCTCCTGTACCGTTGCATAATGATAATTTTTACCTTTTCCTTGACAGTTTTGCTTTTTAGAATCAGATCAAACTCAAGTCTGACCCAGTGTTTTTTTTTTTTTAATTACCTAATATCTGATGGCAATCTTAAATATACGATATACATTTCCATGTAAGAACAATAAATGCCTTGTCCTTGTTGGGTCCCTTAAAATTAAGCTTTTACATTAGCTCATTAGGTTAAATGTTTTACTAAATTCAAGTTTGAGAAAAAGTCCTAAAAACTGCAAGTTTACTGAATGTCATTTTTTTCAAACCTATCGCTCCTGCCCCCACTTCTTGTTTCCTCAATATCCACTGCCTTTGATATTTCTTTCAAATGATCTAATCCAGAGCTTCTGAGTCTTTCCACTATGACCTCTGATATTTAATTTCATCTTAAACCTTTCCTCCCCTCACTTTTTCTATTTTCTTGAACTTAGTGAGAACTGGCTTCTTCCTGGCCTTGTGCCTAACTTTTGGATATCAAAGTTATTTCTTATGCTAGATACATTTGGTTTCCCTAAGTTTCCCACTTTTTAGTTTCTCTTTATGTATTGTCTTCCTCCATTACAATGTAAGCTCATAGTGAGTGGAATTTGATCTTGTTTTTGCTTGTATTGGTATTTTCAGTTTTCTAGTATGTAGAAATTTCTTAATATATGCTTGTTTTTATCTTTCCTTCCTTCTTTCCTCTCTTCCCTCTTATATTTCTTTCGTCTTCCTTCCTTTTTATCTTTCTTCCATCTTATCTTTCTTACTTTTTTTTCTCCCAACTCTTCTGAAATATGATTAATAATTCCCTTGCAAGGATGGAATTATTCTCCTTTAGCTAGCCTCACTCTCTATTTCCAGTGCCACAATCCTTAGGTCTATCTCTTGCTTTTATTGGCTTCTGCAAGAATGAGTTTCACTCCTATAGGGCTACCAGAATGCCCAATTATTGAGCAGCCAATAGGTATTATGCTCTAATTTTATCAATTATGATCAAATATTTATTTATAACTTGTAAAATGATAATAATAAAGTATAAGACATTTTTTGCATATTTCATTTCATACTTTCATACTTCACTGTTTCTATTTCCTATCTTACTTCTGCAGTTAAAATGTGGGAAATTTAGATCAAACTTGTCCTAATTCTTTTCCCATCTCCTCAACAGAAGAGGCTTATACTTAGAATTTATTTTAAAGGTAATGTGAATATTTAAAATACAATCTTGAAATTACACATCTATTGGCAGCATGACCTTCAGAAGCAGCATATCTTAGAGCAAAGAGCAATGGCAAAAATATGGCAACTACCCAGTTACATTTATGCACATATTATAGATATGGAGGGTTTTAAGAGTGTCATCTACTTTGGTAGCAATTGAATAGACTCTAATTTGCAATAATGCTGACTTCCCAGCAATTCTCTAGGTGTGAGAAAATACATATGATTGAGATTGCCAGGAGACTTCAATTATTTAGATATATCTTTGTGATATTTCCGGTACACTAATCTTAAGGAAAGTGTCCATATAAGATCTTTTCCTTTCAGAAAAAGAAATAGAACAAGATATTAATCAACTCCCCAGGAAAAAATCCCCTGGACCAGATGGATTTACATGTGAATTCTACCAAACATTTAAAGAACAATTAGCCCCAATGCTATATAAACTATTTGAAAAAATAGGGAATGAAGGAGTCCTACCAAACTCCTTTTGTGACACAGACATGGTACTGATACCTAAACCAGGTCGATCGAAAACTGAGAAAGAAAATTATAGACCAATTTCCTTAATGAATATTTATGCTAAAATCTTAAATAAGATATTAGCAAAAAGACTTCAGAAAATCATCCCCAGGATAATACACTATGATCAAGTAGGATTCATACCAGGAATGCAGGGCTGGTTTAATATTAGGAAAACTATTAGTATAATTGACCATATTAATAATCAAATTAACAAAAACCATATGATCATCTCAATAGATGCAGAAAAAGCATTTGATAAAATCCAACATCCATTCCTACTAAAAACTCTTGAGAGTATAGGAATAAATGGATTATTCCTTAGAATAATCAGGAGCATATATTTAAGACCTTCAGTAAGCATAATATGCAATAGAAATAAACTGCAACCTTTCCCAGTAAGATCAGGAGTGAAACAAGGTTGCCCACTATCACCATTACTATTCAATATAGTACTAGAAACGCTAGCCTCGGCAATAAGAGCCGAGAAAGAGATTCAAGGAATTAGAGTAGGAAATGAGGAAATCAAACTCTCACTCTTTGCAGATGACATGATGGTATACTTAGAGAACCCCAAAGACTCTGCTAAAAAGCTATTAGAAATAATTCAGAATTTTAGCAAAGTGGCAGGATACAAAATAAATCCACATAAATCCTCAGCATTTTTATATATCACCAATAAAATACAACAGCAAGAGATACAAAGAGAAATTCCATTCCAAATAAATGTTGAGAGTATAAAGTATTTGGGAATCCATCTACAAAAGAATAGTCAGGAATTCTATGAGAAAAATTACGAAACACTTGCCACAAAAATAAAGTCAGATTTAAATAATTGGAAAGACATTCAGTGCTCTTGGATAGGCCGAGTGAATATAATAAAGATGACAATACTCCCCAAACTAATCTATTTATTTAGTACTATACCAATCAGACTCCCAAGAAACTATTTTAATGACCTAGAAAAAATAACAACAAAATTCATATGGAAGAATAAAAGGTCGAGAATTGCAAGGGAACTAATGAAAAAAAAGTCAGAGGAAGGTGGTCTAAGTGCACCTGATCTAAAGCTATATTATATAGCAGCAGTCACCAAAACCATTTGGTATTGGCTAAGAAATAGAACGGTAGATCGATCAGTGGAACAGATTAGATACAAAGGACAAAAAAGGGTACATCTATAGCAATCTAATCTTTGACAAACCCAAAGATACCAACATTAGGGACAAAAATTCATTATTCGGAAGAAACTGTTGGGAAAACTGGAAATTATTATGGCAGAAATTAGATATGGACCCACACTTAACACCATATACCAAGATAAGATCAAAATGGGTCCATGATTTAGGCATAAAGAATGAGATAATAAATAGATTAGAGGAACAGAGAATAGTCTACCTCTCAGACCTGTGGAGGAGGAAGGAATTTATGACCAGAGAAGAATTAGAGATCATTATTGATCACAAAATAGAAGAGTTTGATTACATCAAACTAAAAAGTTTCTGTACAAACAATACTAATGCAAACAAGATTAGAAGGGAAGTAACAAATTGGGAAAATATTTTTAAAAGTAAAGGTTCTGACAAAGGTCTCATTTCCAAAATATATAGAGAACTGACCCTGATTCATAGGAAACCAAACCATTCTCCAATTGATAAATGGTCAAGGGGTATGAACAGACAATTCTCAGATGATGAAATTGAAACTACTTCCACTCATATGAAAAAGTGTTCCAAATCACTACTGATCAGAGAAATGCAAATTAAGACAACTCTGAGATACCACTACACACCTGTCAGATTGGATAAAATGACAGGAACAAATAATGATGAATGTTGGAGGGGCTGTGGGAAAACTGGGTCATTGATACATTGTTGGTGGAGTTGTTAAAGAATCCAGCCATTCTGGGGAGCAATTTGGAACTACGCCCAAAAAGTTTTCAAACTGTGCATACCCTTTGACGCAGCATTGCTGTTATTGGGATTATATCCTAAAGAAATACTAAAGAGCAGAAAGGGACCTGTATGTGCCAAAATGTTTGTGGCAGCTCTTTTTGTTGTAGCTAGAAACTGGAAGTTGAATGGATGTCCATCAATTGGAGAATGGTTGGGTAAATTGTGGTATATGAAGGTTATGGAATATTATTGCTGTGTAAGAAATGACCAGCAGGAGGAATACAGAGAGGCTTGGAGAGACTTAAATCAACTGTTGCTGAGTGAAATGAGCAGAACCAGAAGATCACTATACACTTCAACAACAATACTGTATGAGGATGTATTCTGATGGAAGTGGAAATCTTCAACATAAAGAAGATCCAACTCACTTCCAGTTGATCAATGATGGACAGAAATAACTATACCCAGAGAAGGAACACTGGGAAGCGAATGTAAATTGTTAGCACTACTGTCTATCTACCCAGGTTACTTATACCTTCGGAAGCTAATAATTAATGTGCAACAAGAAAAAGGTATTTACACACATATATTGTATCTAGGTTATATTGTAACACATGTAAAGTGTATGGGATTACCTGCCATGGGGGGGAGGGAGTGGAGGGAGGGAGGGGATAATTTGGAAAAATGAATAAAAAAAAATTAAAAAAAAAAAAAGATCTTTTCCTTTCTCCTAGACATCTTTTGTGTTGTGGCTATACTTAATATCTATTCTTCAACTTAAAATCACTTGAACTCCAATAGAGAGAAATCTGTGTTGAGAAATTCTGAAATAGCCTAGGATGCATTTCTGATTTTTATCTAAGTTTCTGTCTCATCAACTTTAGGAAGTATCTTAAGAGTTCTAGTTACATAATTCATGCATATTCCCAAAGATTTTACTCTCTCCTCAACTTTGAAAAAATTGAAACAATGAAAAAATAGATAACTACCTTTAAATGAGGAAAAAAATAAAGAGAGGGACTAGTACCAAAACTGGAACACCTAAACTCATTCTTTTAAAGGTAAAAAGCCACTATGAAAAGTTTATCTTAGCAAAAGAAGTAGAATGAAAATCAATTTCATATAGTTTCCACTTGTCTAAAATGTCTCCCATATCAATAATTTGATTTTTCTTCAACCATTATTTAACCTGAACCTTTAATTCTGTGTATCATCTTATAATCTTTTTATTTCATCATGATAAGAATCTTGAGAAAAAAAAAACATTATTTTATGAATTCATAGAAATTTAGCCTGTGAATTTTCTTATCAGAAGGACAGATTTTCCTTTTCTCTAAAGGCTGTCCAACTGTGAATATTTAAATAAATATATCTCTTGCTTTTAAGTATATATGTGTGTGTATATATATATATATATATATATATATATATATATATATATATACACATATATATGTGTGTGTATGTGTGTGTGTGTGTGTGTGTGTGTGTGTGTGTGTGTGTGTGTGTGTTTGTTTCTGTATTCATACATATTAGGGGTTGAGCCAAGATGGCAAAAGGTAGACAAGACTTTGCCTACATCTTTCAAACTTCCTTCAGAATCAATACCAGATCAAGTCTCTGAACCGATTTAGGAATGACAGAACTCAAAAGTCTTTAATGTATAACAAATTTCCAGCATAAGATATCTTGGAAGGAATTCAGGAAAAATCTGTCTCAATTAGGAACATTGGGGTCATGCCCCAGCACAAGTGCAGTACAGGGAGACCCGTGGTGGAGAGGCCCCAAAAGAGGAATATAGTGGGATGTTCTTAGCCAAAATAGAGCAGCATTGGCTACTCTTGGTTCAGAGAGCCAATGTATCAGAAGCCTAGCTGTGAGAACTTCAATGCAACTACAGAAGGGAAATAGTGAACCCCTAAATCCCATTATAACAGGTGGGACTTGGCCAGGCCTATCCAACATAGTAGAAAAGCCTGAAGCACTATTGACATTATTGCAGCATGAAGCAGCTGTTACCCTTCAGTAGAAGTTCAGGAAAATCTACCCTTTGCCCTACAGAATTGAATCTTTAAAAATGAACAAAAAAGCAAAAAAGACCTCTGATCTAAGATAACTATTATGGAGACAGAGAAGAACAGAACTCAAAACCTGAGGACACTAAAAGCAAAACAACTACTAATGAAGTTTCAAAGTGGTGTATGGATAGCTCTCCAACTCTAAAGGCTCTTTTGGAAGAATGCAAAAAGTATCTTAAAAGAATGTAAAAAGAAAATGGTGAAAGGAAATGAGAGTTTTGTAGGAGAGTTTGGAAACTGAAATTAAAGGAAGAAAACAATTTCTTAAACTTTTAAAAATAGAATTTGTGAAATGTAAAAAAAAAAAAAAATCCAAAAATAATTCCTTTAAAAGTACAATTGGCAAAATACAAAAGGAGGTAAAAAAGCTAATTGAAGAAAATAATTCACTAAAAATTAGAATTGGACAAATGAAAGTGTGTTGAGACCCTGGTTATTTTAGAATCAGCTGGAGTCAGGATAAGCAAAAGTCTTTATTCTTGGTCTTTTGGGGTCACTCTCAGGGGATTAGATACAGGAATCTCCACACCTCCTTCCTCTCTCTACCGCCAAAGAATGACCCTCTTCCTCCTACTCCACCCACTGATATCACTTCCCCTTTTTTGTCCATACCCACCAAGATGGAGCCAGCATAGAATAGTTAAGTAGGGTCATCCTCCAAACATGTTAATAGAGAATTGTCCACTTGGCAATTAGCCTCACGTGCCAGGTTACCTTGCATCTGCTCATTTGTAGCCCTTTACAGAAGTGAATGATGACACATTAAGAATCAGTCAAACAAAACAACAAAAAAGGAAAAAAAAAATAGAAGAAAATGTTAAATACCTCATTTGAAAAACAATACACCTGGAAAATAGATCTATGATAAATAATCTAAGAATTATTGGGTTATCTGAAAACCATGATGAAAAAACTACCCTGGACAATATCTTTCAAGAAATCATAAAGGAAAACTGCCCTGATACCCAAGTACCAGAGGATAAAATAACCATTGAAAGAATCCACTGATCACCCCTTGAAATAGACCCAAAATGAAAACTCCAAGAAATATTGCAGCTAAATCCCAGAATTAATAGATAAAGGAGAAATTATTGTAAGCAGCCAGGAAGAAATAATTTAGATATTGAGAAGCCAGAATCAGGATTACCTAAAACCAGCACCTTCCATTTTAAAGGATTAAACGGCTTGGGATAAGATATACCAGATAACCAAGGGGTTTAGAGTCAGCCTAGAATCAACAACCCAGCAAAATTAAGTATTATCTTTTCAGGGAAGAAATGGACATTCAATGAAATTGGGGATTTTCAATAATTTTTGATGCAAAGACAATAGCTGAATAGAAAATTTGATCTTTAACTACAGACTTCAAGAAAACCATAAGAAGGCAAAAAAGGAAGAAAAAAACCTTTTTTTTTTTTTTTTAAAGTTCAAATGTTTACATCCCCACATAGGAAGATGATAAGTTTAACTCTAGAGAGCTGTATCTGTATTAGGGGTATATTTAGAAATTGTAGGTATAAGTTGACTTTAATGTGAAGACAAAAAAGGAAACTAGGGGTAGAAAAGGAAAAAGAGGGAAAGGCAGGTAAAATGGGATAAATTACATCACATGAAGGGGCAAAAAAGACTATCACAGTGAAGAGCAAGAAGGGTGGGCATGAGCACAATTTGAACCTTAATCTCATTGGATTTGTCTCACAGGTAATATCACACATATTTAGTTTGATATAGAAACTTGTCTAATCCTATAAGAAAAAGGCATAAGAAAGGGGAAAGGGACTAAAAAAAGGGAGGGAAGATTAAGAGATATGGTGGTCAGAAGCAAAACACTAGTGAGGAGGAAAAGAAGGAAAGGAGAGATAAAAGTATAACTTGGGGAAAATAAGATGGTGGGAAATACAGAGTTAGTAATTTTAATTGTGAATGTGAATGCGGTAAACTCTATATGTTGTTTATAAGAAACATTTGAAGCAGAAAGAAACATACAGAGCAAAAGTAAAATGATAGAGCAGAAGTTATTATTCTTCAGCTGAAGTTAAAAAAAAAACACAGGGATAGCGATCTTGATCTCAGGTCAAGCAAAAGCAAAAAAAGAGATCTAGTGAAAAGAGGTAAGGAAGGAAAAAAGATGATTTTTTTCATTTTGGTAAACAACATTATATTTATGTTGGAATATTTATGATTAATTGGATGGCTAGTATGGAATACCTTAAATGTTTATTTATTTATTTTTTTAACTTACTTTTCTTAAGACTAAAATGAGAGAAGACAAGTCAGTGTAAATGAATAACAATCCAGAATTTTTGAAAGTAGAAATTTGAAATTCTGATTTGCGAAATCCAGGCTAGCTCCCTGGAGACCTCAGGATCAGCCAGAGTTAGGATAAGTAAAAGTCTTTGGTCTTTAGGGGGAGAAGTTAAGGAGATAGACAAAACTTACAGAAGTTTTGCCAAGGATCTCTCCTAGATTCTAGAGTCCAGAATCTCCACATTTTTCCTCCTCGTCCTGAGGCCAAGTGAAGTTCTCTTGCCTCTCTCACTCTGCCCCCTAATCCTTCCCTGCAATTCTCTTAACCCCAAGCATTGAGTCAGCATTAACTGAGAGAAGAGAAATTCCAAACATATGCTAATAGTTATTGTCCAATAGGTAATTAGCTTTAAGTGCTCAGTTGTCTGATTCAAGCACACCTTTTAAGAGTTTCAGTCCTTTACACTGATTAAATAAATGATTAACACATAGTATATTATCTCTACACTTATAGTATATTGTAAAACACACAGAGGATATTATCTTCTTTAATTCTCCAACAATTCTGTGATGTAGAGAGTATTATTATACCTATTTTGTGAATGTAGAAACTGAGAGTATAAGTGTCTTTTCCAGGGTTACATAATTAATAAGGCAGTATCTACATTCATGTCTTCTTGATTCCAAGTCCAGAATTTTAACTACTGAACTACATAGCTATAAAAGTTTATTGATTCTATTTGTATAACATTTTCCCCCAAAAGAGAAAGGGAACACATAGTAAACTGTAGAATTGAGTGTGTGTCACAAAAAAAATCTAACAATATAGGTTTCTTGCTTGATATATTTCCAGTTTTTGTTGAGAATTTAAAGAACTTTCATTCTGTAATAAATGCCTTGGTTTTCTTTTCCACTGGATACTTTTATTGTTATTTGTTTTAGAAAACTGCTTCACCTGAAGATAAATGAAAAATTGATATTTCTCTCCTCATATATCTGAAAAATGATCAAGCTCCAATAAACAGAGAAGTTTGTGAAAATGGATATGAAAAGTTCCTTAATGTAGGAATTCCCACAAAAGATAGCACATTTGGTACCTGCCCATACTTTATGACTCCTGCCTGTGTACTTCAGTAAATTTATAAGAATGTATAAACTCAGAGTGCTGGGTCATTGCTACTATATCAATAGAGCATTTGGGTATTCATTAATTATCCCTAACTCTTGAAATATGGATACTGGGCCCACATTCTTTTCGAGCATATTTCTTTGGTAACACCTTTCCCATAATTTTCTTCATATTGTTAATTTTCTGGAAATATTTCATAGCTGTGAGTCATGGAACAAAAGTGTTTCTGAAAAATTAAATTTGAAGTTAATCCAAAGGAAAGTGTGGAGATGTGTGTGGGATAGTTTGGCCTAGTGAGTAGAACCTTAGACACAAACCATGCTTCAAAAATATATGACTCTAGGCCAGTCATTTATGTACTATTAGATTCTGGCTTTTCATGCATAAATTGGGGAAAATAACAGCAGCTACTTCATAAAATTATTGGCAGGTTCAAATGAAATAAAAGATGTGAATCATTTCACAAAAACTTTGTGAATTTTAACATGTTGAATATGTACTGGGTGCTATACATTATAAGAAGAAATTAGAAAATCATTGTGTCAGAAAAAATGTAAGATGGAGATAAAATAAAATTAGTTTTACATCAGGACTAAAACAACCATACATTGGGTCCAAGTGATTCTAGAACATTTGGAGAAGGAGGAATGAGATTTGGGTTTTAAAAGTTTTGGGAGAGGGCATAATGTTTGTTTTTTTTTTTTTTTTCCCTCCGAGGAAGGGACAGCAGAAGGAGCTCATAAATATTTTAAAAGTAAGTGCTTCCACTAATATCTTGCCGGATATCAACACTTATATTCTTTTTAATTTTAAGCTTGAAAAAAGTCAATAAAATTATAAATTTAATTTAAAAATTAAATTAAATTTATCCATACATACATATATACATATGTATATGCATATATGTATGTATATGTGTATATACACACACACACACACACAAGACTATATGACCAAGAATTGAAAGAAAACTCAGCTGAACTAGACTATAGGTTCTAAATTTTTTTAGTCATATAAAGAGAACATTGCACATAGTCTCATTTCAACAATTATTCTTCAATTATTTTAGACCAGGAATAAAAAATGGAAATATTTGGAGATGATACACCTGGAAGTCAAGAACTTGAATATTTGCCACCAAATAGGATGTTTATTTTATTTTATTTTTTTAATCTTTTTTTTTTTTTTTAACATTATCCCTTGTATTCATTTTTCCAAATTATCCCCTCCCTCCCTCTACTCCCTCCCCTTGATGACAGGCAATCCCATACATTTTGCATGTGTTACAATATAACCTAGATACAATATATGTGTGTAAATACCATTTTCTTGTTGCACATTAAGTATTAGATTCTGAAGGTATAAGTAACCTGGGTAGATAGACAGTAGTGCTAACAATTTACAGTCACTTCCCAGAGTTCCTTCTCTGGGTGTAGTTATTTCTGTCCATCACTGATCAACTGGAAGTAAGTTGGATCTTCTTTATGTTGAAGATATCCACTTCCATCAGAATACATCTTCATACAGCATTGAAGTGTACAGCGATCTTCTGGTTCTATTCATTTCACTCAGCATCAGTTGATGTAAGTCTCTCCAAGCCTCTCTGTATTCCTCCTGCTGGTCATTTCTTACAGAGCAATAATATTCCATAACCTTCATATACCATAATTTACCCAACCATTCTCCAATTGATGGGCATCCATTCAACTTCTAGTTTCTAGCTACAACAAAAAGAGCTGCCACAAACATTTTGGCACATACAGGTGCCTTTGTGCTCTTTAGTATTTCTTTGGGATATAAGCCCAGTAGTAGCACTGCTGGATCAAAGGACATGCACAGTTTGATAACTTTTTGGCCATAGTTCCAAATTGTTCTCCAGAACGGCTGGATTCTTTCACAACTCCACCAACAATGTATCAGTGTCCCAGTATTCCCACATCCCTTCCAACATTCATCATTATTTGTTCCTGTCATTTTAGCCAATCTGACAGGCATGTAGTGGTATCTCAGAGTTGTCTTAATTTGCATTTCTCTGATCAGTAGTGATTTGGAACACTTTTTCATATGAGTGGATATAGTTTTAATTTCATCATCTGAAAATTGTCTGTTCATATCTTTTGACCATTTATCAATTGGAGAATGGTTTGATTTCTTATAAATTAGGGTCAGTTCTCTATATATTTTGGAAATGAGACCTTTGTCAGAACCTTTAACTTTAAAAATATTTTCCCAATTTGTTACTTCCCTTCTAATCTTGTTTGCATTAGTATTGTTTGTACAGAAACTTTTTAGTTTGATGTAATCAAAATCTTCTATTTTGTGATCAATAATGATCTCTAGTTCTCCTCTGGTCATAAATTCCTTCCTCTTCCACAGGCCTGAGAGGTAGACTATCCTATTTTATTTTTTTAAAATTAATTTTATAATTATAATTTTTTGGCAGTATATATGCATGGGTAATTTTTTTTTTACAACATTATCTCTTGTACTCACTTCTTTTCCTAATTTTCCCCTCCCTCCCTCTACTCCCTCCCTTAGATGGCAGGCAATCCCATACATGTTAAATGTGTTACAGTATATCCTAGATACAATATATGTGTGTAAAAGCGAATTTCTTGTTGCATGGTAAGAATTGGATTCAGAAGGTAAAAGTAACCTGGGTGGAAAGACAATAGTGAAAACAGTTTACACTCAATTCCCAGTGTTCCTTCTCTGGTGTAGCTGATTCTGTCCATCATTGATCAACAGGAAATGAATTAGATCTTCTCTATTTTGAAGACATCCACTTCAATCAGAATACATCTTCATACAGTATCATTGTTGAAGTGTATAATGATCTCCTGCTTCTGCTCATTTCACTCAGCATCAGTTCATGTAAGTCTCTCCAAGCTTCTCTGCATTCATCCTGTTGGTCATTTCTTACAGAGCAATAATATTCCATAACATCTATATACCATAATTTACCCAACCATTCTCCAATTGATAGGCATCCATTCATTTTCCTGTTTCTAGCCACTACAAAAAGGACTGCCACAAAGATTTTGGCATATACAGGTCTCTTTCCCTTCTTTAATATTTCTTTGGGATATAAGTCCAGTAGTAGCACTGCTGCATCAAAGGACATGCACAGCTTGATAACTTTTTGGGCATAATTCTAAACTGCTCTCCAGAATGGTTGGATTCGTTCACAACTCCACCAACAATGTATCAATGACCCAGTTTTCCCACAGCCCCTCCAACACTCATCATTATTTTTTCCTTTCATCTTAGCCAATTTGACAGGTGTGTAGTGGTATCTCAGAGTTGTCTTAATTTGCATCTCTCTGATCAGTAGTTATTTGGAACACTTTCATATGAGTGAAAATAATTTCAATTTCATCATCTGAAAATTATCTGTTCATATCCTTTGACCATTTATCAATTGGAGAATGGTTTGATTTCTAATAAATTAGAGTCAGTTCTATATATATTGTGGAAATGAGGCCTTTATCAGAACCTTTAACTGTAAAAATATTTTCCCAATTTGTTACTTCCCTTCTAATCTTGTTTGCATTAGTTTTGTTTGTACAGAACCTTTTTAATTTGATGTAATCAAAATTTTCTATTTTGGGATCAGTAATGATCTCTAGTTATCCTTTGGTCACAAATTTCTTCCTCCTCCACAAGTCTGAGAGGTAGACTATCCTATGTTCCTCTAATCTATTTATGATCTCATTCTTTATGCCTAAATCATGGACCCATTTTGATCTTATCTTGGTATATGGTGTTAAGTGTGGGTCCATATCTAATTTCTGCCATAATAATTTCCAGTTTTCCCAACAGTTTTTTTCCAAATAATGAATTTTTCTCCCTAATATTGGTATCTTTGGGTTTGTCAAAGATTAGATTGCTATAGATGTACCCTTTTTTGTCATTTGTATCTAATCTGTTCCACTGATTGACTGATCTATTTCTTAGCCAATACCAAATGGTTTTGGTGACTGCTGCTATATAATAAAGCTTTAGATCAGGTACATTTAGACCACCTTCCTCTGACTTTTTCTTTCATTAGTTCCCTTGCAATTCTCGACCTTTTATTCTTCCATATGAATTTTGTTGTTATTTTTTCTAGGTCATTAAAAATAGTTTCTTGGGAGTCTGATTGGTATAGTACTAAATAAATAGATTATTTTGGGGAGTATTGTCATCTTTATTATATTCACTCGGCCTATCCAAGAGCACTGAATGTCTTTCCAATTATTTAAATCTGACTTTATTTTTGTGGCAAGTGTTTCGTAATTTTTCTCATATAATTCCTGACTATTCTTTGGTAGATGGATTCCCAAATACTTTATACTCTCAACATTTGTTTGGAATGGAATTTCTCTTTGTATCTCTTGCTGTTGTATTTTATTGGTGATATATAAAAATGCTGAGGATTTATGTGGATTTATTTTATATCCTGCCACTTTGCTAAAATTCTGAATTATTTCTAATAGCTTTTTAGCAGAGTCTTTGGGGTTCTCTAAGTATACCATCATGTCATCTGCAAAGAGTGAGAGTTTGATTTCCTAATTTCCTACTCTAATTCCTTGAATCTCTTTCTCGGCTCTTATTGCCCAGGCTAGTGTTTCTAGAACTATATTGAATAGTAATGGTGATAGTGGGCAACCTTGTTTCACTCCTGATCTTACTGGGAAAGGTTGCAGTTTATTTCTATTGCATATTATGCTTACTGAAGGTCTTAAATATATGCTCCTGATTATTCTAAGGAATAGTCCATTTATTCCTATACTCTCAAGAGTTTTTAGTAGGAATGGATGTTGGATTTTATCAAATGCTTTTTCTGCATCTATTGAGATGATCATATGGTTTTTGTTAATTTGATTGTTAATATGGTCAATTATACTAATAGTTTTCCTAATATTAAATCAGCCCTGCATTCCTGGTATAAATCCTACCTGATCAGCGTGTATTATCCTGGGGGTGATTTTCTGTAGTCTTTTTGTTAATATCTTATTTAAGATTTTAGCATAAATATTCATTAAGGAAATTGGTCTATAATTTTCTTTCTCAGTTTTCGATCGACCTGGTTTAGGTATCAGTGCCATATCTGTGTTATAAAAGAAGTTTGGTAGGACTCCTTCATTCCCTATTTTTTTCAAATAGTTTATATAACATATAGAATTCACATGTAAATCCATTTGGTCCTGGTGATTTTTTCCCGGGGAGTTGATTAATAGCTTGTTCTATTTCTTTTTCTGAAATGGGACTATTTAAGCAATTTGCTTCCTTCTCTGTTAATCTGGGAAGCCTATATTTTTGGAGGTAGTAATCCATTTCACTTAAATTATCAAATTTATTGGCATAAATTTGCGCAAAGTATCTCATTATTGCTCTAATTTCCTCTTCATTAGTGGAAAGTTCCCCTTTTTCATTTTTAAGACTAACAATTTGATTTTCCTCTTTCCTTTTTCTGATCAAATTTACCAAAGTTTTATCTATTTTATTGTCTTTTTTTTTAATAAAACCAATTCTTAGTTTTATTCATTAATTCAATATTTTTTTTACTTTCAATATTATTAATTTCTCCTTTTTATTTTAGAATTTCAAGTTTAATTTTTGGTTGGGGGTTTTTAATTTGGTCTTTTTATAGCTTTTTAAGTTGCAAGCCCAATTCATTGATCTTCTCTTTCTCTATTTTATTCCAGTAAGGCTCTAAAGATATAAAATTTCCCCTTATTAATGCTTTAGCTGCATCCCACAAATGTTGGTATGATGTCTCATCATTGTCATTATCTTGGGTAAAATTATTGATTGTTTCTATAATTTGTTGTTTCACCCATTCTTTAAATGAGATTATTTAGTTTCCAATTACTTTTTTGTCTATTTCCCCCTAACTTCTTGTTGAATGTAGTTTTTATTGCATTGTGATCTGAGAAGAAAGCCTTTACTATTTCTGCCTTCCCGCATTTAATTTTGAGATCTTTATGTCCTAATATATGGTCAATTTTTTTATAGGTTCCATGAACTTCTGAGAAGAAAGTATACTCCTTTCTATCACCATTCAGTTTTCTCCAAAGATCTATCATACCTAATTTTTCTAACATTCTATTTACCTCTTTAATTTCTTTCTTATTTGTTTTGTGATTTGATTTATCTAATTGTGAGAGTGCAAGGTTGATATCTCCTACTATTATAGTTTTGCTGCCTATTTCTTCTGGACCTCTCTTAACTTCTCCTTTAGGAAGTTAGATGCTATACCACTTGGTGCATATATGTTTAGTATTGATATGGCTTCATTGTCTATGCTGCCCTTTAGCAAGTTATAGTTTCCTTCCTTATCTCTTTTAATTAGATCAATTTTTGCTTTTGTTTTATCTGAGATAAGGATGGCTACCTCTGCTTTTTTTACTTCACTTGAAGAAGAATAGATTCTGCTTCAGCCTTTTACCTTTACTCTGTAAGTATCTCCCTGCTTTAAATGTATTTCCTGTAAGTAAAATATTGTAGGTATCTGACTTTTGATCCAGTCTGCTATCTGCCTCTGCTTAATGGGAGAGTTCATCCCATTCACATTTACAGTTAAAATTATTAATTCTGTATTTCCTGCCATTATATTATCCCCAGATTATGCTTTTCCCCCCCTTGTCCTCCCTGAGTCCCTTCCCCAGTATTAAGCTTATGGGCCCCACTTGTGTCACGCAGCCCTCCTTTTTTTATAGCCCTCTTGGATATTATATTTTGGCATCTGAACATAGGACACTGAAAGAAGCACACTACATTTTGAGGCTCTGGACCTACACTCAGCAGTATGACTGATTCAATTCTAAACTCAGTGAAGTCCCTGTGACCTGGAAATAGGATGAATACAAAAATAGACAAGCAGGAAACTTTGGTAAGGGCTAAACTAGTCACCTTTTTTCAGCTGAAATGGGACAAATAACAAGAAAAGAACCTTACCACCCAAGGGAAGTGTGTAGCAAGCATAGTTAGGTTAATAAAGAAGCAAGGTTTGTTGGTAAATTAGGAGCATATCAATGGACTCCTAGAAATATTAGAGTGGTCATCTCCTTGGTTCTCTGAGGAAGAAAAATTAGAGCTAGATAACTACTAGAACTAGAAAACTAGTAGGAGAGCAACAATTTGAACATTACAAAGATAATGGTCCTGATTCAATTACTGAGGAAACATTTTATATATACAACATAATAGAGATTGGCTTTAAGGAATCCCACAAGTTTTAAAATAAGGAAAAAGCAGAAAGAGCATGAGGGGAATGGTACTGACAAAGCAACTGCAAAGCATGAAGAATTGGACAAGAAAGGAGTTAAGTACAGTGCTGATGAAATTAAGAAGTGTGGTGCTTTTCAACAGGAGCCCTTAGGACATTCCCCATTTTATGACCCACCTCCCTCAATTTTACCTTTGTGGCTGGAGGGAAGAAGAGGAGTGGGAGGGACAGTGACACCATCAGCACCACCCATGAAGCAACTTTTGACCCCCTAAGATACCATCACAAAATGCATTAATTTTTTTTTTTTTTTTTTTCATATTTGAGCTGAGCCTGGAATAAAGTTTATTATTTCAAGAGACAAAGGAGAGGAGTGGGAGCATTTCAAAGATATTGTATAGATTGTAAAAGGACATGGACATGGGAGATGGATATTACATGTTTAGAGTAGCAAGTGGACCAATTTGACTGTAATGTATTATGTGTGAAAGGACCTATTGTACAGCCAACCTAAAAAGGAAAGTGGGAGCTAAACTGTGAAGGATTTTGAATGTCAAAAAGATTATTTTTAATCATATTTTCTTCTGGAGGGAACCACGAACTTCTGGAATTGCTTTAGGAATGATAATTTGGCAATTATAGGATTGGGAAGGGGGAAAATTAGAGACAGGTTTAATTTCTTAAACTCCCCTCTTAGATCACATGGACATGCACATCTGCTTTTGTACTTCTGAAAGAACTCTTTCCACTCTACCTCTGTTCAAATGCATCTCTTTCTTAGACTACAAAACTCTTATGTTCAGTGTCTCAGTCTCTGACCTGGGTTCAGAAAGGAAAAACAAAAAACAGAAAAAAAAATATTTCCTTTGTCATCCATGAAATTCCTCTCATATTTTTTTTTTATTATATATATATATATATATATATATATATATATATATATATATATATATATTTTATAATATTATCCCTTGTATTCATTTTTCCAATTTACCCCCCCTCCCTCTATTCCCTCCCCCCGACGACAGGCAATACCATACATTTTACATGTGTTACAATATAGTCTAAGTACAATACATGTGTGTGAATATCATTTTCTTGTTGCACAACAAACATTAGAATCCGAAGGTACATGCAACCTGGGCAGACAGATATTAGTGCTAACAATTTACATTCCCCTCCCAGTGTTTCTTCTCTGGGTGTATCTACCTCTGTCCATCATTGATCAACTGGAAGTGAGTTGGATCTTCTTTATGTTGAAGATTTCCACTTCCATCAGAATACATCCTCATACAGTATTGTTGTTGAAGTGTACAGTGATCTTCTGGTTCTGCTCATTTCACTCAGCATCAGTTGATTTAAGTCTCTCCAACCCTCTCTGTATTCCTCCTGCTGGTCATTTCTTACCGAGCAATAATATTCCATAACCTTCATATACCACAATTTACCCAACCATTCTCCAACTGATGGACATCCATTCATCTTCCAGTTTCTAGCTACAACAAAAAGAGCTGCCACAAACATTTTGGCACATATATGTCTCTTTCTGCTCTTTAGTATTTCTTTGGGATATAAGCCCAGTAGTAGCACTGCTGGGTCAAAGGGTATGCACGGTTTGATAACTTTTTGGGCATAATTCCAGATTGCTCTCCAGAATGGCTGGATTCTTTCACAACTCCACCAGCAATGTATTAGTGTCCCAATTTCCCCACATCCCCTCCAACATTTGTCATTATTTGTTCCTGTCATCTTAGCCAATCTGACAGGTGTGTAGTGGTATCTCAGAGTGGTCTTAATTTGCATTTCTCTGATCAGTAGTGATTTGGAACACTCTTTCATGTGAGTGGATATAGTTTCAATTTCTTCCTCTGAGAATTGTCTGTTCATATCCTTTGACCATTTATCAATTGGAGAATGGTTCGGTTTCTTATAAATTATGGTCAGTTCTCTATATATTTTGGAAATGAGACCTTTGTCAGAACCTTTGTTTTTAAAAATATTTTCCCAATTTGTTACTTCCCTTCTAATCTTGTTTGCATTAGTATTATTTGTACAGAAACTTTTTAGTTTGATGTAATCAAAATCTTCTATTTTGTGATCAATAATGATCTCTAGTTCTCCTCTGGTCATAAATTCCTTCCTCCTCCACAAGTCTGAGAGGTAGATTATCCTCTGTTCCTCTAATCTATTTATTATCTCCCTCTTTATGCCTAAATCATGGACCCATTTTGATCTTATCTTGGTATATGGTGTTAAGTGTGGATCCATATCTAATTTCTGCCATACTAATTTCCAGTTTTCCCAACAGTTTTTTCCGAATAATGAATTTTTATCCCTAATGTTGGAATCTTTGGGTTTGTCAAAGATTAGATTGCTATAGATGTACCCTTTTTTGTCCTTTGTATCTAATCTGTTCCACTGATCTACCGGTCTATTTCTTAGCCAATACCAAATGGTTTTGGTGACTGCTGCTATATAATATAGCTTTAGATCAGGTACACTTAGACCACCTTCCTCTGAGTTTTTTTTCATTAGTTCCCTTGCAATTCTTGACCTTTTATTCTTCCATATGAATTTTGTTGTTATTTTTTCTAGGTCATTAAAATAGTTTCTTGGGAGTCTGATTGGTATAGCACTAAATAAATAGATTAGTTTGGGGAGTATTGTCATCTTTATTATATTCGCTCGGCCTATCCAAGAGCACTGAATGTCTTTCCAATTATTTAAATCTGATTTTATTTTTGTGGCAAGTGTTTTGTAATTTTTCTCATATAATTCCTGACTTTTCTTTGGTAGATGGATTCCCAAATATTTTATACTCTCAACATTTGTTTGGAATGGAATTTCTCTTTGTATCTCTTGCTGTTGCATTTTGTTAGTGATATATAAAAATGCCGAGGATTTATGTGGATTTATTTTGTATCCTGCCACTTTGCTGAAATTTTGAATTATTTCTAGTAGCTTTTTAGCAGAGTCTTTGGGGTTCTCTAAGTATACCATCATGTCATCTGCAAAAAGTGATAGTTTGATTTCCTCATTTCCTACTCTAATTCCTTGAATCTCTTTCTCGGCTCTTATTGCCGAGGCTAGCGTTTCTAGTACTATATTGAATAGTAATGGTGATAGTGGGCAACCTTGTTTCACTCCTGATCTTACTGGGAAAGGTTGCAGTTTATTTCTATTGCATATTATGCTTACTGACGGTCTTAAATATATACTCCTGATTATTCTAAGGAATAATCCATTTATTCCTATACTCTCAAGAGTTTTTAGTAGGAATGGATGTTGGATTTTGTCAAATGCTTTTTCTGCATCTATTGAGATGATCATATGGTTCTTATTAATTTGATTATTAATATGGTCAATTATATTAATAGTTTTCCTAATATTAAACCAGCCCTGCATTCCTGGAATAAATCCTACTTGATCATAGTGTATTATCTTGGAGATGATTTTCTGAAGTCTTTTTGCTAATATCTTATTTAAGATTTTAGCATCAATATTCATTAAGGAGATTGGTCTATAATTTTCTTTCTCAGTTTTCGATCTACCAGGTTTAGGTATCAGTACCATGTCTGTGTCATAAAAGGAGTTTGGTAGGACTCCTTCATCCCCTATTTTTTCAAATAATTTATATAACATTGGGGCTAATTGTTCTTTAAATGTTTGGTAGAATTCACATGTGAATCCATCTGGCCCTGGGGATTTTTTCCTGGGGAGTTGATTAATAGCTTGTTCTATTTCTTTTTCTGAAATGGGACTATTTAAGCAATTTATCTCCTCCTCTGTTAATCTAGGGAGCCTATATTTTTGGAGAAAGTCATCCATTTCACTTAAGTTATCAAATTTATTGGCATAAAGTTGGGCAAAGTAACTCCTTATTATTTCTCTAATTTCCTCTTCATTGGTGGAAAGATCCCCCTTTTCATTTGTAAGACTATCAATTTGATTTTCCTCTTTCTTTTTTTTGATCAAATTTACCAAAGGTTTATCTATTTTATTGGCTTTTTCATAAAACCAACTCTTGGTTTTATTTATTAATTCAATAGTTTTTTTACTTTCAATTTTATTGATTTCTCCTTTTAATTTTTGTATTTCGAGTTTAATTTTTGGTTGGGGGTTTATAATTTGGTCTTTTTCTAGCCTTTTAAGTTGTAAGCCCAATTCGTTAATCTTCTCTTTCTCAATTTTCTTCAAATAAGCCTCTAAAGATATAAAATTTCCCCTTATTACTGCTTTAGCTGCATCCCAAAGATTTTGATATGATGTCTCATCATTATCATTATCTTGGGTGAAATTGTTAATTGTTTCTATAATTTGCTCTTTCACCCAGTCATTCTTTAAGATGAGATTATTCAGTTTCCAATTACTTTTTGGTCTATTTACCCCTAACTTTTTACTGAATGTAGCTTTTATTGCATTGTGATCTGAGAAGAAGGCATTTATTATTTCTGCCTTCCTACATTTAATTTTGAGATCTTTATGTCCTAATATATGGTCAATTTTTGTATAGGATCCATGAACTGCTGAGAAGAAAGTATATTCCTTCCTATTGCCATTCAGTTTTCTCCAAAGGTCTATCATACCTAGTTTTTCTAATGTTCTATTTACTTTTTTAATTTCTTTCTTGTTTGTTTTGTGGTTTGATTTGTCTAAATCTGAGAGTGCAAGGTTGAGATCTCCCACTATTATAGTTTTACTGTCTATTTCTTCTTGCAGTTCTCTTAACTTTTCCTTTAGAAAGTTAGATGCTATACCACTTGGTGCATATATGTTTAGTATTGATATGGCTTCGTTATTTATGCTACCTTTCAGCAGGATATAGTTTCCTTCCTTATCTTTTTTAACGAGATCTACTTCTGCTTTTGCTTGATCTGAGATAAGGATAGCTACCCCTGCTTTTTTGGCTTTACCTGAAGCATAATAAGCTCTGTTCCAACTTTTTACCTTTACTCTGTATGTATCTCCCTGCTTTAAGTGTGTTTCCTGTAGACAACATATTGTAGGGTTCTGCTTTTTGATCCAATCTGCTATCCGTCTCCGTTTGATGGGATCGTTCATCCCATTTACATTTACAGTTAAAATTACTAATTCTGTATTTCCTGCCATCGTATTATCCCCAGATTATACTTTTTTCCCTTGACCCCCCTGATCCCCCTCCCCGATATTTAATTTACAGACCCCCCTTGTGACGCGCAACCCTCCCTCTTTTTTTTTTTTTTTTTTTTTTTTTAGGATCCCTCCCCCCTCCCTCCAAGTCCCTTCACTTATTCTCCTTTTCCTTTCCCCTTTTCCTCTCCCCCCTTTTAATGAGGTGAGAGAAAATTCTCTGAAAAACAAATATGTTAATTATTTACTCTTTGAGCCTCTTCTGATGAGAGTAAGATTCACACAATGATTCTCCCCCTCACTAAGTTCCCTCAGATATGGTGTATTTTCTATGTCTCTTCCTGGGATGTAGTTTCCCTCTTTTTATCACTCCTTCCCCTTTTTCTGAACCGACCTCCTTCCCTTTACCACACCCCCCTTTTTTTCTTTTATATCAGTAAAATCAAATTATCCTTGAGTATTTTTTATATACCCACAGCAAAGTTACAGTTCTCAAGGGTTCTGTGTACCTTTTTCTGTTTCTCTTCAGTCTTGTGGATGTAGATCAAATTTTTTGTTTAAGTCTGGTTTTTTTCTTAGAAACATATAGAATTCCTCTGTTTCATTGAATGACCATCTTCTTCCATGGAAAAAGATGCTAAACTTAGCTGGGTAGTTCATTCTTGGTTGCAGTCCTTGATCTTTTGCCTTTCGGAATATCAGTTTCCAGGCCCTTCTATCTTTTAATGTGGAGGCAGCCAGATCTTGGGTGACCCTTATTGTGGCACCTTGGTATTTAAATTGTTTTTTTCTAGCTGCTTGCAGGATTTTCTCCTTTGTGTGGTAATTCTGCAGCTTAGCCACAATATTCCGTGGTGTTCTTTTTTTAGGGTCTATTTCAGAAGGAGTTCGATGAATTCTTTCCACATCTACTTTCCCTTCTGTTTCTATTATCTCTGGACAGTTCTCTTTGATAATTTCCTGTAAAATAGAATCTAGGCTCTTTTTTTGGTCATAGTTTTCTGGAAGACCAATAATCCGCAGATTATCTCTCCTAGATCTATTTTCCAGGTCTATAGATTTTCCCAGTAAGTATTTGACGTTGTTCTCCAGCTTCTCATTTTTTTTGTTTTGTTTGACTGATTCTTGGGTTCTCTGTGAATCATTCGTTTCTATTTGTTCCATCCTGACTTTTAAGGAGTTATTTTCTTCTTTCACAGTTTTTAGTTCTTTTTGTAAATGCCCAATTTCGTTTTTAAATGAATTATTTTGCTCTATTGAGTTTTTTTCCATTTCCCTAATTTTTTTTTTTTGAGAATTATTTTCTTTTTCCAATTCAGAAATTCTATTTTCTTGAGACTTTTTTATCTTTTCCAATTCAGAAATCCTACTTTCCTGTGTTTTTTTAACCTTTTCTAATTCACTAATTTTGTTTCCCTGCATCTCCTGTGAATTCTTTATTTTTTCCAACTCCAATTTCAGGACGTTGTTATTCTCTATCATAACTTCTCTTTCCTTTCCCCACAAAATGCATTAATTAAAGCTAAAGAAGAAGTACAGGATATTTCTGATGATACATCTGATTTGAGAATAAAAACATACCTTGTGATTGAAGAATTTTAGTCTTTGGGTCAAGAAAAAAAAAGATACACTCATTTTAATTTAGAAATTATCAATGATCTGAAAAAAGGCTTGCATTCTTTATGGCTCTACATTGTCTTATGTTAAGATGGCATTAGGAAATTTGGCTCATGAAATTTTAACCCATAGTGACTGGAACCATAGCAAGGACATGCTTAGAACTTGGACAAAACTTGTTGTGGCTTTCTAAATATAGTGAACTCTGTAGAATACAAAACCCATTGAAATAGACAATCTGGAGTTAATATACCAGTCATCTTTGATCAACTAACAGTGTAAGTTCTTATGTAGACATTTTAGTGCAGATTAATGACCCTGTAGCAGCATATGAGCAAATTGCTTCTGCTGCTATCAAAGCATGGGATACCCTCCCAGGAAGACAAGATAGAAAACAGCACAAGTTCCAGATGCACCCTTTGCTGATTTCATGGAATGCCTGCAGACAGCTGTCATACAAACTATTGGTGAAAATGCAGCAACAGAAATTATGATAAGACAACTTGCTAGTGAAAATGCTAAGAAGGATTGTAGAAGAATTATACTAGGACTACACAAGGATGTTCCTTTAGAGGAAATCATAAGACTCTGTGCCACAGTGGACATAAATACTTTTTATACCCAGGCTATGATGCAGACTTTTCAAGATGTGAACATGGGAAGACAGGGTCCCTTTTGGTAAGGGATTTCCAGAGAGACTCGTCAATGCTTTCAGTGTGGTAAAGTAGAACATTTGAAAGCTCAATGTTGGCATAAAGATAGAGAGAAAAAACAGGGTGGGAGAACAAAGCCCAAAATTCTATGTTCAAAATGCAAGAAAGGCTTCCATTGGTGATCAGAATGTAAATTAACTCAGAAACAGAAAGCAGGGCTTGGCTCCAGGGTCCCAGGCAAAAAACATTTGGAGCTTGATGGCAGTCGATGTTATACCCAGATAGCCTTTAGAATTTCAGTACTCCAACATGATTAATCAGCCATGAAGCAAACTGATGGGAGAAAAGGACTACAATTGGGGACAATAGAGGTGTATGCATCTGGAATTATTGAGATATCTCCTAGAGAGGAGAAATCTGTCCCTCTCCAGTCTATGGATGCCTTGTTTCCAGGCACAGTAGGCTTCACCATTTCACTTCCTAAGAGTGCTTACAAAACAGTGTCCATTCATACACTGACTTGGAAAACTGGGGAATGTGTAGCTAATATCCCAGTCACTAATACAGGTAGACTACAGGAGAAGTAGTAGCATCAGTTTTACTGATACACACTCCTGATACACAATTTGGTAATATTTACCCAGATTTTGACTCCCAACAACAGAATCCAGGAATATTATTGACTATAGCAGTTACAGTTGACCAACCTATGCTCACTATCTATATAAATAGCATATCATTAGAAGGGTTGGTAGACATGGGTGCAGATCATAGTTATTAAAGGTTCCAATTGGTCCAGTCACTGGCCAAAGATTAAGGCAGACACCTATATGTCTGGCATAGGAGGATCAATAACAGCTGAAATTAGTGCTACCCTTTTGAGATGGACATTTGAAGGTGAAACAGGAGTTTTTACTCCTTTTGTAGTAAATAAAATCCTCATCAATCTATGGGGAAGAGACATCTTCCAAAAATTAGGATTATAATTAAATACTTCAGCTTTTTAGGCAGGGCTGCTGTTGAAACCCTGCCAACACTCTCACCTATTCCTATTCAATGGAAAACTGATACACCAGTGTGGATAGAACAGTGGCCCTTAGCTAGTGATAAAATTCAGACCTTATTAAATATAGTACAAGAGCAACTAGATCAAGGACACTTACAACCTTCTCTATGTCCTTTAAATTCCCATGTATTTGTTGTAAAAAGAATTCTGGAAAATGGAGGATGTTGACTGATGTTGGGATGTGCATCTAAGGAGCAAATCTTAGAAGCATGTCTACAAAAGACTGTAGTATCACTAAGGAACTACAAATTGCATATAGTTCCAGAAAAAATTCAAAGACATGCTCCTTTTCAATATTTAGGATATGAAGTATGCCCTAAGGTGCTTATAGCACAAAAACGTTCCTTAAGAACAGAGAAGCTAAACACCTTAAATGACTTTCAGAAATTGATAGGAGAGATCCAGTGGATGTGTGCAACCTTATATGACATTTTAATGGGAATTAATGCTTTAAACTAACCATACTAGCTTACAAAAGAAATTCAAGATGCTTTGAGAGAAGTCGAACTGGCTTTATCCAATGTGGTTGAAAGAGTTACTCAAAAACCCTTGGAAAAATCAATTTTTGCTAAAAAAGAGGCATATATTACATTATATATTATAATATCTACATTATAAAGCAGCAGTCATCAAAACCAGTTGGTACTGGCTAAGAAATAGTGTAATTGATTAGAGGAATGGGTTAAAGTCATAAAACACAATAGTCAATGACTATCATAATCTTGTGTTTGATAAACTTCAAACATCCCATTTTCTGGAGTGAGTATTCACTATTTGACAAAAATTGCTGTGAAAATTGGAAAATATTATGGCAGAAATTAGGAATTTTCTCACATCTAACACCCTATACCAAGATAAGGTCAAACAGATTCATGATTTAAACACAAAGAGTGATACTATAAACAAATTAGAAAAACATAAGATAATGTACCTCTCAGACTGATGAAGACAGATGAAATTTGTGGCCAAAGAAAAACTGGAGTATCCCACTTATTAATTGGAGAATGGTTTGTCTTATAAATTTGAATCAATTCCCTATATATTTTAGAAATGAGGTCTTTATGAAGTACTCCTACATGTAAAAACATTTTTTTTGCCAGTTTACTGCTTTCCTTCTAGCCTTGTCTGAATTGGTTTCATTTGTAAAAAAACTTACCCTATTTCAATTAAGTTAAAAAGTTGATAAGTGGTCAAAGGATATGAACAATTTTCAGATGAAGAAATTAAAGTCATTTCTAGTCACATGAAAAAAATGCTCTAAATCACTTTTGATCAGAAAAATGCAAATTAAGACAACTCTGAGGTCCTCTACACACCTCTTAGATTGGCTAAGATGATAAGAAAAGATAACTATTAATATTGGAAGGAATATGGGGAAAATAGGACACCAATACATTGTTGGTGGAGTTGTAAATTAATCCAACTATCCCGTGGAGCAATACAATATATACAATGGAACTATGCCCAAAGAGCTATCAAACTGCACATACCCTTTGAACTAGCAGTGAATTTACTGTGGCTGTATCCCAAAGAGATCATAAAAAAAGAAAAGGCCCACATGTACAAAAATGTTTGTAGCAACCTTTATTTTTTTTTTTTAGGTGGCAAGGAATTGGAAACTGAGTGAATGTCAATTGGGGAATGGCTGAATAAGTTATGGTACATGGATGTAATAAAATATTATTTCTATATAAGATACAATCAACAGGATAATTTCAGAAAGGCCTAGAGAGACTTACATATACTGATGCTCAGTGAAGTGAGTGGAACCAAGAAAACATTGTACACAGCAACAAGAAGACTATGTGGTAAACAACTCTGATATACTTAATTCTTTTCAATAATGAAATGATTCAGGAGAATTTCAATAGCCTTGTGATGGAAAGAATCATGTGCATTCAGAAAGGGGATTGTTGTCAATGAATGTGGACCACAACATAGTTTTTTTCACCTTTTTTGTTGTTGTTTTTACTTGCTTTTTCACCTTATTTTTCCCTTTTGATTTGGTTTTTCTTGTGTAATATGCTAATTATAGAAATATGTAGAGAACAATTGTAAATGTTTAACATATATTGAATTACTTGCTATATAAGGGAAGGCGTGAGGAAAGGGAGAGAGCAAAATATGGAACACAAAGTTTTGCAAGGGTGAATGCTGAAAAGTATCTTCTCATGTGTTTTGTAAACAAAAAGCTTTATTTAAAAAATCTCAACAAGTGTCCATTGATCCTGTAATTACAGATCTATAAGGAGCAAAAACAAATAATCAAACAAAAACCCATCAGAATAGATGCTGTATTTTTCTGAAACCTTAGCTCAGATAACAAACCTAAGACAGTAATCTTTTAATTCCTTTCTCCCATTAGCTTTATTCATAGAAGCTGAAATAATTTTTGTCTAGGAAAGGAAATTTCATTTACATTCTGTTGTTTTAAATTTACTTTTTAAAAGTATTAACCATAGGTCTTTGTTATTTTGGGTTTATTTATTGGAATGCTGTTGTGAAAAGATGATTAAGGTGGAGGGAATCTCCAGATAAGAAAGTATCAGATATAATGCTAAAGTGATTGTCTAAATAATTATCTAATTATAATCTGAAAGCAAAAAAATATTAGAGAAATTTAAAAGACATTTTTGAAGTGTATCAACTAAATTTGTAGCTGGAAATGGTAGATATCAAAGTTGTTTGAAATATTGGTTAAACACTGTTTGTATCAATTCAGTTTAGCTGTTCACATTCAGATGCAGCTGTCCACAATTGACTATTTTTCTTTTTGCTTGTGTTTGAATTTCAGTACTTATAACATTTCTTGGTACAGAGCAAGTACCTAATAAATATCTTTTGTCCTGTTGACATTTTACTTTAATACATAACAAAACTGAGGGTTGGTAAGATCAATTAATTTGCCCAGGATAACATTGATGATGAATTCAAGATAAGAGCCTAGAAGCTGGAAGATGAATGGATGTCCATCAATTGGAGAATGGTTGGGTAAATTATGGTATATGAATGTTATGGAATGTTATTGTTCTGTAAGAAATGACCAACAGGAGAAATACAGAGAGGCGTGGAGAGACTTACATCAACTGATGCTAAGTGAAACGAGCAGAACCAGACGATAATTATACACTTCAACAATGATACTGTATGAGGATGTATTCTGATGGAAGTGGATATCTTCAACATAGAGAAGAGCTGATCCAATTCCAATTGATCAATGATTGACAGAATCAGCTACATCCAGAAAAGGAACACTGGGAAATGAGTGTAAACTGTGATTTTTACTTTCTGAATCCAATTCTTCCTGTGCAACAAGAAATTCAGTTCTACACACATATATTGTATCTAGAATATATTGTAATATATTTAACATGTATAAAACTGCCTGCCATCTGGGGGAGGGGGTTGGGGGAAGAAGGGAAAAAGTCTGAACAGAAGTAAGTGCAAGGGATAATGTTGTAAAAAATTTCCCATGCATATGTACTGTCAAAAAAAAGTTATAATTATAAAATAAAATAAAAATTAAATTAAAAAAAAGAAATATGGAAAAAAAAAGATAAGAGCCTAAAAGAGATTGCAAATTTAAACACACACACACACACACACACACAATAATAGTTATTTATATGGTGTTGAAGAAAACCATTAGACCACCAATTTTGGGGGTCATTTCCTTCCCTTCCATATTGTACATAATAGTTCCTTAAACCTGAACTTTTGTAATGCAAAACTATACTTCTATTTCATAATGTCAAAATTTTTCCCCCACAGTGTAATGTAAGATGAATATTGTTTGCTACTTATTATTCCCCAGAATATTGATGTGTGTGTGTGTGTGTGTGTGTGTGTGTGTGTGTGTGTGATATTCAATATTGAAATCTCAAACTTACTTCCAAGTTCAAGATGACTAACTATGGGAAACAAACAAACAAAAAATATTTTCCTTCTGAGTGGAATTAAGTGTGGCTTCTGAATCAGGCTGGATTTCTTTGCCAACAATATATATTGTAATTTTTCTGACTGGTCATTTTGGTACCTTAGTTACAGTTTCTCCTTTTCCCCTTGTTTTTCCATTGTTGAACAAGGCAAAATGTTTGTGACTTTGTTTCTCAGCCATGTCTAATCCCTCAAAGAATGTGAGGTATAGCTAGGTCCTAATTACAGTGCTTAATGGATCCCATACACTGGTCATATGTTTTTGAATTCTCATTAATTGAAGCTATGATTATGCAAAAAATGCAGTCTGAATTTGAATAATTAAACCAGGATTCATTATTCGCAGTAATCAGAACCTCATTCATTACTATCACCATCACAGCTCTGACTAGGCATCATCATGCCTATTGAGTTGCATGGTTTTGGAACACAAGGTGGTATGACTATAATTCTGAGCATGCTTTTTACTAGCAGACCAACAATTTTTTTTTAAATCTGTGTCTGTTATGAAGAAAAATATATTACAGTAGTGCTTTTAAACCCAGACTAGACATTTGAACTGTCATTTCCACCTCTGATTTCCATCAAGGTTCACAAAGCTTTTAGAGGCATACTCAGTAATGTATCCTGCATATCAAGATCCACAAAAGGCAACATTTCTTTTCTACAGCAGGGTGAGAGGCAGAGCCCTGGACTCTTTGTAGTCCACAACCAGGGAGTTCAAAAGCACCAACAAAGGACTTTTATGCAACCAAGGATTTTTTTCAATGACTTTTATTCCGAGTGAAATGTATTCAGCTAAGAAAGAATAGGAAATAGTGGTCTTAAAATAATTTCCATGGCAGAAACCAGATTTCAAACGATATAATGAACTAATGTGTAGTAACGATAGGCATAATTAGCTCAGGGAGAGTATTTTATAAAGTTAGAAAAAGTAATTGATCTTCATTTCATGTAATTCTTATAAATATGAATATACAGATAAATGAAGTAGTCATTTTTCCAATATAGTCACGTAGTAAATACTGACATACTGCCTCATACTATACCAAGAAGTGAATGATTGAAACTCTCAAATGGGTATTATCTCCATGATGTTCTAGGAGCTGAACTTTATTTTATTTTTTTAAGAGAAAATTATTTCATTATGTTAGTTCATAATTACACATTATGAAGTATAAAACTTCAATGTAAAAAGTGTGTTTATGTATGTGTACACATATGCACATATATATATATGCATACATGTACATATACTGATAAATAAGTATATATCTTATATATACTTTTATACATTTTGATATATCTCTATATGTATATATAAAATATCTTAATATTTTAGAACTTAAATTTTTACAGGTCACTTTAAGGGATTCTCCTGTTTGATTTAATAAACAATTTAGTGTAGGAAGTCATGCATTATTATCTTAATTTTATAGCTTAAACTATCCAAAACTCTGAGAGATGAACTATCTTGCTAAAGATTACATAGATATATTTGAAGAAATGTCCAGTGTGGATTTGAACAAATGTTATCTGACTTCAAGACAGTACTGTTGTCCTTTTATCATACTGGTTTATAATCAATAAATCTCTAATAGGTGTAGTAAAAAGATTGGTATTGGAAAATATTCAGAATATGACTTTGGGTCTTTCTTCTAGGCAAGGTGATAGGTTGTGATGATTGATAATTTTCCTCATAATCCTCTGTCATTAACAAACATCATGTACTTGCAAGATTTCAGGCTGGGGATTGAGTCTCTCTGGTCAGAGCATTTGGATATCATTAACACTGCCTTGTAGATATATGTCAACCATATGAAAAAATCATGTGGTACTATTCAGCAGTTATTAGCTGACTAATATTAATTAGTGGACTAATATTAGATACACTGTGTCTTGACTGTTAATATATTCTATATTTTAAATATTGTATAAGGATTTAAGGTTTTAAAAATAATTAGCTCATTCCATGTGTAATTGTTATACACATGTGATTTGTTCTCTGATTTCTGTATTACATGCATTCTAATATTTCCCAAGTATAATATATGAAATGGAGCAAAGAGAACATAGTGCCAATTAACCCCCCAGGCTTAACCTAAGTCTATCAAAACCAAGAAAGTGGCACATAAGTAATCTGGTCAATGTAAGTCTCCATAGCAAATGTATTTACTCCTAGGCACTGGGAAGCTCTGGGGGCATCTTCTATTATTTATTTTGGCACCCTTGCTGTTTGAAGGCAGTACTTTCAAGGTTGAGTACATGCAGCCTAAGCTAATCAGCACTTAATGACATTGGGTTGTTATTCCCAGAAGCCCTGCCCTAGCCTTCCCGAAATGGCAGAGAGCATGCAACATGACTGAGTTGGATGAATTCACAGACTGTCCATGGGGACTAGAGAACATTGCAAACTATTTCTGAGCCGTCCAAATGTTGTTTGGTAGATTCATCTTTTGATAAATAAGCAGTATCTCTATTCACCCTTCATTTAAGTCTCAAAAAGGAATATACCAAAGGTTGGTAGGAGATAGGGATGGAGGCAGGGGGATGATAATTGTTTTGCAAAAGAGTAAATGAAAACATAGTATTGTGTTTTGTAGAAGTTATGTACCTCATCCTCATTTGTAAAAATGTAAATGATAGATTCTGTTCTATCTGAATGGACTGGTGAGAATTAAATTAGATAATGCTGATGGGAAGGTTTTGGAATGTAAATGAAACATGATTCATGAAAAAAAATTCTTATTAATATTTGGTGAGATATTTTGGCAAAGAACGATAAAAGATTGCTGTTTGGAGACAAGAAGACCTGCATTCAACTTCAATCTTTCATGCACATGAGCTGAGTTACTATGAGCAAGTTACTTTATTTTGATTGCACACAGGGAAATCTTTTAATCTATAAGTAACAAAAATTGCTTATATACATTACTATGAGAAGATTTCTACACTGTTAGTCTCATAGTTCTACCATCACAAATGTATACACATGAATGTGGACACATACTTGGTGGCTCAGTAGATAAAGAACTGATTTGGAATTAATAAAATTGATATTATTAAGTGTGCAATCCTGTAAAAATCACTTAAATTCTAACAACCTCTATCCTCTATGTCCTCATCTGTAAAATGGGGAAAATATTGCTTACTTTAAATAAGTTTGTGTGGATCAAATGGAAATATGTTTTATTTTACTTTACACAAACCCCTCCAAAACCTTATGAAGCTTAAAACACTACAAATTCTGGTTTTATACAGATACACACACACACACACACACACACACACACACACACACACATATATCTGTATACACATACACACATAATAGAAAATACATTCCAAAAGTTTCCTGGTGCCCAGGAGTTATGTTAGGTGCCCCTGGTTTTCAGGTTAATCCTGGAGAATCAGTTGGCAGTATATTCTCTTTCCTCACTTTCATATAATATACTTGATGTATATTATTTTTGCATTCTTACAGCAAATTTATATTTGGTAATGATTGTGTATGTGACATTGTATTTGTGACAATCAAAATCTCTGTACCTCACTTCCATACAAGAATTAAAGTATGGAATGATTAAGAAACAAATCCCAAAAGCTATGATGAGGAAACAGCTTATTCTCATTGAGAAAGTTATTGGACTCAGTTTCCCATTCCTGACATAATGGACTGAATAAAAGCTAAGTTTTCTATGAGAGTATTTCTCTCATATTTTTTGGTCCCATGGCCCATAACCAGCAAAGATTAAATAAAAATAATTGGGTGAGAGAAATTATTTAAAAAGACAGAGCAGAATAGAGTAGCTTTTGGGAGATTACTGAAATGGTGAAAGTGAAGGTAGCTACAGTGGGCAGACACTACAATTTAAAAAGGTTGACAGATATCCCTGAGTCAAAAAGAGTTGCAGAACAGAAAGGATATTGACAGTGATGAATTTAAGTAGGAGCTAAGAGGAACTTTCATCCCTCAACTTGAATAAAAAATGACACCAAACCACAGAGCAGACACAATAGCTGACTCTGAATAGGTCACAGGACTTTTGCACTAACAATATTCTGAAGCTGTTGAGACTTCAGATACTAGTGCCATAAGTTTGTGTGTGTTTGTGTATGAGGGTGTGTGTGTGTGTGTATGTGTGTGTGATGTGATGTGAACAAAAATGTTGGAGGGTGGGTGTCAATATGAGTGACATTTCAATGACATTTTATATCAAATTAAAAGTTCTTATTTGATTCATTGCTACCATATGGAGTTTACTTCAGAAGCATTTTAAAATGTAACTTAGGTGAGTATCACTCATATCAAGGCCTCTCCAAATGTGGTTAAAATAGATTCCCAGTACTACAGAAACATTCAATATAATATTTTGGATAGATTTCATTTCATAGGGAATACAGAAGAGGAAAGAAAATAGAAAAGAAACATTTAAATAACATAATCCTCTCTCATCCCTGGAAGGCTATCATTTATTAGGATTACCAAAAAAAGAATCTATCTTTCCCATTGGATTTCAGTTATTAAAATTACTCGTTATGATAACAGATAATGGACAAAGGACAGGTCTCTTGCCTTTTCAAGTCACAGGTCCTCTTCACTGTGCAATATAAGGTCCACAAGAATTTTTTTTTTCTATAGGGAGAGTAGTATTTAAGAAATATTCTCCTTCAAGAAGTTCATATTTCTGAACTCTTGAACTTGGAAAGTTTTGAACTTAGAGTCATCCACCAAGCAATCAACTTCCTAAGGTCAGCTGGATCCTAGAAATTTCACTTAAAATGCCTAGTAGATAAAAAAATCCACTCAACTTTATGCTGTCATTTGGGGTTCAGTAACATTAACTATTTTTGTCTTGGAATGGTTTAGCATGATTAAGAAAACTGCCATGTTTTAACAATTCTATTGATGTCCAAATGCTGTCATTTTCTTAGTCTAGGAAAGTTCATTTCCAGGAATTATTTTGTTAGACTAAGGGGTCAAGAAAATTATAGGCCAGTACATGTATCTCCCCTTTCCTTCTGTTTCAAGGGAAATTATTAACAATTCTTGGAATAGAAGTGGATACTCATTGTCTATATCCCTTATACTTTCTTGCATACCAAGACAAGGATCAAATCTACTACACTGAGATTCTTCCTTTTAAATGCAGAGAAAATGTAAAAAAACAAAGTTAACAGCCTGAGCTTAGTCTGTTTACCTTTTAAAAGGCTGAAGTGAAAAGGGGTGACTGACTTCCATAATAAGAATCTCTTCATCCTAGCCAATCAATCATTTGAGGAACTTTCCCAATGACTGGAAACAAACCAGGAGTTACTTATTGCCCTTGTAACAATGAGACAATGTATATATTCATGCTTCATATGGAAGATCTATTTATTCTGAGATTTATCATGAAGAGACACATTGATTTTCTCCCAATTCTTAGACACATGTGGATAGAGGCATTAATAAATTATGGAGATTATTATTTATTAGGAAAACTTTAAGATTGAACTGAAATTTGTATAAATTTAAAGATTAAGTTCCAAAATTTATTGTCTACATGCATACTTAGTGGTTATTATAATTTGTTTTACAATACATGGGGAACTAAAGTAAACAGAAAGACATAAAGAAAAGATTATAAATAATACAGAATTAAGGGAACTATGATATTTTAAGAAACAGAAGTTTTGTTTCTTCTCCACACTGAAAATATTTGCTGTCTTTCAGGAGAGTGACATAAAACCTCATTTAAGTACAACAGATTTTTATTTATGAAGATCTCAAAGATAGTTAGAAGTTTATTGTCCTTTCATATTTGACTTCCAAAATAATTATTATGAATAGTTTATCTAATAAAAATTAACCTCTCTGAGGTTTCAATTTCAGTATTTGAGAAATGACTCAGTGGAGGTAAATGCTCTCCTCAAATGTTAGTTGAAAAATTTTAGTTTTAAGGTGAATATTGAAAACTATTTTTGCATTTATTTTACATGTATTTTGAAAAAAAAAACTATTACTATAAAAAATTCTGCTTTTAAATAAGAATAATTAATTTAAAATATTTTTATTGTTACTCAAAGTAAATGAGGGAAAGCAAACAAACAAACAAGAAGATCTCAAGGATCTTGCATTCTAATGGCAGGAGAAATGTACACTGAAAAGTAAACTGAAAGAAATATTTAAATGAGCACCAACTATCCATTGTGGAGATACACAGGACAGACAGTGAAGCAGAGGACAATGAGGAACATGTCTAGAACTTCTCATGATGTGTCAATAAGAGGCAAAGACTTAACAATAATTGACTTAGTATCAGGCTGGAATTATACTGAGGGAGACAAAGTAGCCATTATGAAAGAAGAATAGATGATATTTAGTGTTTAAGGAAAGACACTTAGATTTTTTTTGTTTCCTTCCTTCCTTCCTTCCTTCCTTCCTTCCTTCCTTCCTTCCTTCCTTCCTTCCTTCCTTCCTTCCTTCCTTCCTTCCTTCCTACCTTTCTTTCTATGAAATTGAGCATTACATATATTTTTTGTGACTCAGTTTCATTATCAGAAAAAAATGGAAGGGTTAGAAACTGGTCTCCAAAATCCTGCCTAGGGCTAGATTCAAGATCCTTGATGTAGACAACAATGAATTGTGACAAAACTCAAACCAAATGCAATCAATAATGTTGGTTCCAGTTTATTAAAGTCAAAGTTCACATCATTCCTTTCTGTAAATAGAAAGTAAACTACAAAAATGGAAAGTAAGATGTACTTCCAGTAATGACCACTACATTAGGCAGTTTTATTCATTGAAAAATGACAGCATTCAAAATCAATCTTTTATTTTCCCAATTATTATTATTTAAACATGGAAAGTTTTTCTTTCAATGACAAAAATGAATTTTAAATAATCCTCTTTGGAGATTTAGGATAGATGCAATTTCAAGATGTTAAAGCATAACATCAGATATATATTCTGAGCATGATAAGTCACGAAAATGGGGAATTCAAGACAGAGATTCCATCTACACATTTGATACTAATCTTGGAAGACATGTTTTTGACAGCTTAAATATTTTTAAATTTTCTGAACTACCTCTCAAGTAATTTTTGCTCTACATCTGTGTTGTTCATCTAAGAATGGAATTAATTATTGGAAAATCTCCAGTCCTCTTTTAAAAATTTGTGACCTACTTTCATAAGTTTGAGATAGATATATTACTAAAATTTAGGGTTATAAGGGTTTTCTGTACCTTGATTTGTAATTTTTTTATTAATTCCCTCAGTTATTGGCCTGCAATTAATCTTATACATATGCCAAAGAATTTTTAAAATAAGGTTTATTGGTCCCTCATAGTTATATAGTCCAACCATTGATTTTTTATTTAGAGTAGATCTTCCAGAAACCTGGATTTTAGGATCTAGTAAAAAATTATAGTGAGAACTCTTAAGAGAGACAATGTTGTCCTCTCTGAAGATTAGATGTTGAATGTAACTATACAGATTGTTATGTAGATAAAATAGCATAAATGTACATATATATGTGTATTCATGCATATTTAAATATATACATATGCATATATACTGCATATTCATATTTATATATGTATATATGTATTAACATATGTAGATATATAAAGTTAATTTATGCAGATATAAATGTACCATTATACAAAAGGCAAAAAAAAAAGTGTATATATCTACTCTAGCACATTTTGTATTTATATATTGACATGTTTCCATGTTTGATAGGTTTAACCTTACTGTCTACTTAAAATTTTTTTTTGTTTAAAATCATTATTTTGTCTTCCTCTCACTCTAGCTTATAGTGAAAAAAAAATACAACACTTTTGAACAAATTTACAGAGACTACTTTTAATTTCATTCATCCTGTCAGAGTTCTAGTTATTTCATCTGGACCTGAGAGGCTATAATCATATTGTAAGGGATAATGAGTTGGCCTTGAAGTTAGGAAGATTTGTATTCATGGTTTTTTTTTTTTTTGTTGTTTGTTTGTTTTTTGTTGTTTGTTTGTTTTTGTTGTTGTTGTTGTTTGTTTGTTTGTTTGTTTGTTTTTTGTTTTGTTTTGTTTTGTTTTTTTGAGTTGTGTGATTTTGGGAGAGTCACTTAGCTGGTTAGTAACTCTGAAGTTAAATTAAGATCTATAGGTAAGTTTAAGATCTAAGCTGGTGAAAAGAATTCCCTTTCTGAGATTTCCTACAGAGATGAATTCACAAATTTTGTGCCTTCTTGTACATAGTATCCTCAGCGGCCCCTATGCACATTGTAGCTATTGGATGACATATATATATATATACAATTTCCCCCCCCCCCCCCGGAGACTTTGGACATTCCATTTATTTGTCACCTATAAAGAATTACTTCTTATCTGACTTCAACTTTGTGATAAAAGATAATTGGTTCTACTCTCCAATACTATCTATTCATATTAATTATTACTGTTACCTATTAATATTAATAGTCTAATAATTAGTGGGTTAAGAAACAGATTGGTCCTTGGGATCCTAAAGTCTAGACATATCAAGAAATCATAATCTATTTTGTGTCATGGTTCTTCCCAGAAACATGGTCAAATATATGGAATCCATATAAGAATCGTATTTTAAAATAATTAAAGTATAATACAAAAGATTACAAAGAAAAATAGTATAGATGAAGAATAGTTCCATTAAAAAAAGATACAATCTGTGGATCCTAGATTAATAATCTCTAATCTATAGGATTATTTCTCTTACTGATCAAAACCAAAACACAATATAATATTAAATAATCTTATGCCATAATTAAACAATAATATGATTTTATATTAGTCTGCTGTTTTTCTCTTTTTCAGTTGTATTACAAAATACTTCAGCAGCATTGTGAGAGCCATCTTAACAAACAAGACTGAATGGCAAACTGTGCCTTTCAGAGTTTTAGAAACATCATTTTATCTGGTCTTGTGCTGTTATGTAAAATCTTCCCAAGTGTTTTGCTCAGCAAGATGGAAATTATTAAAATATAGTTCTCTAAAGTGTTGCTGCAAAGCTATTATTCATGCAGGGTTACAACTGAGTTAATTTTGGGAGAGAGCTACCCAGATGAAGCTCAGAGCAGTGGCGCTTATGAACCTGGCCTTCTCTCTTATTTCTAATTACTGTGAAATGGTTCCAAAGAGGAGTCAGCCCTACAGAAGTCTGAGACACACAAAGCTGGCCTTGTTAACAGATGCAGGGAAAGGTTTTGTTTAGCTGAATAAATGACTGCGTCATTGGGCCTCTTCAAAAAGAACACAATCCGATTTATCACACATCCTCTCTGTTTTCAATGTTTATATGTATCAGGATTTTTTCTTTTCAGGACTAGAAGACCTGTTATTATTCCTTGTTACCGTTGTATATGTGTGTATACTGTAACTCTTATCATAACTATATTCAATAGAGACAAATAGGCAATTATATGTGATTTTGAAATTTAAATTGGTATAAATATGTAGTCATTACTCAAAGATACAAAAGTATTTTCTTTTGTACCTCTTTTTCTTCAATCTCATTTTGGAGTATAGAATTGTAAATTTAGATGTGGTAGATTATCTAGACTATCAACCTTGTTGTATAGATAAGAAAACAGAAGCTCAGATAGGTGAAGCAACTTGCCTAAGATTATACACATACTAGGCAGCAAAAAAAAAAAAATGACAGAGAAAATATTAATAAAACAGATTAACCTTACAAGTACTTTGTGGCTATATTCCCCTTTCCCACAAGAGAGGTGATTGTCAAATATTTGAAAAAATGACCCGTATATTTTGTATTTTTTCCCTTCAGATCAGAGACAATGTCATTTTCATCTTTTATATTTCACATTGCCAAGTGTCATGATAATATAGTGGACATAATGATAATTGCTATCATAGCTTAAAGCTATTTTTGGAATAGAGAAAACAGGTTTAAGTCCTGCCTTGCACAAGTCAACTGTATGATCTTGGGCAGATCATCTACTTAATCCCTTATGCCATGCCTATAAAAAATGTAAAGCCACTTCCTAATACTATAAATTATACACTTCTATTAATAAAGGGAGTTTCCACATATGAAGACCAAACAATTCATAGGTTTAAAACAAAAACAAAGAAAAAAACAGCCTTAAATAGGGTCATCCATATAGCAAGTTCTCAATAAATATTTGTGAATAAATGAATGCTAATGATTATCTCTTCAACATGTATCACTACGTTTATATGAAGAGTAAGTATTATATCCCAATAATATAACAAAAATATACGAGAGTTTAAAATACATGAGAGTACATGTATTGATATAAGGAAATATTTTATTTTAATAATTTTAAAATTTGTTTATCTTTCCAAACACATGCAAAGATAGTTTCCAACATTCACCTTTGCAAAACCATGTGTTCCAAAAATTTTCCCTTCTTTCCCCCTACTAGACAGCAAGAAATCCAATATAGGTCAAACATGTAATTCTTCTAAATATATTTCCATATTCATTATGTTGTACAAGAAAAATCAGATCAAAAGGTGAAAGAAAAAAAATGAGAATAACCAACAAAGAAATAATAACAAAGTGAAAATACTATGCTTTGATCCACATACAGTCTCCATAGTTCTCTCTCTGGATGTAGATAACTCTTTCCATCATGAGTGTATTGGAATTGCCTTGATTCACCTCATTCTTGAAAAATGCAAAGTCCATCATAGTTGATTATCATATAATCTTGTTGCTGTGTAAAGTGTTCTATTGATACTGCTCATGTCACTCAGCATCAGTTTATTCAAAATTTTCCAGGATTTTCTGAAATCACCCTGCTTGTCAGATCTTATAGAACAATAACAGTTCATTACATTCATATACCCTAATTTATTCAACTATTTCTCAATTGATGTTCATCCACTCAATTTCCAGTTCTTTGCTACTACAAGAAGCAATACTATAACATTTTTTCACATGTGGGTCCTTTTCCCTTTTTTAGGATATGAGGGAATATTTTAGATTAAATTATAATACTTTCTCTAATCTACTATTTTCCCCAGTTTGGATCATTTCTGATCATTTGACTAGGTATGAAAGCTATTTTAGGTCTTGCGATTAGCTAAGGCATATAAAACAGTGGAATTTTTTTTATATTAAAGTGCACCTAGTAAAGAAAGACAAATTGCAATTTATATAATTACCACAAGTGGAAATTTGTATCCAAGTTCATGTTGAAATTCTGAAAGTTATTTTGGGAACAGGAATTTAAAAATTTAATTCAAAATGAATTCTTAATTCTATAGTTAGTAGAGGAATTTTTTGTCAGCCAAAATGTTACCTATTGTAGAAAGTTGAAGTATTTATAATAGCATAAAGTAGAAGAATATCCAACAAAAACTTTCATTTTATAATCAATTATTAAAAGATGTCTTAAGGATGGAAATATCTCTGTGTTATTATTATTGTATTTGGTATAGAAACTAAACCTAATATACCATTTCATTATGGGGATTATTACCAATGATTATTTAGTAAAGGAAGTTTAAAAATTTATATTGGATAAAGTTTTAAAATGTTTTTCATGTTGTTTCATTTAACCGTTTCAACAACTTAGAGAAATATGTGTTATTTTATTACTCTAATTTTACAGATATGGACATTGAGGCCGAACAAAGTAATATGAATTGGTCCAGAGTCACAACAGCCACTGTCTGAATTTTGATTTGAATTTAGCTATTTCTGTTTTCAGCCCCATTACCCTAACCACTGCTCTATCAAACTGACACAGACACATGTAAAATACTACTGATATTTATTATGGAGTTAAATTTACCAGATAATATTTATATGCATTATCTCAGTTGATTATTAAGCTATCCTGTGAGCTAAGTTTTGAGGGTATATCTAAGGGTATCTGATACTACCTTCATAAAAATGAGGAAACAGAGAAGTTAAGTTCTTGCCTAATTTTACTTATATTTTGTTTGAGAAAGGATTTGAATTAGTGAGAAGTGACTTGAAACTAGATATCATGTCTTAAGAGACATTCTTAGTGAAAGTAAAAATAACATTATCACCATAATTAACTTTATATTATTTCATTGTCAGCTATAAATAAGTATAAATAGCTGTAATAAATTTATATTTCATTTTCACTTTGCTATTTGGCAAATCTTTTCTATCCATCTTTTTAAAAGTAGCTAGTATAACACTGTTCTCATTCTTCCATATGAAGAAATAAAACAAGTATTTTCCCCAAGGAACATAGTACTGATAACACTTTGATAGAAGTCACACTCAGTTTTTCCCTTTACCATACTCATGGCACAGTAACTCCCAAGTCAAAATTTCCCCTGCTCTTTAAAACTTATACTTCATTCATCAATTCCCTAAATCCAAAGTACTCTTCTTAATGACATTTGGTGTCATATTATTCAAAATGCTGTGAATTGATGCCTACTAATTAGTGTATTAAATACAATAAATCAGATGGACTATTGCCTTTCTTTTAAGTGGACTTCTCTAAAACCTTTGAAAAGTCTGGCTTCATAGAAATAGGCTGGATTTGACAATGAGAGATTTGAAATTGAATCCCAGATCATCTTACTTGCATAGGTGAATCTAAGAAAGCAAATAAAATCTAAGTAATTTTTTCTCTAAAAAAGAATAAGATTAGATGAGACAATCTTTAATTTTCCTTCTATCTTTAATTCTATAAATGCTTTGCAACTCTGTTTTTTTTTTCCTCAAATTATGCTTAGATGTCTCTCTCTGTTATCCATAGCCACAGGAAATATTTCCATCAAGCACTCTTATGAACAGATTATATGTTCCACTTTGCTTTCCTTCATATTTTGTGGGAGCAAATATTCCTTTTATGATAAATTTTCTCTTTTTTTGAGTTTTCTGCCCCCTTGTGGATTTTCACTATTGTTAAAATCAATATGCACAATGAATATGATCCAAGTGAAATGATGCAGATTTTTTGTTATCAAGCTGTTTTGGGAATACTGAAAATGGAACAATGTGAAAATAAGTTTCAGAGGAACAGGCTTACAGAAAGAAATCAACACAATGCTACTGATCACAGTTTTGTATTCCACTTCTTTCTATAATATTTCAAAATTTTACATGGACAAAGAGACATAGCCAACAAAGGAAATTTATATTCAAAATCATCCCTAAAGGGGGCAACACAGGATGATCTCAAATATAAGTTGAGGGTAGCTTGCGATGAAGATGTAGTTGGGGGTTGTCACTGGTGCTAATTTAGAATAAATGAACAGAGGAAGTTATTCTCTTGCTCCCACTGCAAGCATTGGGGTATGCCTGGAGCTTACAATTGAAAAGTTCTGGTAATGTGAAGCGAGCATTCATTTAGATTTCACATTAAAAGGACAATCCAGGGTGAAAGTCAAGCACTAGATATCTTTAACATTGTCACAGTGAAGGGGTCATAGATGAAAGAGATGAAGCAGAGATTCCTCCACCTAATGCTCCTCCCCGTACCATAGGATTCCCTTACCTGTAGTTAGCCTAATTAAACTGGATAGGGGACTGTTCTTAATTGGTTCCCTGCTCTATTAAGTAATGCAGATTTTTTCCCCTAGTTGTATAAGGTACCTTCTCTATTCAGTCATACTCTGTTCTTTTAAAAAAAGACATTTCCATTTCTACAATCCTATGCTTTCTTCCTCTATATGCTTAAGGAATCATACATTTTTTTAGCCATTTATACACCATAAGAAAAAAGGTTTCTAAAATCGTGGAGACTGAAAAAGAATATGAGAATTTTAATGTACATGATAATCTGATGAAGGAATATATTGAATGATAGGATTTGCATAAAATACACTAATTTATTCTTTTAAAAATATTTTATCCACACCTTTAGTTTTGACCTTGTCACTTAGAGGAAACTCTTACCCCCTTCTCTGCTGCCATTTTGAAATCTTCTATACAATTTAAGTAGAAGCATCAAGTATAGTTATTATAACTAACGTTGTATGCAACATTATTCTCTTTCTTTTCTAAAAGAAGGAAAGTATTATTCAATATTTTTTTTTTTCTTCAGCATCATTACAGTTTTTTGTTTCAGTTAGGCATAGTAAGCCTTCCTATTAGTGATATTTTCATTTAAACCATTGAACTCAGTTTGTATGTTGTTCTTTTGGATTTGCTTATTTCAGTCTGTGTTATGTAAGGAAATATTCCCATTTTCTACAATTTTTATGTCTATTATTAAATCTTCAGAAGAATATTCCACTGCATTTGTAATTCAGTTATTTCCCCCAACCATTTACTAATCTTTGGGTACTAATTTTATTTCTTGGTATTTACTAACAAAGCAGTGCTACATTTTTATATTGGTCATCTGTTTCTATTTTTTACTTCTTTACAGTAACACGAAGTAATAAGATGACTGTGACAATGCTGAAGTGGTTAGGCAGTTTTCTAGCATAATTTATAAGTTGATTGCTTGAAGGATTAGCACAATTCAGAGTTCTACCAACATAATATTTGTGTACTTGTTTACCTCAGTACATTTTAGCTCTATTCTCACAATTTGTATCATCTTTAACACTTTTTAGGCCAAGAGACAAAATTTCAGAATTTCCATTTGCCTTTTTGAAATAAGTAGTGATTTTATCATGTTTTTCAATTATCACTTAATGTTAAAATTTCACAAAATTGCAAATTTACTTTGGTCACTTATCTATTGTGGAATAGCTCTTTGTGTTATATATTGAGCTAAATTGCTTATATGTTTCATATATTTGAATTTTATCGGTGATATATAATGCAAATATTTTCTCTTACTCAACAGTTTGCTTTTGTATTTGACAAATATTAATTTTATTTATACAAAAATATTTCTTAATTTTATACCATTAAAATCACTTAATTTGTATTTTATCCTTTATTTTTGTGTTAATTTTTTTCTTTAACTTTTGTTTGAGTATGAATTTTTCTTTTAGCCACAGTACTTAAAATATTTCTTTACTCTTCTATACTCACTAATTTCACTTTATGTTTGACTTGCTAATGTTTTATGTAATTATGCACATATATTGACAATTATTTTCTTTCTTTTCTCAATCTCTTGTTTGCTATTCCTTTTGTGTATTATTTTAAAATTATTCTAGCAAAATCAAAGAATATCTTCATATTTGTTTTCATGTATGTACACACATGTTTTAGTGGTATTGCTTTTTATAACTGTCAAGAATTCATCTGAAGAATTTTGTGGTTTATTGTATGAAATGATGTTCTCATATTACTTTTCATTTAACTTTCCAAGAATTATTGTGGGAATGGGTGAGAGCGAGACTGGAGTGAAGATTATGGAGAGAAACCAGGAAGTTGCCTGAGTTGTCTCCAGTTTTCCTCAGAAACAATATTATATCAAGCTTCTAATGGATTCTAAAGCAATTTTCCAGCTTGAGATAATTTAGAAACATTTATCGAAATGTTGGGTGAAAGGCAAATTGCCAGCCAACTAGGCTAGGCCACCTCAACATAGTGAGTAAGTTACCAACATAGCAAGGGAGTAATGTCACTAAGCAGATCCTGCCCCCCAGCAGAATAACCTTGAGACACTGCTTTTTGTATCCCAGAAGCAAGTAAGAGAGGTAAAAGAAAAAACTGGAAAAAGAAATCAGAAATATATATATAAATTATGGGAAAAGAGAATCAAAAACTTAGAAAAGAAAGCATAAAAATTGAAAGAAACAACTCCTTTAAAATGGAAAAAGATTTTTGAAAAGCAAACTGAAGAAAATAATTTCATAAAAATTAGAATTGGACAATTTGACAATTAGAAATGACACATCAAGAACTAGTGAAGAAAAATTAAAAGAATAAAAATAGATCCAGGAGAGAGAATTTTAAACTGATTATACTAACTAAAGCCCATGATGAAAAATTAAAGGAGCCTGGACAGCATCTGGCAAGAAATTACCAAGGAAAACTGTTCTAGAATAGGGATAGGAAGGAATGTATCTCTTTCTCAGAAGTACATGGCACCTTCACAAAAATTGACTGTGTTAGGGAATTAAAAACCTCACAATCAAATGCTTGATTTTCATAACATGATGCAATAAAATTATATTGAATAAAGGGATAGTGAAAGATAAATTGAAAACCAATAGGAAATTAATCTAATTCTAAATAGTGAGTTAAACACCAAATCATAAAAACAATCCATAATTTCATCTAAAAGAATGACAATACAATAAGACAAATACTAAAACCTATGAGATATAGTCAAAGTAGTTCTCAAGAAAAAAATTATATCTCTAAATAGTTACATAATTAAAATAGAGAAATTGGGCATGAAACTAAAACAAATAGAAAAAGAACAAATAAAAAAACCCAATTAAATAGCAAATTAAAAATTCTGAAACTCAAAGGAGACATAAATAAAATTGAAACTTAGAAAACTATTGAATCAATAAACAAATTTGGGAGTTGGTTTTATGGAAAAAAAAAAGCAACAAAATAAACCTTTGGTTAATTTAATTAGAAAAAAGAAATGAAAAAAATTCCACTAATGAAAATAAAAAGGACTTCCGGCCAAGATGGCGGCGTGGAGGCAGACAGCTGCTTGAGCTCCACGTTTACTCTCAGAACTTATTTCATGACAAGCCTCAGAGTTAATGATTGACCAGAAAAGAAACCCACAAATAATCACCAAGAGATGACATCCTTGAAATTTGCCAGAGAAGGTCTGCGTTTGCTTGGGGGGAGGGTCGAACAGACTGGGCGCAGACTGAGGGCAGGCAGCCAGAGCAAGACAGATAGCTCACACACCTCAGACCAGAGAGGGAGGGGTATGATCTCTGCCATTTCTGGGAAAAGGCTTTTACCCCACTGTGGAGACTCCATCTTGGCAGCAAGCCAGGAGCAGCAGAGATGGTGTAAACACCGGAGGTGAGGATTAAAACCCCAGAAAGTTAGCATCTCTTGGAACCTGGCCACCCACAACCTCCCACCTGGAGTGACAGCACATTCTCAGAGCCTCACAGCATTCTCAGAGCCTCAGAATGCAGACTCAGCTCAGCCATTGCTGTTCTGTTAGTTGCTCTCTGCTGCCCTACCCCCAGTCTGTAGAGGAAGCCCATTAACACCATCCAGCCCCATCCCCCATCTCTTGTCAGTTTGTTTTCTTCCATTCCGCTCTTGACAAAAATGAACAAAAAATTCAAAAGGGCTCTAACCATTGACAGCTTCTGTATGGAGAGAGAGCAGACTTCAATTACTGAGGAGACTAAAAAGAGACTGTCCCCAGAGGAATCCCCTAAGGGGAATATGATCTGCTCCTCAATACAAAAGAATCTTATAGAAGATATCAAAAAGGCTCTCACAAGAGAGCTAGAATAGAAATGAGAAAAGGAAAGGGAAGCTTGGCAAGAGAGCACACATTTAAAGACAGAGTGGATAAAGAAAACAAATCATTGAGAAATAAAATCAGTGAATTAGAAAAGGCAAACTACTCAAAGGAAAACAGGATTAGTGAGCTGGATAAAGAAATCAGCTCTCTAAAAAATAAAAGGATAAAATGAAAAAAAAATCCATAGAAGATAAAAACACAATTGGACAATTACAAAAAGATATAAAAAAAGTGAGTGAAGAAAATACGTCACTGAAAATTAGACTCGAACAAATAGAAATGAATGACTCAAGGAGAAACAAAGAGGTAGTCAAGCAAAACCAGAGAAATGAAACAATTGAAAAGAATGTCAAGTACCTTATTAGAAAGACAACAGACCTAGAAAACAGATCCAGGAGAGACAATTTGAGAATAATCAGACTTCCTGAAAAATAAAAGGAAAAAAAGAGCTTGGACAACTATTTTCGAGGAAATTATCAAAGAGAACTGCCTAGACGTTTTGGAAACAGAGGGTAAAATAGACATTGAAAAAAATTATCGATCACCTACTGAAAGGGACCCTAAAATCAAAATGCCAAGAAATATAGTGGCCAAGTTCAAGAACCATCAGACAAAGGAAAAAATATTGGAAGCTGCTAGAAAAAAACAATTCAGATATGGAGGTGCCACAATAAGGATAACCCAGGATCTAGCAGCATCTACATTAAAAGAACGAAGGGCCTGGGGTATGATATTCTGAAAGGCTAAGGAACTTGGTATACAAACAAGAATAACTTACCAAGCAAGAATGAGCATCATTTTCCAGGGAAGAAGATGGACATTTAAGGAAATAAATGAATTCCATCTAATCTTGATGAAAAAACCAGACCTATATAAAAGGTTTGATCTTCAAATACAGAACTCAAGAGATTTCTAAAAAGGTAAAAAGAAATCTTGAGAACTATACTTCTACCAAAAAATATGTAAAGAGCACATGTATAATTTGTCCTAGAAACTAGAGGTGGAAAGGAAATTGTATCATAAAAAAGTGTAAAGTGGTGGTACTACATCTCATGAAGAGGCAAAGGTAACCTATTATATCTGAGAGAAAGAAAGGAGGGAGATGAACATAGACATATTTGATTTATGGTGAAACTTCTTCCACTTCATTGAAAAGTGAAAGGGATGCTAATTTATAAGAAATCAAACCATTCTCCAATTGATAAATGGTCAAAGGATATGAACAGACAATTCTCAGATGATGAAATTGAAACTATTTCCACTCATATGAAAGAGTGTTCCAAATAACTACTGATCAGAGAGATGCAAATTAAGACAATTCTGAGATACCACTACACACCTGTCAGATTGGCTAGGATGACAGGAACAAATAATGATGAATGTTGGAGGGGATGTGAGAAAACTGGGACACTGATACATTGTTGGTGGAGTTCTGGAGAGCAATTTGGAACTATGCCCAAAAAGTTATCAAACTGTGCATACCCTTTGACCCAGCATTGCTGCTATTGGGATTATATCCCAAAGAAATACTAAAGAGCACAAAGGGACCTGTACGTGCCAAAATGTTTGTGGCAGCTCTTTTTGTTGTAGCTAGAAACTAGAAGTTGAATGGATGCCCATCAATTGGAGAATGGTTGGGTAAATTATGGTATATGAAGGTTATGGAATATTATTGCTCTGTAAGAAATGACCAGCAGGAGGAATACAGAGAGGCTTGGAGAGACTTACATCAACTGATGCTGAGTGAAATGAACAGAACCAGAAGATCGCTGTACACTTCAATGCTGTATGAAGATGTATTCTGATGGAAGTGGATATCTTCAACATAAAGAAGATCCAACTCACTTCCAGTTGATCAATGATGGACAGAAATAACTACACCCAGAGAAGGAACACTGGGAAGTGAATGTAAATTGTTAGCACTACTGTCTATCTACCCAGGTTACTTATACTTTCAGAATCTAATACTTAATGTGCAACAAGAAAATGGTATTTACACACATATATTGTATCTAGGTTATATTGTAACACATGTAAAATGTATGGGATTGCCTGTCATCGGGGGGAGGGTGTGGAGGGAGGGGGGGATAATTTGGAAAAATGAATACAAGGGATAATATTATAAAAAAAATTACTCATGCATATATACTGTGGGAAAAAATTCTAAATAAAAAAAAAAAAGAAAAGTGAAAGGGATGGAGTAAGCTAAGGGGAAGGGAACACAGAAATTGTGAGGAAAAGGGGTAAAATAAGAGGAGGAACTTTAAGGTGGGGGAGGTCTCCTAAAAAGGGAGGGCTGTGAAAAGCAAGTGGTCTTCACAAGTTTAATACTGGGTAGGGAGGGTAAGAGAGAAGGAAAGGGGAAAAGCATAAGCAGGGGTAATAGGATGGCAAGCAATATAGAATTAGTTATTCTAACCATAAATGTGAATAGGGCAAACTGCCTCATAAAGAGGAAGCTGTTAGCAGACTGGATTAAAAGTCAGAATCCTACTATATGTTGTTTACAGGAAACACACCTGAAACAGGGTGATACATTCAAACTAAAAGTAAAAGGGTGGAGCAGAATCTACTATGCTTCAGGCAAAACCAAAAAAGCTGGAGTAGCCATCCTCATCTCAGATCAAGCAAAAACAAAAATTGATCTAATTAAAAGAGATAAGGAAGGGCATTATATCCTGCTAAAGGCCAGCATCAATAATGAAGCAGTATCAATATTAAACATATATGCACCAAGTGGTGCAGCATCTAAATTCTCAAAAGAGAAATTAAGAGAGCTGCAAGAAGAAATAGATAGCAAAACTATAATAGTGGGAGATCTCAACCTTGCACTCTCAGAATTACATAAAGCAAACCACAAAAAAATAAGAAAGAAGTCAAAGAGGTAAATAGAATACTAGAAAAGTTTGATACGATAGATCTTTGGCGAAAGCTAAATGGAGACAGAAAGGAGTATACTTTCTTCTCAGCAGTTCATGGAACCTATACAAAAATTGATCATATACTAGGGCATAAAAACCTCAACATCAAATGCAGTAAGGCAGAAATAGTAAATGCATCCTTTTCAGACCACAATGCAATCAAAATTACATTTAATAAAAAGCCAGGGGAAACCAAACCAAAAAATAATTGGAAACTAAATAATCTCAAAATAAGAATGATTGGGTAAAACAGCAAATCATAGACATAATTAATAACTTCACCCAAGAAAATGACAATAATGAGACATCTTACCAAAATGTGTGGGATACAGCCAAAGCAGTAATAAGGGGAAGTTTTATATCTCTACAGGCCTACTTGCATAAAATAGAGAAAGAGAGGGCCAACGAATTGGGTTTACAACTAAAATTGCTAGAAAAGGAACAAATTAAAAACCCCCAGACAAACACAAAACTTGAAATTCAAAAAATAAAAGGTGAGATTAATAAAATTGAAAGTAAAAAAACTATTGAAGGAGTCCTACCAAATTCCTTCTATAACATAGACATGGTACTGATACCTAAACCAGGTAGATGGAAAACTGAAAGAAAACTATAGACCAATTTCCTTAATGAATATTGATGCTAAAATCTTAACTAAGATATTAGCAAATAGACTTCAGAAAATCATCCCCAGGATAATACACTATGACCAAGTGGGATTTATACCAGGAATGCAGGGCTGGTTTAATATTAGGAAAACTATTAGTATAATTGACCATATTAATAATCAAATTAATAAAAACCATATGATAATCTCAATAGATGCAGAAAAAGCATTTGATAAAATCCAACATCCATTCTTACTAAAAACGCTTGAGAGTATAGGAATAAATGGACTATTCCTTAAAATAATAAGGAGCATATATTTAAAACCTTCAGTAAACATCATATGCAATGGCGATAAACTAGAAACTTTCCCTGTAAGATCAGGAGTGAAACAAGGTTGCCCACTATCACCATTACTATTCAATATAGTACTAGAAACTCTAGCCTGGACAATAAGAGCCGAGAAAGAGATTCAAGGAATTAGAGTAGGAAATGAGGAAATCAAATTATCACTTTTCGCAGATGACATGATGGTATACTTAGAGAACCCCAAAGTCTCTGCTAAAAAGCTATTGGAAATAATTCAGAATTTATCAAAGTTGCAGGATACAAATTGCTGGCTTCCTAGCCTGGGTGGCCAAGCCAAGATGGATAGCCAAAAGAGGTAAGGAGTTTGGTAGTGAACACGTGGGTCTTCTGACCAGGTGTTCACTAGGGAACCAACAAGTCAGGGCATCAGTTAGGGCATTATGTGAGTAGGTATAATAAAGGCTTTTAAGATTACACGTGGCTGTTCTTGAGTGCGCTACCGGTTATTAAGCTATAGATTCAAGAGATTGTGGCCAGAGACCTTTGAAGGCCGCAGAGGAGGCGAGCCGGGTAGAGTTCACACTGCAAAGGACAGTGGTCAAAGGTACTCTGGTGGGTCTAGGACAGATTAGTAATAGTAACTGCCAGGAGAGCACGTTACAATCCTCAGCATTTTTATACATTACCAACACAATCCAACAGCAAGAGATACCAAGAGAAATTCCATTCAAAATAATGGTTGATAGTATAAAATATTTGGGAATATATCTGCCAAAGGAGAGTAGGGAATTATATGAGCAAAATTACAAAACACTTGCCACAAAAATAAAGTCAGATTTAAATAATTGGAAAGACATTGAGTGCTCTTGGATAGGCCGAGCGAATATAATTAAGATGACAATACTCCCTAAACTAATCTATTTATTAGTGCTATACCAATCAGACTTCCAAAAAACTATTTCAATGACCTAGAAAAAATAACAACAGAATTCATATGGAACAACAAAAGGTCAAGAATTTCAAGGGAAGCAATGAAATAAAATTAAGTGAAAGTGGTCTAGCTGTACCTGATCTAGAACTGTATTATAAAGCAACAGTCACCAAAACCATTTGGTATTGGCTAAGAAATAGACTAGTTGATCAGTGGCATAGGTTAGGTTCACAGGGCAAGATAGTGAATAAAAATAGCAATCTAGTGTTTGACAAACCCAAAGATCCCAAATTTTGGGATAAGAATTCATTATTTGACAAAAACTGCAGGAAAACTGGAAATTAATATGGCAGAAACTAGGCATGGACCCACGTTTAACACCACATACTAAGATAAGATCAAAATGGGTCCAAGATTTAGGCATAAAGAACGAAATCATAAATAAATTTGAGGAACATGGGATGGTTTACCTCTCAGACTTGTGGAGGAGGAAGGAGTTTGTGTCCAAGGGAGAACTAGAGACCATTATTGATCACAAAATAGAACATTTTGATTACACCAAATTAAAAAGTTTCTGCACAAACAAAACTAATGCAAACAAGATTAGAAGGGAAGTAACAAATTGGGAAAACATTTTTACAGTTAAAGGTTCTGATAAAGGCCTCATCTCCAAAATATACAGAGAATTGACTTTAATTTATAAGAAATCAAGCCATTCTCCAATTGATAAATGGTCAAAGGATATGAACAGACAATTTTCAGATGATGAAATTAAAACTATTTCCAGTCATATGAAAGAGTGTTCCAAATTACTATTGATCAGAGAAATGCAAATTAAGACAACTCTGAGATGCCACTAAACACCTGTCAGATTGGCTAAGATGAAAGGAAAAAATAATGATGAATGTTGGAGGGGATGTGGAAAAACTGGGACACTGATGCATTGTTGGTGGAGTTGTGAAAGAATCCAACCATTCTGGAGAGCAATCTGGAATTATGCCCCAAAAGCTATCAAAATGTGCATACCCTTTGACCCAGACATACTTCTACTGGGCTTATATCCCAAGGAAATACTAAAGAGTGGAAAGGGACCTGTATGTGCCAAAATGTTTGTGGCAGTCCTTTTCATAGTGGCTAGAAGCTGGAAAATGAATGGATGTCCATCAATTGGAGAATGGTTGGGTAAATTATGGTATATGAATGTTATGGAATATTATTGTTTTGTAAGAAATGACCAACAGGAGGAATACAGAGAGGCTTGGAGAGACTTACATCAACTGATGCTGAGTGAAACGAGCAGAACCAGAAGATCATTATAGACTTCAACAATGATACTGTATGATGATGTATTCTGATGGAAGTGGATATCTTCAACATAGAGAAGAGCTAATCCAATTCCAATTGATCAATGATGGACAGAATCAGCTACATCCAGAAAAGGAACACTGGGAAATGAGTGTAAACTGTTAATTTTACCTTCTGAATTCAATTTTTCTTGTGCAACAAGAAGACTGTACAGATCTGCACACATATATTGTATCTAAAAATACTTTAACATGTTTAAAATGTATATGACTACCTGCCATCTAGGGGAAGGGGTGGAGGGAGGGATGGGAAAAGTTGTAACAGAAGTGAGTGCAAGGAACAATGGTGTAAAAATTACTCATGATTTTTTTCTGTCAATAAAATGCTATAATTAAAATATAAAATAAATAAATAAAAATAAAAAAATTAAAGGGTGAACTTACCACCAATCAAAAAGGAATTAAAGCAATAATTAGGATCTATTTTATTCAACTATAAGGCAGCAAATCTGATAATCTAACTGAAAAGGATGAATCTCTAAAAGATAAAAATTGGCCAGATTAAAAGAAGAGGAAATAAATTACTTAGTTCTATTTTAGAAAAAGAAATCGGACAAGCTATCAATGAATTCCATAAGAAAAAATCTCCAGGGCCAGATGAATTTACAAGTGAATTCCATGATACATTTAGAGAACAATCAATTTATTTTTATTTCATTTTAATTATAGCTTTTTATTGGCAGAACATATGCATGGGTAATTTTTCAACATTGACCATTGCAATCACTTCTCTTCCAACTTTTCCCTTCCTTCCCTCCACCCCTCCCCTATATGTCAGGCAGTTTTATACATGTTAAACATGTTAAAAATATATCTTAAATACAACATATGTGTACATATTTATACAGTTATCTTATTTCAAAGAAAAATCAGATTTAGAAAGGTAAAAATAACCTGGAAAGGAATGAAGATTCAAGCAGTTATATACACTCATTTCCCAGTATTCTTTCTCTGAGAGTAGCTGCTTCTGTTCATCATTGTTCAATTGGAACTGAATTGGACCCTCTCATTGCCAAAAATAGCCACTTCCATCAGAATTGAGCCTCCTATAATATTGTTGTGGAAGTGTATAATGATCTCCTGATTCTACTCATTTCACTTAGCATCAGTTCTTGTAAGTCTCTCCAAGCCTCTCTTTATTCATCCTATTGGTCATTTCTTACAGAACAATAATATTTCATAATATTCATATACCACAATTTACTCAGCCATTCTCCAACTGATAGGCATCCATTCAGTTTTCAGTTTCTAGCCACTACAAAAAGGGCTGCCACAAACATTTTTGCATATATGGTCCCTTTCCCTTCTTTAGTATCTTTTTTGGGATATAAACCCAGTAGTAGCACTGCTGGATCACAAAGTATGCACAGTTTGATAACTTTTTGAGCATAGTTCCAAATTGCTCTCCAGAATGGTTGGATCTGTTCACAGTTCCACCAACAATGTATCAGTGTCCCAGTTTTCCCACATCGCTTCCAACATTTATCATTATCTTTTCTGACCCGGCCTGCGGGTCTCGAACTAGGGACGGCTGAAGTCACACATCAGTCTGTAAGCCGGAGGCTGGGGGAGGCGTTTGCCTGGGGATGGGCTGAAAAGAAAGAATGGAAACCACTCTGTGTAGTGACAGAATAGCTCGTTTATTGAAGCAAAGTAAAGGGTTTTTATAGGTTGTGGAGCGAATGCCACGTAGCAAAGAAAATTTCCATAGAACAAAAGATATAACATTTGTTGACCATATATCAGAAAGTCAAGGCAATATGTGACGGTTTGCGGTTGGAACATTCGTCATGTTTTTGACAGTTAATGCCTGGGTCAGAGAAACCTTGGGGCAGGAAGTTCTCACACAATCAGGACATTCCTCTGGGGCCAAGACTCTTGTCTAATCTTAAAAGGGTTTGCAGATGTCTGGGTGAAGGGCCTTGGCATGTCCCCCTTTTTATTTGTAAGGTGACAGGCCTGTCTTAGGCTATGTGACCTGCCTCCGGCTGTGGGGAGTGAGCATTTGATCTATGTCAATAGCATGCCACCAAATGCTGTCTTAGGTCATTGGGGTCAACCACACCAACTCAGGGGTATATTATACCAGATTCTATCTTAAGTGGGTGGGAAACAGACCTCTCGAGGTTGCCCGTCATGGCAATTGCGTGGTCTTACTGCCATGGTTCTGAAAATAATAAGTCAAACCTCAAATCATCCACCACCCGGGGTCACACTAATCCCGTCATGGGCTCAGTCACAGCTTACATAAGAAATGGGGTAGGACATGATTGAGACCAAGTCTTGGAAAGACACCAGGGAAAAATGGGGGAGGTGTCAGTAATAGATATTTTATCTAATAGTGAGGCTTCAATACTGCTATCAAGATTTTACATGCACAGTTCATCAGTTGCTTTTCAATGTCTGTCTCAGCTTGTTCTCTGCATTCAGTTGGGAAGTCCACACCCTCGGAGTCCACCAGTCCTTTAATTCTGGTATGTTGAGTCCACTCTCTTTCCTATGTAGCACTGCTGTATCTGGATCTGGATCAGTCCTTTCCAGCTCAGGGTCAGCTTGTCCTCCTTCCATGTCTGAACCAGGACCCCATCTCCAAGCTAGAACTCATGCACTGTTGAAATCCTAAGGGAGGAATCTGAGCAATAAGCCTGTTTAGTTGCAAAGTTTTCAGATGTTACAGTAAAGACATAACATATTTCCTTAAAAACAAATCCTTGGTTTCAAATATTGGATACAAGGAAGAATTTTGAATCCCTTTTGGATAAGGGTGACCATACAATAATTCATAAGGTGACAATTCCACATCTCTTCAGGGGTTTTGTTTTAATTCTTAATAAGGCAAGGGGAAGGCACTTGGTCCAGGGCAATTGTGTCTCTAATGCCAATTCAGTCAGTTGCTGTTTAATTTCCTTATCCACCCTTTCCACTTTACATGATGAGGGAGGATGCTATAGCTTGGGCCACAGATTGGAGGATCTTAGCTGTGAAACAGGTGCTTTGGCCTAAATCTGCCTGCTCCACCATCTCCTCTGTACTTACAGATTCCTCTTCTCCAGGCTGCTTTGCTTCCTCATCTGCAAAGCAGTTTCTCCTTATCTCAAATGAATTTCCTCTTTGGTGCCCCTGCACATGAATCACTGCAGCATTCTTAGGTAACATAAGATTAGTCAAAATTTCAGTGACCAATGCCCTGTGTGCCAATCCCTTTCCTTTACTGTTTACCATTCCCCTTTCTTCCCATATTTCCCAAATATATGAACAATTCCCCAAGCATATTTTGAATCAGTCCTTCAAGCAATCTTAGGGCTTGATTTACTGCATATAATTGACAAATTTTGAGCTGACCACTCTTTTGGCAAGAATCCAGCTTGAACCAGAGTCAAATTTTCCCATTAACAATAGCATAACCATTTTTCCTTTTCCCATTAACTATTTGTGAAGAACCATCTATGAACTATTCAGTGCCTTTCAACAAAGGAACTTCCTACAAATCTTCCCTAACCTTAGTTTGGTAATCAATCACATTTGGACAATCATGTTCAAGGTACACATGTTCCCCAGGGGAAGAGGATAAGAACATGGCTGGATTAAAGTTATGATCTGGTGAGAGTGCCAAATCATCTCTTTCCAATAGTATTGCTTCATATTTTAAAATCCTTGAATCAATTAGCCACCTCCTGGCCTCTTTGATTCAGAATTGATTGAACCTGGTGCAGGACATTCACTATTAAACTATTCCCAAAGGTTAATTTCTGACTTTTCTTGTACCAAAAGTGCTGTGGCTGATAACACTCCTAAAGCCACATTGTTTACTGTATTTATATTTTACCTCATGTTTCACAAATTGAAATTTGTTTTAAGAAATTCTCAATCCCTGTGCTCCTAAATAATTTAACAAACTGATAGTGACTTGGACAAGGTCACTTTTTTTTTTTTTCTGTCACAAAAAGATCATCTACATTTTGTAAGACTTTTAACAATAAGAAATTTATCCCAGAATGTTCACACAATTCTTATATACCCAAGTAGATATTTTATAAGTTGAACATTGTACCAATTATTTTGTTTTTAAAATACCCAATACACAGAAAAATCCCAAATTACATATTGCCATAACAAAAACATTTTCAAAAGGACAAAGGCAAGAACTATTATACTTGGAGTCCCTGTAAATAATTGGCATCAATACAATTAATTAAAACTTCTATTTTCACATAAAGGAATCTGAAAAATTCTTAAAAACATCAATTAAACATTTTTTTTTATAAATAACCCTTTCAGACTATATATCACATTTCTGATCATATTCTTTAAACACAAAAACCATTATGTATTTTAGAAACAAATGTTCACTCAATTAACATCTTGTAAGAGTGGCTTGACCCTTTATCAGTTTGCTTTTTTTTTTTTTTTTTTTTTTTTCCTTCTTGGTTGGAGGCTCTCATTCCATGGGATGGGTCTGCTGTGCTGACAATCAAAGCTGATCTAGGGTCCCAGAAGCAAGTCAATATCTGAAATTTGACCCAAAATCTAGAACAAAACATAAATCTAACAAATAAAGGTTAGAACAGTCTATGATAGAAAAACTGGTCCAGAGGACTGCTGCAAAAACAGGCCAAAACAGATTGGCCAGCAGCTTCCTATGTGAAAAAAAAAAATGATTAAAAACTTTAAAACAAAACATTTGTGTTTTCTAACAGTAGCAGACAGATGACCAGACTAAATGCTTATTTGCCCAAGCATTTAGGATACAATGATTGCATATAAAAAGGTGGAGCTTTACAACTCCCCAAAAAGCATTAACTAATTAACTTTAAGTTCAAGAAAATTTTCATTCCCAATAATAAATTCCATTCATCAGATTTCTAATAAATTCCATTCATCAGATTTCTGATAAATTCTAAACATTTGTCATAACCTTATATTGATAACAGTAAGGACTTTGTCTCAATAATTTCACAACTTAAACAATTATCATATTCAAATAGATGTTTCATAAATGAGCATTTTGCTTTTAAAATACTCAATACATAGTAAAATATCCCAAATTGCATATTGTCCTTAACAGAAACACTTTCAAAAAAAAAAAAAAAAAAAAAAAACAAACCCAGAAAAAACCTATTACTTTAGAGGCTCTTTAAATAATCTCATAATGACCCAATATAATCTTTAAACTTTAAATGTTTTAAACTTATACAAAATGTCCAAATACTACATACAAGAATTCAAGAAGTTCTTAAAGTAGCCATTAAACTTTTAATATGGATCACATTTATGACCATATTGCACATTTTGTATCAAGAAACAAATATTCAATCAATTAACCTAAACTTGATCCAGGCACTTTAAAGCACTCTTTTGTTGCTACAGTAGCAACTTGAGGAAAATAAGGCAGGAAACACCTGGGGGGGAGGGGAGGAAAGTATTCCATGTGCTCACCCTTCCCCTATTCAAAAACACTTTTTCCCTTTCATCCTTCCATTAAAAACTTTTCTCTTTCCTTCTTGCAACATACCTTGCTCATCCTTCTTCCTTCAAAACCTGTAAAATTCACACTGTATAGCCTATAACCCGAATCAAACCCAAACAAATTTTTCCTTTCTGAGGGTTGGCCTAACTGCAATTAGCAAATCTCTCTTTTTTAGCAGTAAATCCATCAATATTCAAACAAATTCCAAGATCTTATACTCAGAATAAACAATCTAATATGCAAAAGGACATTAGCCAAATTTTAATTCCCATAATCAAATGTTTTTTTTTTTTTTTTCTGCTGCTAGAGTTTTGATCAGATAAGGGCCTTTACTCTAGCAGGCTCTAAAGACTGCTTTAAGGGAAAAAAAAACTTTCTAGTTTAAAATAGTCAAGTTTTTTCTTTTACTTACAAATTAGCACAACAGGTTAAAAAGTTTAAAATCACAAACAGTTTTTATATTAAGTAACATTAAAATAATCAATTCCCAAATTTCTTAATCATTGTTTTTAAAACTTAACAAAGCTCTTAAATCACCAAAGCAAACTAGAGGCTTTTCCTAGGACCCCCGCTGCCAGAGAGAAGTTTGTTTCACCTTGAACATTCTTCCCTCCCAGAATCCAGAGTTTCTCTAAACTTCCAAGCCCATTTTAATGCATTTCTCTGCCTTCACAGGGAATGCCTAGATATTCCATGATTTAAGACCACTCTGAAAGAATTACTATTCTGAATGAATTCCAATTTCCACAATTCAGCCTGTTATTTTTCTAAAGCCTGTAACACAGAGGCTGAATTCTTATCTCTTATGAGCTTGCTAACTTTTAACACAGAACAAAAAATTCAAAGCAGACAAACATACACAGACAGACACAGAGCTCTATTTTTCTTAACTTTTAAGCCTCTTTCTCTAAAGCTTTCTTTTAAGATCTTTCCTTTTAACCTTAATTCCTCGTTCCCTAAAACTCTCTTTAAGATCTTTAACGAAAGTCTGTTCTTTAGAAAGGTGGGAGCCCATGATTGCGACGGATTGGTTCACTTACCCTGTATGTGAAGATTCTCTTCGGGGTCCTTAGACGGGGGCCTGGCCAGGCGGTTCATCTCTCCTTCTCTTCGTCAATCCGTCGGGCTGATATGGATCTTCAGGACCCTGTTCCGGCGCCAATTTGACCCGGCCTGCGGGTCTCGAACTAGGGACGGCTGAAGTCACACATCAGTCTGTAAGCCGGAGGCTGGGAGAGGCGTTTGCCTGGGGATGGGCTGAAAAGAAAGAATGGAAACCACTCTGTGTGGTGACAGAATAGCTCGTTTATTGAAGCAAAGTAAAGGGTTTTTATAGGTTGTGGAGCGAATGCCACGTAGCAAAGAAAATTTTCATAGAACAAAAGATATAACATTTGTTGACCATATATCAGAAAGTCAAGGCAATATGTGACGGTTTGCGGTTGGAACATTCGTCATGTTTTTGACAGTTAATGCCTGGGTCAGAGAAACCTTGGGGCAGGAAGTTCTCACACAATCAGGACATTCCTCTGGGGCCAAGACTCTTGTCTAATCTTAAAAGGGTTTGCAGATGTCTGGGTGAAGGGCCTTGGCACTTTTCCTGTCATCTTAGTCAATCTGACAGGTGTGTAGTAGTTTCTGAGTTGCCTTAATTTGCATTTCTCATCAATAGTGATTTGGAACACCCTTTCATATAAGTAGAAATAGATTCAATTTCATCATCTGAAAGTTGTCTGTTTATATACTTTGATCATTTATCAGTTGAAGAATGGCTTGATTTCTTATTAATTAGGGCCAATTCTTTATATATTTTAGAAAGGAGGCCTTTATCAGAACCTTTGACTTTAAAAATGTTTTCCTAGTTTATTGCTTCCATTCTAATCTTGTTTGCATTAGTTTTGTTTGTACAAAAGCTTTTTAACTTGATATAATCAAAATTTTCTATTTTGTGATCAATAATGATCTCTAGTTCTTCTTTGGTCACAAATTCCTTCCTACCTCCTCCACAAGACTGAGAGGAAAACTATTTTATGTTCTTCTAATTTATTTATAATCTCATTCTTTATGCCTAAATCATGAACCCATTTTGATCTTATCTTGGTAAGTGTTGTTAAGTGTGGATCCATGCCTAGTTTCTGTCATACTAATTTCCAGTTTTCCCAACAGTTTTTCTCAAATAGTGAGTTTTTATACCAAAGTCTGGGATCTCTGGGTTTGTCAAACACTAGATTGCTATAGTTATTGACGATTTTGTCCTTAAATCTAACTTATTCCACTGATCAACTAATTTATTTCTTACCTAATACCAAATAAACCACTGCTTTATAATATAGATTTAGATCAGGTATAGCTAAGTCACCTTCATTTTTTTTGTTGTTGTTTGTTTTTTCATTAATTCCCTTGAAATTCTTGACCTTTTGTTCATTCATATTAATTTTGTTGTTATTTTTTGTAGATTATTAAAACAGTTTCTTGGTAGTCTGATTGGTATAGCACTAAATAAATAGATTAGTTTAGGGAGTATTGTCATTTTTATTATATTCACTAAGCCTATCTAAGAGCATTTAATAATTTTCCAATTATTTAAATCTGACTTTATTTGTGTGGAAAGTGTTTTGTAATTTTGCTCATATAATTATTGAATTTCCTTTGGCAGATAGATTCACAAATATTGTATGCTATTGACAGTTATTTTCAATGGAATTTGTCTTGCTGTTCGATTTTGTTGTTGATATATAAAAATGGTGAGGATTTTGTGGATTTATTTTATATCCTGCAACTTTGCTAAAATTGTGGATTAGTTCTAATAGCTTTTTAGTAGAATCTCTGGGATTCTCTAAGTCTACCATCATATCATCTGCAAAGAGTGATAATTTGGTTTCCTCATTACTTACTCTAATTCCTTTAATCTCTTTCTCAACTCTTATTGCCAAAGCTAGCATTTCTAAGACAATATTGAATAGTAAAGATGATAATGGGTAACCTTGTTTCACTCCTCATCTTATTGGGAGTGATTCCAATTTATCTCCATTATATATGATGTTTACTGATGGTTTTAAATATATGTTTCTGACTATTTTAAGGAAAAGTCCATTTTTTCCTATACTCTCTAGTGTCTTTTATAGGAATGGGTATTGGACTTTATCAAATGCTTTTTCTGTATCTATTGAAATGTACATATGTTTTTTGTTAATTCAGTTATTGATATAATCAATTATGTTAATAATTTTTTTAAATATTGAACCAGCCCTGTATTCCTGGTATAAATCCTATTTTGTCATGGTGTATTAATCCTGGAGATGATTTTCTGTAATCTTTTCACTAATGTTTTATATAAGATTTTTGCATCAATGTTCATTAGGGAGATTGGTCTATAATTTTCTTTCTCACTTTTCATTCTACCTGGTTTAGGTATCAGTATTATGTCTGTGTCATAAAAGCAATTTGGTAGGACTCCTTCAATCCCTATTTTTTCAAGTGGTTCATATAGCACTGGAGTAAATTTGCTCTTTAAATATTTGGTAGAATTCACATGTAAATCCATCTGGCCCTGGGGATTTTTTCTTAGATAGTTGATTAATAGTCTGTTGTATTTCTTTTTCTAAACTGGGACTGTTTAACCAATTTACTTATTTCTCTGTTAATCTGGGCAAGCTATACTTTTGAAGGTATTCATCCATTTCAATTGTTATCAAATTTATTGGCATAAAGTTGGGCAAAGTAACTCCTAATTATTGATCTAATTTCTTCTTCATTAGTGGAAATTTCTCTCTTTTCATTTTTAAGACTAACAATTTGATTTTTCTCTCTTTCCTTTTTCCAATTAAATTTACCAAGGGTATATATTTTTTGTTGTTGTTGTTGTTGTTGTTGTTTTTCCCCCCCCTATGGAACCAAATCTTAGTTTTATTTATTACTTCAATTTTTTTTTACTATCATTTTTTTAATCTCTCCTTTTATTTTTAGAATTTCAAGTTTATGATGCTGAGTGAAATGAGCAGAACCAGAAGATCACTATACACTTAAACAACAATACTGTATGAAGATGTATTCTGATGGAAGTGGATATCTTCAACATAAAGAAGTTCCAACTCACTTCCAGTTGATCAATGATGGACAGAAACAACTACACCCAGAAAAGGAACACTGGGAATTGAATGTAAAATATTAGCACTACTGTCTATCTACCCAGGTTACTTATACCTTCAGAATCCAATACTTGACGTGCAACAAGAAAATTGGATTTACACACATATATTATATCTAGGTTATACTGTAACACATGTAAAATGTATGAGATTGTCTGTCATCCTGTCATCTAGGGGAGGGAGTAGAGGGAGGGAGGGGAAAATCTGGAAAAATGAATACAAGGGATAATATTGTGAAAAAAATTACTCATGCATACATACTGTCAAAATGTATAATTATAAAATTAATAAAATAAAAATAAAAAATAGATATGATATTTTATTAATTAATTTTTCTAGTGTTCTATTTACCTCTTTAACTTCTTTCTTATTTATTTTATAGTTTCATTTATCTTGTTCTGAGAGTGCAAGGTTGAGAACTCCCATTATTATAGTTTGCTGTCTATTTCTTCTTGCAGCTCTTAACTTCTCCTTTAGGAATTTAGATGCTACACCAGTTGTTGCATAAATGTTTTATACTGATATTGCTTCATTATCCATGCTAGCCTTTAGCAAGATATAGTGCCCTTCCTTATCTCTTTTAATTAGATGAATTTTTGCTTTTGCTTGATCTGAGCTCAGGATGGCTAATCTGCTTTTTTGACTTCACCTGAAGCATAATAGATTCTGCTCCAGCCTTTTACCTTTACTTTCTATGTATTCCCCTGCTTCAGGTGTGCTTACTGTAAACATCATATTATAGGATTCTGACTTTTAATCCAGTTTGCTATCTGCCTCCACTTTATAGGGGAGTTTACCCCATTCATATTTATGGTTAAAATTACTAATTCTGTGTTTCCTGCTATCTTGTTTGCCCCAAATTATGCTTTTCTCTTTTCCTTCCCTCTTACCCCTCTTCCCAGTATTAAATGTGTGAGCACCACTTGGCTCAGCAGCCAAAGATCCTCTTTAGGATCCCTTCTCCCACTTTAGATTCCCTCCCTTTTTCTTAAACCTTTTCCTCTCAATTTCTGTATTCCCTTCTATTTAGTTTACTTCTTCCTTACACTTTTCCCCTCCCCCTTTTCAATGAGGTGGGAAAAGTTTCTCTGTAAATCAAATATTTCTAATATTTTCTCTGAGCTAATTCTGATGAGACTAATATTCACACTATGTTCATCCCCTTTCCTTCTTTCCCTCAGATATAATAAGTTTTCCTTTGTCTCTTTGTGAAATATAGTACCTCCACTTTTCCCTTTTTCTGGTACAATTTCCTTTCCACCTGTAGTTTCTTTTTTATATTATAACAATAAAATCAAATTATACAGGTATTCATTATATACTCATAACAAAAAATGTAGTTCCCAAAATTTCTTTCTATCTTTTTATGTTTCTCTTGAGACCTATATTTGGAGGTCAAACTTTTTGTTTAGTTCCAGTTTTTGTTTTTTTTTTTTTTTTAGAAATAGATGGAATTCATTTATTTCATTGAATGTCCATCTTCTTCCCTGGAGGAAAATGTTCATTTTGCCTGGGCAAGTTATTGTTGGCTACATACCAAGTTCCTTATCCTTTCAGAATATCAGATTCCAGGCCCTTTGATCCTTTAATATGGATTTTGCTAGATCCTGAGTAATCCTTATTGTGGCTCCTTAGTATTTAAAGTGGGTTTTTTTTTCTCACTGCTTGTAGTATTTTTAACTTGTTCTGATAATTCTGGAATTTAGCCACAATATTTCTTGGGATTTTGGGATCTCTTTAATTAATTAATTCTTTCAATGTCTATTTTGTCCTCTGTTTCTATAACATCTGGGTAGTTCTCTTTGATGATTTCCAGAAAAATAGTGTCTAGGATCTTTTTTTTCATCATTCTTTTCAGGAAGTCCAATAATCCTCAGATTATCTCTCCTAGATCTCTTTTCCAGGTCTGTTGTTTTCCCAAGTAGGTATTTAACATTTTTTCTATTTTTTTCATTTTGCTTGACTGATTCTTGATATCTCCTCAAGTCATTCATTTCCATTTGTTTAATTCTGATTTTTAATGAATTATTTCATTTTTTTCAATTCTCAAGTTGGCTAAGATGATAGGAAAAGGTAATGATATATGGTATCAGGGATGTGGGAAAACTGGAACATTAATGTATTGTTGGTGGAGTTGTGAAATGATGCAACCATTCTGGAGATCAACTATGACCAAAGGGCTACAAATCTGTGTATTTTCTTTGACCCAGCAGTGCCACTACTGATTCTATATCATAAAGGAGGGAAAAGGACCCACATGTGCAAAAATGTTGTTAAAAGCTCTTTTTGTGGTAGCAAAAATTTGGAAAAGAAATGTATGTCTATAATTGGGGAATGGCTGAATAAGTTGTAATATATGAAAGTAATGAAATATTCTATAAAAAATGATGGACAAGCCTGGAAATTTGGAAAAGCCAAGAAACATTGACATGAACTGATGCTGAGGAAAACAAGAAGAACCATTATGCATAGTAACAGCAAAATTTTGCCATGATCAACTATGAAAGACTTGGTTCTTTTCAGTGGTTCAGAGAACTAAGACAATCCCAATAGACTTTGGATAGAAAATTCCATCTGCATCCAGAAAAAGAAGGCTGCAAATCAATACATGGTATGCTCAATTCTTTTTTCTGTTTTTTCCTATCCCATGGTTTTCCCCTTTTGTTTTGATATTTCTCTTCCAACATGATTCATAAAGCAATGTGCATAAAAAATAAACAAATAAATACATAATGAATAAATAAACAAATAAATAATGAATAAATAGGAAGAGAAAAAGGGGAAAAATTCTTATTTAGTCAGAGCTTTCAGTAAGTCCTTTTCTTATGTTTTCTCTTCTTGTTCTGTTCTCTAGATATGTTGTTTTTCTTATGAAATGTCTCTCATTCACTTCTTATTTTTATTCTTCACATTTTGTTTTATTATTTTCGGACCTCATAACTTTGTTGGTTTCTTCTTGCTAATTCTAGGTTTCAAAAATTTTCTTCCTTAAATTTTTGGATCTCCTTTTCTAGTTGGTTGACTTAGTTTAAATCAACTTTTTTTCTTGAATTGTTTATTTATTTATGTTTTTGCTTAAGTTTCTTTTCTTTTTCTAAAGTTTTTCCTCAATTACTCTTATTTTACTTTTTTTTTTTTTAGTTCTTCTATAAATTCCTTTTGAGAAGGTGATCATTTAATATTCTCTTTGTGGTAGGAGACACTTTTTGTTTTTAATAAAATTAACCAATGGTTTAAATTATACCATGTATTTATTTTTATGAAACCAACTCTTGGTATTATTTAATTAGTTAAATGCTTTTCTTTCAATTTCATTGGCTTTCTTATTTATTTTCAGGATTTTAATTTTGATATTTAAAGATCTTATTTTGTTTTTTCCTAGTTTTTCTTTTTTTTAGTTTCATCCCCACTTTGTTATGCCATTTCTCTATTTTATTGATGTAAGCATATAGAAAACTCCTAAGGATCATTTTGACAGCATCTCATAAATTTTATCAGGCATCTCATTATTGTCATTCTCTATAGTGAAATTAATGATTCCTTATATGATTTCTTCTTTGTCTCACTTATTCTTTAGGCATTAATTATTTATTTTCTAATTAATTTTCATTCTATGTTTTCAAGGCCCCTTACTGAGTATAATTATATCTACTTTCCCATACTATTTCTTGACTTTTAATTTTTATATCTTAATAAAGCTTTTTATTTTCAAACATATGCAGAGATGATTTTCAATATTCATCCCTGCAAAACCTTGTGTTCCAAAATTTTATTTCTTCCTCCAATCCCCAACCCTCTCCTCTAGATGGCCAAGAATCCAATATATGTTAAACATGTGCAATTGTTCTATACATATTTCCATAATTATCATGCTGCACAAGAAAAATCAGATCAAAAATGGAAAAAAGAGAAAGAAAACAAAATGCAAATAAACAACAATTAAAAAGTGAAAATACTAGGTTGTGATTCATACTTGGTTCCTGCAGTCCTCTCTATGTGTGCAGATAGTGCTCTCAGTCACAAAATCAAGCTGACCTAAATCACTTCACTGTTCAAAAGAGCAAAGTCCACCAGAAGTGATCATCACATAATGTTGTTGCTGTGTATATTGTGCTCTTGATTCCACTCATTTCACTCAGCATCACTTCATGTAAGTTTTCCAGGCCTTACTGAAATCATCCTTCTGATGGTTTTTTATAGAACAATAATGTTCTATAACATTCGTACACCATAACTTATTCAGCCATCTTCAACTGATGAGCATCCACTCAGTTCCATTACATGTAATGTTGGCTTATGATTTTATTTTATTTTATTTTATTTTTAAATTAATTTTATATTTATAAAATCTTTTTTGACAGGACATATGAATGAGTAAATTTTTTATAACATTATCCCTCGTATTCATTTTTCCAAATTTTCCCCTCCCTCCCTCTACTCTTCCCCTAGATGACAGGCAATCCTATACATATTAAATGTGTTACAGTGTAACCTAGATACAATGTACATGTGTAAATCCAATTTTCTTGTTGCATGGTAAGAATTGTATTCCGAAGGTATACATAAGCTGGATAGAAAGACAGTAGTGCTAACAGATTACATTCAATTTCCAGTGATCCTTCTCTGGGTGTAGTTGTTTCTGTCCATCATTGATCAACTGGAAGTGAGTTGGATCATCTTTATGTTGAAGATATCCACTTCCATCAGAATACATCTTCATACAGTATTGTTGTTGAAATGTATAACGATCTCCTGGTTCTAACATCAGTTCATGTAAGATTCTCCAGGCCCCTCTGTATACCTCCTGCTGGTAATTTCTTACAGAGCAATAATATTCCATAACATTCAAATACCATAATGTACCCAACCATTCTCCAATTGATGGACATCCATTCATTTTCCAGTTTCTAGCCACTATAAAAAGAGCTGCCACAAACATTTTGGCACATACAGGTCCCTTTCTCATCTTTAGTATTTCTTTGGGATATAAGCCCAGTAGTAGCACTGCTGGATCAAAGAGTATGCACAGTTTGATAACTTTTTGTGCATAGTGCACAACTCCACCAACAATGCATTAGTGTCCCAGTTTTCCCACATCCCCTCCAACATTCATCATTATTTGTTCCTGTCATCTTAGCAAATCTCACAGGTGTCTTAATTTGTATTTCTCTGATCAGCAGAGATTTGGAACACTCTTTCATATGAGTGGATATAGTTTCAATATCATCATCTAAAAATTGTCTGTTCATATCCTTTCACCATTGGAGAATGGTTTGAGTTCTCTACAGATTTTGGAAATGAGGCCTTTATCAGAACCTTTAATTCAAAAAATATTTTCGCTATTTGTTACTTCCCTTCTAATCTTGTTTGCATTAGTTTTGTTTGTACAAAAGCTTTTTAATTTGATGTAATCAAAATCTTCTATTTTGTGATCAATAATGATCTCTAGTTCTCCTTTGGTCATAAATTCTTTCATCCTCCACAGGTCTGAGAGGTAGATTATCCTCTGTTGCTTTAATCTATTTATGATCTCATTCTTTATGCCTAAAATATGGACCCATTTTGATCTTATCTTGGAATATGGTGTTAAGTGTGTGTCCATATCTAATTTCTGCCATACTAATTTCCAGTTTTCCCAACAGGTGTTTTTTTTTTTTTTTTTTTTTTTTTTTTGTCAAATAATGAATTCTTATCCCAAATGTTGATATCTTTGGGTTTGTCAAACATTAGATTGCTATAATTGTACCCTATTTTGTCCTGTGTACCTAATCTGTTCCAATCATCAACTTGTCTATTTCTAGGCCAATACCAAATGGTTTTGATGACTGCTGCTTTATAATATAGCTTTAGATCAGGTACAGCTAGACCACCTTCATCTGATTTTTTTTTCATTAATTCCCTTGAAATTCTTGACCTTTTATTCTTTCATATGAATTTTGTTGTTATTTTTTCTAGGTCATTAAAATAGTTTCTTGGGAGTCTGATTTGTATAGCACTAAATAAATAGATTAGTTTGGGAAGTATTGTCATCTTTATTATATTCTCTAGACCTATCCAAGAGCACTTAATGTCTTTCCAATTATTTAAATCTGACTTTATTTTTGTGGCAAGTGTTTTGTAATTTTGTTCATATAATTCCTGACTTTCCTTTGGTAGATGGATTCCCAAATATTTTATGCTCTCAACATTCGTTTTGAATGGAATTTCTCCTTGTATCTCTTGCTGTTGCATTTTGTTGGTGATATATAAAAATGCTGAGGATTTATTTATTTTGTATCCAGAAACTTTGCTAAAGTTGTGAATTATTTCTAATAACTTTTTTATTAGAATCTCTGGGGTTCTCTAAGTATACCATCATATAATCTGCAAAGAGTGACAGTTTGATTTCCTCATTACCTACTCTTATTCTTTTAATCTCTTTCTTGACTCTATTGCCAAGGCTAACATTATTAATACAATATTGAATAATAATGGTGATAGTGCGCATCCTTGTTTCACTCCTGATCTTACTGGGAAGGGTTCCAGTTTAACCCCATTATATATTATGCTTACTGACATTCTTAAATATATGCTCCTGACTATTTAAAGGAAGAGTCCATTTAGTCCTATACTCTCAAGCGTTTTTAATAGGAATGGATATTATATTTTATCAAATGCTTTTTCTGCATCTACTGAGATGATCATATGGTTTTTATTAATTTGATTGTTAATATGGTCAATTATACTAATAGTTTTCCTAAAATTAAACAAGTCTTGCATTCCTGGTATAAATCTTACTTGATCATAGTGTATTATCCTGGGGATGATTTTCTGTAGTTTTTTTTTTTTTTTTTTTTTTTTTTTTTTTTTTTTTTTTTTTTTTTTTTTGCTAATATCTTATTTAAGATTTTATCATCAATATTCATTAAGGAGATTGGTCTATAGTTTTCTTTCTTCGTTTTTGACTTGCCTGGTTTAGGTATCAGTACCATGTCTGTTTCATAAAAGGAGTTTGGTAGGACTCCTTCATCCCCTATTTTTTCAAATAGTTTATATTACATTGGGGCTAATTGTTCTTTAAATGTTTGGTAGAATTCACATGTAAATCCATTTGGTCCTGGGGATTTTTTTTCCTGGGGAGTTGATTAATAGCTTGTTCTATTTCTTTTTCTGAAATGGGACTATTTAAGCAATTTGTCTCCTCCTCTGTTAATCTAGGAAGCCTATATTTTTGGAGAAAGTCATCCATTTCACTTAAGTTATCAAATTTATTTGCATGAAGTTGGGCAAAGTAACTTATTATTTCTCTAATTTCCTCTTCATTTGATGTAAAGATCCCCCTTTTCATTTGTAAGACTAACAATTTCATTTTCCTCTTTCCTTTTTCTGATCAGATTTACCAAAGGTTTATCTATTTTATTGGCTTCTTCATAAAACTAACTCTTAGTTTTATTTATTATTTCAATAATTTTTTTTTTTTTACTTTCAATATTATTGATTTCTCCTTTTAATTTTAGAATTTCAAGTTTAGTTTTTGGTTGGGAGTTTTTAATTTGTTCTTGTTCTAGCTTTTTAAGTTGCAGGCCCAATTCATTAATCCTCTCTTTCTCTATTTTATTCAAGTAAGCCTCTAAAGATATAAAATTTCCCCTTATTACCACTTTAGCTGCATCTCACAAATTTTGGTATGATGTCTCATTGTTTTCATTATCTTGGGTGAAATTATTAATTGTTTCTATAATTTGCTGTTTCACCCAGTCATTCTTTAAGATGAGATTATTTAGTTTCCAGTTACTTTTTGGTCTATTTACCCCTAACTTGTTATTGAATGTAGTTTTTATTGCATTGTGATCTGAGAAGAAGGCATTTACTATTTCTGCCTTCCTGCATTTAATTTTGAGATCTTTATGTCCCAATATATGGTCAATTTTTGTATAGGTTCCATGAACTGTTGAGAAGAAAGTATACTCCTTTCTATCACCATTCAGTTTTCTCCAAAGATCTATCATACCTAGTTTTTCTAATGTTCTATTTATCTCTTTAATTTTTTTCTTATTTGTTTTGTGGTTTGATTTATCTAATTCTGAGTGTGCAAGGTTGATATCTCCTACTATTATAGTTTTGCTGCCTATTTCTTCTTGGACCTCTCTTAACTTCTCCTTTAGGAAGTTAGATGCTATACCACTTGGTGCATATATGTTTAGTATTGATTTGGCTTCATTGTCTATGCTACCTTTTAACAGGATATAGTTTCCTTCCTTATCTCTTTTAATTAGATCAATTTCTGCTTTTGCTTCATCTGAGATAAGGATGGCTACCCTTGCTTTTTTGGCTTCACCTGAGGCATAATAGATTCTGCTCTAACCTTTTACCTTTCCTCTGTATGTATCTGCCTGCTTTAAGTGTGTTTCTTATAAACAACATATTGTAGGGTCCTGATTTGTTGATCCAGTTTGCTATCTGCCTCCGTTTAATGGGAGAGTTCCTCCCATTCACATTTACAGTTAAAATGACTAATTCTGTATTTCCTGCCATCATATTATCCCCTGATTATGCTTTTTTCCCCTTTTCCCCCCGAACCCCTTCCCCAATATTTAATTTATGTACCCCACTTGTGACACACAGCCCTCCCTTTTTAGCATCCCTCCCCCCTCCTTTTAAGTCCCTTCCCCTTTCTTGTACCCTTCTCTTATTCCCCTTTTCCTTTTCCCTTTTCCTCTCCTCCCTTATATTGAGGTGAGAGAGAATTCTCTGAAAAACGAATATGTCAATTATTTATTCTTTGAGCCTACTCTGATGAAAGTATAATTCACACAATGTTTCTCCCCCCTCTCTAAATTCCCTCAGAAGTGGTAGATTTTATATGCCTCTTCTTGGGATGTAGTTTCCCTCTTTTTATCTCTCCTTTCCGTTTATCTGATACTATCCCCTTCCCTTTACTACGTCCCTTTTTATGTTATATCAGTAAAATCAAATTATCCATATGGACTGTTTATCCACAACAGAGATATAGTTCTCAAGAGTTCTTTTTACCTTTTTTTGCTTCACCTCAGTCTTGTGGATGTAGATCAAATTTTTTGTTTAAGTCTGTTTTTTTCTTAGAAACAAATGAAATTGCTCTGTTTCATTAAATGACCATCTTCTTCTATGGAAGAAAATGCTAAACTTAGATGGGTAGTTTATTCTTGCTTGCAATCCGTGTTCTTTTGCCTTTCGGAATATCAGGTTCCAAGGCCTTCAATCCTTTTATGTGGAGGCAGCCAGATCTTGAGTGACCTTTATTGTGGCACCTTGATATTTGAATTGTTTTTTCCTAGCTGCTTGCAATATTTTTTCCTTAGTTTGGTAGTTCTGCAGAATAGCCACAATGTTCTGTGGAGTTCTTTTTTTAGGGTCTTTTTCAGAAGGTGTTTGATGAATTCTTTGAACACCTATTTTCCCTTCTGTTTCTATTATCTCTGGAGAGTTCTCTTGGACGATTTCCTGTAAAATAGAATCTAGGCTCTTTTTTTAATCATAATTTTCAGGAAGTTCAATGATCCTCAGATTATCTCTCCTAGATCTATTTTCCAGGTCTATAGATTTTCCCAGTAAATATTTGACATTATTCTCCAGCTTTTTATTTGTTTGGTTTTGTTTGACTGATTCTTGGTTTCTCAATGAATCGTTCATTTCTATTTGTTCAGTCCTGATTTTTAATGAGTTATTTTTTTCATTCACATTTTTTAGTTCTTTTTGTATATGTCCAATTGAATTTTTAAATTAATTAATTTGGTCTGTTGAATTTTTTTCCATTTGACTAATTTTTTTTGGTGAGTTATTTTCTATTTCCAAATCACAAATCCTACTTTCTTGAATGTGTTTTATCTTTTCCAATTCAGAAATCCTACTTTCCTATGATTTTTTAACCTTTTCTAATTCATAAATTTTGTTTCCTTGCACCTCCTGTGAATTCTTATTTTTTCCAACTCAAATTTCAGGACATTGTTATTCTCTATCATAGCTTCTCTTTCCTTTCTTCATTTTTCTTCAAACTCTCTTAACTTTTTAATAGTCTCTTCTAAGAGAGAGTTATGTGATGGGAGGCAGGTATCATTCCCCTTTAGGTTGTTATCTGGAGACTCTCTGCTGTAAGCCTCCTCGGGGTTAGATACCCATTCTTTCTCTATATAGAAGATGTCAATTGTTCTCTTTGGCTTCTTACTCATTGTTAACACTCTGTGGGGGGGTTGCCCTTGGCTAAGAAATTTATCTATCAGCTTCCTTCCAGACTGGATGGATGTAGCATCCTGTGACTGGGCTAAGAGAGAGCTCTGGGAGAAAGCTCCCCTCCCCCCTCCCTGGAAATGCCTTAGCATGGCTCTGCTGCCAGGAGTGCACAGTGAGGAACCGTGCTGTGTGGCCTAGCAACTGCCCTGAGGTTTAAGGCTGAACAGTGAAAGCGTCACAAACCCCAACCAAAGCCTCCCGTGGGGCCGTGGATATTAGCAGCTGATGCAAAAAGCCCCTGCACTCAAACCTGGAAGTGTCTGTCCAGAAACCATGGTCCCTACTTCAAATGTTCCACTTCTCTGGGAGTTCTGCTGCTGCCTCAGGCTGAGCCTCGCACTATGTGGATTAGAGGCTGCCCCGGGCTGTGTGCCCTGCTGTTCAGGCTCTCAACTACCTTAGAGAGAAGCCCGGGCAGCAGAAGGCAGCTGCACAGCCGTGCCAAGATTGCTGTTAGGCCATTTCCGGATTGAGGAGTATCTAGGATCTGGCTTTATATTTTAAAGTAGCTTGATTTCTCTTCTGATCTGCTGTTTTATAAGCAAACAGCTATCAGCCTGTGCCAGATTCTTCTATCTCAGTGGCTTCTCTGATCCCAGAGTTCTCTCCAGCCTGTTTGGCACAATGTGCTAGCACCTAACCCTGTCCATGCTGATCTTTTTTTTCCTCCCCTCAGAAGCGACGTTTTCTGTTGAAATTCCAGAATCTCTTCAGCTGGTAAGTTATGCTTCTAATCTTTGTGGTTTTTATCAGTCCAGCATTATTTTTGAGGCTGATTTAACTACTTGGTATTGAGGATAGAAAGGAGCTTACAAATTCATGTGTATCTTCTCTGCCATCTTGGCTCCACCCCTGCTTTGATTTTAAATAGATGCTACTGATCCTTTTAAGAAAAATTCAAGTAATTCTTATGCTGTTTTGTATTTTTGAATGGGTGTTAGATTTTGTCAAATGCTTTTTCTGCACTTATTGAGATAATCATATGGTTTATTTTAGTTTGGTTATTGGTATAATCAGTAATGCTAATAATTTTCCTACTATTGAACCTGCCCTGCACTCCAAGTATAAATCCTACTTGGTCAGGTTGTATTATCCTAGGGTTACCTTGCTGTAATCTCTTTGCTAATATTTTATTCAAGATTTTTGCACCAAAATTTATTGAGGAAATTGGTCTATAATCTTCTATTACTGTTTTGACCCTACTTGAAAATAATTTGATAGGATTCATTCTTTCCCTATTTTTCTAAATAGTTTGCATAGTATTAGAATTAATTGTTCTTTAAATGTTTGGTAGAATTCACAGGTAAATTCACATAGTTCTGGAGATTTTTTTAAGGAAATGTATTAATAGTTTGTTCAATTTCTTTTTCTAAAATGGGACTACTACTTAAATAATTTATTTCATCCTCTGCTAATCTGGACAATCTATATCTTTGTAAGTATTCACCCATTGGCATATTTATTGTCAGATAGTAGCATAAAATAGTTCCTAATTATTGATCTAACTTACTCTACATTGGTGGAAAGTTTAGTCTTTTCATCTTTGATACTAACAATCTGATTTTCTTCTTTCCTTTTTCTAATCAAATTAACTAAATATTTATCTATTTTGTTGTTTTTTTCATAAAACCAACTCTTAGTTTTGTTTACTAATTCAATAATTTTACTTTTATTGGTTTAATTATAAAATTTTCCTCTTATCTTCATAATTTCAGATTTGGTATTTAATTAGGGTTTTCAAATTTATTCTTTTTTCTAGATTCTGTTAGTTCTATGCTCAATTTATTGATCTTCTTTTTCTCTATTTTATGCAAATAAGCATCTAGAGATATAAAACATCCCCTAACAAGTGCTTTGGCTGCCTCCCATAAATTTTGGTATGCTGTCTCATTATTGTCATTCTTTTGGATGAAATTATCAATTGTATCAATGATTTGCTGTTTTACCCACTCAATTCTTTAGGATAAGATTATTTAAAATCCAATTAATTTTTGGTCTATTTTTCCTAGCCTTTTATTACATGTAATTTTTATTGCATCATGATCTGAAAAAAAAAAAGATGTATTTGTTATGTCTGCCTTTCTGCATTTGATTTTGAGGGTTTTATGCTCTAATATATGGTCAATTTTTGTATAATTTCCACGTTTATCTGAGAAAAAAGTATATTCCTTTATGTCTCCATCCAAAATTTAACATATCTAACTTTTCTAACGTTCTGTTTACCTCCTTAACTTCTTTCTTATTTATTTTGTGCTGTGATCTGATATAACATGGTTGAAATCCTCTACTAGTATAGTTTTACTATCTATTTCTTCTTCCATGTCTCTTAACTTTTCCTGCAGGAATTTGGATGCTATTCTACTTAGTGCTTATGTGCTTAGTATTGATATTGCTTCATTATTTATACCCTTTAGCAAAATATAGTTTCCTTACTTATTTTTAATTACATCTTATTTTGCTTTTGCTTGATCTGAGATAGAATTGCTACCTCTGATTTTTTTAACTTCATTTGAAACATAATAGACTTTGCTTTAGTCTTTTACCTTTCTTCTCTTTGTATTATCCTGCCTTAAATGTATTTCTTATAAGCAACATATTGTAGTATTCTTTCCTTTAATTCTGTCTACTATCCATTACTATGTTATGGGAGAATTCATTCCATTTACATTCACAATTAAAATTACCAACTCTGTATTTTCCTCCATCTTATTTTCCTGAACTTATACATTTTCTCTTTCCTTTCCCCCTTTTCCTCCTTTCCAATATTTTGCTTCTGAATAGCATCTCCCTCAAATAGCTCTTCCATTTTACAAACCCAACTCCCGTTCTTATCCTGTTTCCCTACAACTTCTGTTGTAGCCTCCCCTTTTCCTTTCCCCAACTACTTCCCAATAGGTAAGACAAGTTTCTTTATTAAACCAAATGTATCTGATATTCTCTTTTAAGGTTAACACAATACTCTTTTATCTCTCTTTTTTTTCTCTCAATTGCAATGTCATTTTTGCCTCTTCATGAGATGAAATGTACTCCATTTTACCTCCTCTTTCCTGTTCTTCCAGTACAATTCCTTTTTCATATCTAGCTTCTATAATTTGACAACAAAGTCAAATTATACCCATATCCTCTAAGTATACTGCTAAAAGAGATACACTTAAGAGCTAAACATTTCATTTTCCTATATAAGGATAAGGATAGACTTTTTAAACTTTTGTAAGAAACATATTTTTTTCCTTTTTTACCTTTTTATGTTTTTTTGAGTTCTGTATTTGAAGATTAAATTTTCTAGGGGGTGGAGACAAGATGATGGAGAATACACACCACTTTCTGTGATCTCCTCTGACCTTCTCACAAACCAATAGTAGATGAAGCCTCTAAATGAGTTTTGGAGTCAAATAACCCACAAATATTTGGAGTACAAGACATTTCCAGAAGAAGATATCTTGGAAAAACTTCAGAACAGGTATGTTTCAAACTGTGGTTGCAAGCAGGTGGTTTGGCAGATTTGCTATAAAAGGCAAATTGTAAACCACTGAGCCCTGAAAGAACTCAGGACCTGGCCCTAATTACCCAGCACTGGAAGTCAATCAGCAAAACTGCCTGAGGGCAAACTGAAGCAGTTGTCTCTCCTTTTCATTAACAACAGAAATCAAGCCTTAAAAAATGAGCAAAATCCCTAAAATAACTCTTACCACAGACAGTTTTTATGAGGAGAGAGAACAGATCTCAAATCCTGAAGTTCCTAAAGTCAAATCAAGTTCACATGAACTTGTGAATTATGAATCTTACTCTCATTAGATTTGGCTCAAAAAGAGAATATCACAAATATTTGGTTTCCCTTTTTTCTTGGTGGTTCCTAGAACCTAAACAAAAACTGAACATGTATTAAGCCATAAAAACCTTAAAATCAAATGCAGAAAGGCACAGGTAGAAAATGCATTTTTTTTTCAGATCATGATACAATAAGATCACATGCAATAAAATTCTAGGAGGAAATAGACATAAAATTAATTGGAAATTAAATAATCTAATCCTAAATAATGAAAAGGTGAAGCAACAAATCATAAACACAATCAATTTTGGGGATGTACCCAAAGAGGTTTTTGGGGGAAATTTTATATTTGTAGATACTTCCTTGCACAAAATAGAAAAAGAGAAGATCAAACAATTGGGCTTACAACTAAAAAAGATAGAAACAGAACAAATTAAAAATCTTCAATTAAATACCAAATTTGAAATTGTGAAAATAAAAGGGGAGATTAATAAAATTGAAAATAAGAAAACTATTGAATTAATGAATAAAACTAAGAGTTAATTTTATGAAAAAAAAAACACAATAAAATAGATAAACCATTGGTTAATTTTGATTAGAAAAAAAGAAAGAAGAAAATGAAATTGTTAGTCTCAAAAATGAAAAGAGAGAACTTTCCAACCAAATTAGAACTCAATTATATGACAATAAATTTGATAATCTAATTGAAGTGGAGGAATATCTACAAAAAATATAGTTTCCTCAGGTTAACTGAAGAGAAAATTAATTACTTAAATAGTCCCAATTTAGTAAAAGAAATAAATAGAACAAGTCATTAATGAACTCCCTAAGAAAAAATCTCCAGGATCAGATGAATTTACCTGTGAACTTTACCAAACATTTAAAAAACAATTTATTCCAATACTATATAAAAATAGGGAAAGAAGGAATCCTACCAAATTCTTTTTTGTGTCATATATGCGGTACTGATAGCTAAACGAGGCAGGGTGAAAAGAGAGGAAGAAAATTATAAATCAATTTCCCTAATGAATATTGATGCAAAAATCTTAAATAAAATTTTGTCAATGATATTACACAAAGTCATCCTCAGTATAATACACTCTGAGCAAATAGGCTTTATACCAGGATGCAAGGCTGGTTCAGTATTAGGGAAAATATTAGCATAGTTGAGTATGTCAATAACCAAACTAAAAAAAAATCATATGATTATCTCAATAGATGCAGAATAAAGATGTGATAAAATCCAACATACATTCCTATTAAAAACAATAGAGAATATAGGAATGAATGGACTTTTCCTTAAAATATTTGGTAGAATACATATAAAACTATCAGCAAGCATTATATGTAATGGGGACAAATTAGAACAATTTCCAATAAGATCAGGAGTGAAACAAGTTTACACACACTATCACCATTACTATTCAATATTGTATTAGAAATGTTAGCTTTGACAATAAGAGAAGAAAAAGAAATTAAAGGAATTAGAGTAGGTAATGAGAAAACCAAATTATCACTCTTTGCAGATGATATGATAGTATTCTTAGTGAATCAACTAAAAAAACTGCTAGAAACAATTCACGACTTTAGCAAAGTTGCAGAATACAAAATAAACCCACATAACTCATCAGCATTTTTATATATTACCAACAAAGTACAGCAGCAAGACATACAAAAAGGAATTTCATCTAACACAACTATTGATAGCATAAAATATTTAAGACTCTGCCAAGGAAAAGTCAGGAACTAAATGAGCACAACTACAAAGCACTTTTTGCACAAATAAAGTCAGATCTAATCACATGGAAATATTAGATGTCATGGGTAGGCCAAACAAATGTAATTAAAAATGGCAATACTACCTAAATTTATCTACTTATTTAGTGACATCTCAAACTTCCAAAAATAATTTTACAGACCTAGAAAAAATAATAACAAAATTAATCTGCAAGAAAAAAAATGATTAAGAATTTAAAGAGAATTAATGAAAAAATTCCAATGAAGGTGGCCTAGCTGTGTCAAACCTAGCTAATTTTCTGTTAAACTCTGTTCTTTTCAGTAAAAGTAAATGACCCTGGGGGTGACTCGGCACCAGGGGGTGTGGCCTCAGCTACCTCCTGAGAATAGTTAAGAGACTGACAAGTGGGTGGATACGGCCCAAGGCAACACACACTGCCTAGCTTAGCTGGAGGGAGTGGAACTCAGCTCCAGGAAGTCCCAGAGAAGCGGAACCTTTGAACTAGGGACCGCGGTTTCTGGCAGACACTTCCAGTTTGAGCGCAGGGGCTTCTTACGTCACCTGCTGCAGACACCCACTCCCCACCCGGACACATAGCCTGGGCTTCCTGCAGTCTTCACTATTCTACGCCCTCAAAGCACAGCAGTGCTAATCACCTCTGAGGCACTCCCAGGGAGAGGGTGGGGAACTCTCTCCCAGAGCTCTCTCTTAGCTCAGGCTCAGGAGCCGCTGCATCCATCCCGTCTGGGAGGAAGCTGGTAAAGAAGTAAATAATTTCCTACCCCAGAGACAGACCCCAAAAGATTTTTTTTAAGTATGAACAAAAAAGCTAGAAAAACCATAGATTCCTTCTATACAGAGAAAGAGCGGGTGTCCAACCCCGAGGAAGTTGACAGCAGAGAATCAGATAACAACCTAAAGGGGAACGATTCCTGCCCCCCATCACATAACTCTCTCCTAGAAGAAGCTCTTAAGAAATTGAGGGAGATCGAAGAAAAATGGGGAAAAGAAAGGGAAGTTATGATAGAGAATAATAATGTCCTGAAATTGGAGTTGGAAAAAATAAAGAATTCACAGGAGATGCAGGGAAACAAAATTAGTGAATTAGAAAAGGTTAAAAAAACACAGGAAAGTAGGATTTCTGAATTGGAAAAGATAAAAAAGTCTCAAGAAAATAGAATTTCTGAATTGGAAAAAGAAAATAATTCTCAAAAAAAAAAAATTAGGGAAATGGAAAAAAACTCAATAGAGCAAAATAATTCATTTAAAAACGAAATTGGGCATTTACAAAAAGAACTAAAAACTGTGAAAGAAGAAAATAACTCCTTAAAAGTCAGGATGGAACAAATAGAAATGAATGATTCACAGAGAACCCAAGAATCAGTCAAACAAAACAAAAAAAATGAGAAGCTGGAGAACAACGTCAAATACTTACTGGGAAAATCTATAGACCTGGAAAATAGATCTAGGAGAGATAATCTGCGGATTATTGGACTTCCAGAAAACTATGACCAAAAAAAGAGCCTAGATTCTATTTTACAGGAAATTATCAAAGAGAACTGTCCAGAGATAATAGAAACAGAAGGGAAAGTAGATGTGGAAAGAATTCATCGAACTCCTTCTGAAATAGACCCTAAAAAAAGAACACCACGGAATATTGTGGCTAAGCTGCAGAATTACCACACAAAGGAGAAAATCCTGCAAGCAGCTAGAAAAAAACAATTTAAATACCAAGGTGCCACAATAAGGGTCACCCAAGATCTGGCTGCCTCCACATTAAAAGATAGAAGGGCCTGGAACCTGATATTCCGAAAGGCAAAAGATCAAGGACTGCAACCAAGAATGAACTACCCAGCTAAGTTTAGCATCTTTTTCCATGGAAGAAGATGGTCATTCAATGAAACAGAGGAATTCTATATGTTTCTAAGAAAAAAACCAGACTTAAACAAAAAATTTGATCTACATCCACAAGACTGAAGAGAAACAGAAAAAGGTACACAGAACCCTTGAGAACTGTAACTTTGTTGTGGGTATATAAAAAATACTCAAGGATAATTTGATTTTACTGATATAAAAGAAAAAAAGGGGGGTGTGGTAAAGGGAAGGAGGTCGGTTCAGAAAAAGGGGAAGGAGTGATAAAAAGAGGGAAACTACATCCCAGGAAGAGACATAGAAAATACACCATATCTGAGGGAACTTAGTGAGGGGGAGAATCATTGTGTGAATCTTACTCTCATCAGAAGAGGCTCAAAGAGTAAATAATTAACATATTTGTTTTTCAGAGAATTTTCTCTCACCTCATTAAAAGGGGGGAGAGGAAAAGGGGAAAGGAAAAGGAGAATAAGTGAAGGGACTTGGAGGGAGGGGGGAGGGATCCTAAAAAAAAAAAAAAAAAAAAAAGAGGGAGGGTTGCGCGTCACAAGGGGGGTCTGTAAATTAAATATCGGGGAGGGGGATCAGGGGGGTCAAGGGAAAAAAGTATAATCTGGGGATAATACGATGGCAGGAAATACAGAATTAGTAATTTTAACTGTAAATGTAAATGGGATGAACGATCCCATCAAACGGAGACGGATAGCAGATTGGATCAAAAAGCAGAACCCTACAATATGTTGTCTACAGGAAACACACTTAAAGCAGGGAGATACATACAGAGTAAAGGTAAAAGGTTGGAACAGAGCTTATTATGCTTCAGGTAAAGCCAAAAAAGCAGGGGTAGCTATCCTTATCTCAGATCAAGCAAAAGCAGAAGTAGATCTCGTTAAAAAAGATAAGGAAGGAAACTATATCCTGCTGAAAGGTAGCATAAATAATGAAGCCATATCAATACTAAACATATATGCACCAAGTGGTATAGCATCTAACTTTCTAAAGGAAAAGTTAAGAGAACTGCAAGAAGAAATAGACAGTAAAACTATAATAGTGGGAGATCTCAACCTTGCACTCTCAGATTTAGACAAATCAAACCACAAAACAAACAAGAAAGAAATTAAAAAAGTAAATAGAACATTAGAAAAACTAGGTATGATAGACCTTTGGAGAAAACTGAATGGCAATAGGAAGGAATATACTTTCTTCTCAGCAGTTCATGGATCCTATACAAAAATTGACCATATATTAGGACATAAAGATCTCAAAATTAAATGTAGGAAGGCAGAAATAATAAATGCCTTCTTCTCAGATCACAATGCAATAAAAGCTACATTCAGTAAAAAGTTAGGGGTAAATAGACCAAAAAGTAATTGGAAACTGAATAATCTCATCTTAAAGAATGACTGGGTGAAAGAGCAAATTATAGAAACAATTAACAATTTCACCCAAGATAATGATAATGATGAGACATCATATCAAAATCTTTGGGATGCAGCTAAAGCAGTAATAAGGGGAAATTTTATATCTTTAGAGGCTTATTTGAAGAAAATTGAGAAAGAGAAGATTAACGAATTGGGCTTACAACTTAAAAGGCTAGAAAAAGACCAAATTATAAACCCCCAACCAAAAATTAAACTCGAAATACAAAAATTAAAAGGAGAAATCAATAAAATTGAAAGTAAAAAAACTATTGAATTAATAAATAAAACCAAGAGTTGGTTTTATGAAAAAGCCAATAAAATAGATAAACCTTTGGTAAATTTGATCAAAAAAAAGAAAGAGGAAAATCAAATTGATAGTCTTACAAATGAAAAGGGGGATCTTTCCACCAATGAAGAGGAAATTAGAGAAATAATAAGGAGTTACTTTGCCCAACTTTATGCCAATAAATTTGATAACTTAAGTGAAATGGATGACTTTCTCCAAAAATATAGGCTCCCTAGATTAACAGAGGAGGAGATAAATTGCTTAAATAGTCCCATTTCAGAAAAAGAAATAGAACAAGCTATTAATCAACTGCCCAGGAAAAAATCCCCAGGGCCAGATGGATTTACATGCGAATTCTACCAAACATTTAAAGAACAATTAGCCCCAATGTTATATAAATTATTTGAAAAAATAGGGGATGAAGGAGTCCTACCAAACTCCTTTTATGACACAGACATGGTACTGATACCTAAACCTGGTAGATCGAAAACTGAGAAAGAAAATTATAGACCAATCTCCTTAATGAATATTGATGCTAAAATCTTAAATAAGATATTAGCAAAAAGACTTCAGAAAATCATCTCCAAGATAATACACTATGATCAAGTAGGATTTATTCCAGGAATGCAGGGCTGGTTTAATATTAGGAAAACTATTAATATAATTGACCATATTAATAATCAAATTAATAAGAACCATATGATCATCTCAATAGATGCAGAAAAAGCATTTGACAAAATCCAACATCCATTCCTACTAAAAACTCTTGAGAGTATAGGAATAAATGGATTATTCCTTAGAATAATCAGGAGTATATATTTAAGACCGTCAGTAAGCATAATATGCAATAGAAATAAACTGCAACCTTTCCCTGTAAGATCAGGAGTGAAACAAGGTTGCCCACTATCACCATTACTATTCAATATAGTACTAGAAACGCTAGCCTCGGCAATAAGAGCCGAGAAAGAGATTCAAGGAATTAGAGTAGGAAATGAGGAAATCAAACTATCACTTTTTGCAGATGACATGATGGTATACTTAGAGAACCCCAAAGACTCTGCTAAAAAGCTACTAGAAATAATTCAAAATTTCAGCAAAGTGACAGGATACAAAATAAATCCACATAAATCCTCGGCATTTTTATATATCACTAACAAAATGCAACAGCAAGAGATACAAAGAGAAATTCCATTCCAAACAAATGTTGAGAGTATAAAATATTTGGGAATCCATCTACCAAAGAAAAGTCAGGAATTATATGAGAAAAATTACAAAACACTTGCCACAAAAATAAAATCAGATTTAAATAATTGGAAAGACATTCAGTGCTCTTGGATAGGCCGAGCGAATATAATAAAGATGACAATACTCCCCAAACTAATCTATTTATTTAGTGCTATACCAATCAGACTCCCAAGAAACTATTTTAATGACCTAGAAAAAATAACAACAAAATTCATATGGAAGAATAAAAGGTCAAGAATTGCAAGGGAACTAATGAAAAAAAACTCAGAGGAAGGTGGTCTAAGTGTACCTGATCTAAAGCTATATTATATAGCAGCAGTCACCAAAACCATTTGGTATTGGCTACAAAATAGACCGGTAGATCAGTGGAACAGATTAGATACAAAGGACAAAAAAGGGTACATCTATAGCAATCTAATCTTTGACAAACCCAAAGATTCCAACATTAGGGATAAAAATTCATTATTCGGAAAAAACTGTTGGGAAAACTGGAAATTAGTATGGCAGAAATTAGATATGGATCCACACTTAACACCATATACCAAGATAAGATCAAAATGGGTCCATGATTTAGGCATAAAGAGGGAGATAATAAATAGATTGGAGGAACAGAGGATAATCTACCTCTCAGACTTGTGGAGGAGGAAGGAATTTATGACCAGAGGAGAACTAGAGATCATTATTGATCACAAAATAGAAGATTTTGATTACATCAAACTAAAAAGTTTCTGTACAAATAATACTAATGCAAACAAGATTAGAAGGGAAATAACAAATTGGGAAAATATTTTTAAAAACAAAGGTTCTGACAAAGGTCTCATTTCCAAAATATATAGAGAACTGACCCAAATTTATAAGAAACCGAACCATTCTCCAATTGATAAATGGTCAAAGGATATGAACAGACAATTCTCAGAGGAAGAAATTGAAACTATATCCACTCACATGAAAGAGTGTTCCAAATCACTACTGATCAGAGAAATGCAAATTAAGACCACTCTGAGATACCACTACACACCTGTCAGATTGGCTAAGATGACAGGAACAAATAATGACAAATGTTTGAGGGGATGTGGGGAAACTGGGACACTAATACATTGCTGGTGGAGTTGTGAAAGAATCCAGCCATTCTGGAGAGCAATCTGGAATTATGCCCAAAAAGTTATCAAACTGTGCATACCCTTTGACCCAGCAGCGCTACTACTGGGATTATATCCCAAAGAAATACTAAAGAGCGGAAAGAGACATATATGTGCCAAAATGTTTGTGGCAGCTCTTTTTGTTGTAGCTAGAAACTGGAGGATGAATGGATGTCCATCAGTTGGAGAATGGTTGGGTAAATTGTGGTATATGAAGGTTATGGAATATTATTGCTCGGTAAGAAATGACCAGCAGGAGGAATATAGAGAGGCCTGGAGAGACTTAAATCAACTGATGCTGAGTGAAATGAGCAGAACCAGAAGATCACTGTACACTTCAACAACAATGCTGTATGAGGATGTATTCTGATGGAAGTGGAAATCTTCAACATAAAGAAGATCCAACTCACTTCCAGTTGATCAATGATGGACAGAGGTAGCTGCACCCAGAGAAGAAACACTGGGAGGGGAATGAAAATTGTTAGCACTAATATCTGTCTGCCCAGGTTGCATGTACCTTCGGAATCTAATGTTTATTGTGCAACAAGAAAGTGATATTCGCACACATGTATTGTACCTAGACTATATTGTAACACATGTAAAATGTATGGTATTGCCTGTCGTCGGGGGGAGGGAATAGAGGGAGGGGGGGTAAATTGGAAAAATGAATACAAGGGATAATATTATAAAATATATATATATATATATAATAAAAAAAAAAAAAAAAAAAAAAAAAAAAACTAACCCAGAAGATGTGAGTGTAAAGGAGCCGGCTCCCTGTGTGTGTCCTCGGTGGCAATGAGCATTGTCTGTGTCACCTGTTGTCGTGTGACTGCGCCTCCGTGTGCCCCCATAGATCCATTTTTACACTTTCACCAGCTCTCCTGGACGTCTTGCCAGGTTCTGTCTAAAACCCTCACATGCTTCGTCTGTCTCTCGTCTGCTGTGCATTCATTGTCATTTACAGAAAACTTTTCTAATTCTATTTAAGTTGTGAGAATAAAAGGTGGAACCTTAAAAAAAAAAAAAAAAAGTAAATGAAATTTGTTTATTATATTAAATCTCAAACTTTTTCCCTAACAGATAATGTTTAATTTTGCTGGATGATTGGTACACTCCAAGCTCCTTTGCCATTTTGAGTATCATATTACAAGGCCTTTAGTCTTTAAGATGGAAGCTGTTGGGTTCTGGGCAATCCTGATTATGATTCCTTGATATATGAATTGTTTATTTCTGGCTGCATGCAATATTTTGTCCTTGATTTGAAAATTATGAAATTTACCTATGATATTCCTTGGAATTTTCATTTTGGATCTCTTTTTGGAGGCAATTGGTGAATTCTTTCAATGGACATTTTATCTTTATCAGTTTTTCTTGATGAATTTTTAAAAATATGTTGTCTAAGCTCTTTTTTCCATCATTGTGTTCAGGTAGTCCAATAATTCTTATATTTCTTCTCTTGGATCTGTTTTCCAGGTAAGTTTCTTTCCAATAAAGTGTTTTATAGTTTTTCTCTTTAATTTTTTTTTGGTTTTGTTTGACTGATCTTTGATGTCTCATTGAGTCATTCACTTCCATTTGTTGAATTCTAACTATTATTGAATTTTTTTTTTATTAAGTTAGGTTTTTTGCATTTAGCCAATTGAACTTTTAAATGAGTTGTTTTGTTCATTGGTTATTTTCCCATTTCACAAATTCTGCTTTTCAAGTAATTCTTTTCTTTTCTCATATTGTCAAATCTATTTTGTAAAGATATATGCTATTTTCCATTTCACTAAATCTATTTTAAGGTATTTTCTTCAAATAATTTCTGTGTTTCCTTTTCCAAACTGTCCTTCAAATTCTTATTTCCTTTCCCCATTTTTCAATTAATCAATTAATTGATTAATCAATTAATCAATTAAATTGATTGAATTAATAGAAGAGGAAATAAAATACTTAAATAGTCCCATTTTAGAAAAAGAAATTCAAAATGTCATCAATGAACTTGGTAATAAATTATCTCTAAGGCTAGATGGATTCACAAGTGAATTCTACCAAAAATTTAAAGAACAATTGATTCCAATACTATGTAAAATATTTTCAGAAATAGGTAAAGAAGAATACACACACACACACACACACACACACACACACACACACACACACACACAGATACAGAGTCTTGGAGAAGCTTACATCAACTGATGCTGAGTGAAACGAGCAGAATTAGATCTTTATAGATTTCAACAATGATGCTGTATGAGGATGTATTCTGATGGAAGTGGATATATTCAAGATAGAGAAGAGCTAATCCAATTCCAATTGATCAATGATGGACAGAATCAGCTACACCCAGAAAAGGAACACTGGGAAATGAGTGTAAACTGTGAGCATTTTTTCCCAGATTATTTTTACCTTCCAAATACAATTCTTCTTTTGCAACAATAACAACAACAAAATTCAGTTCTGCACATATATATTGTACCTAGGATATACTATAACATATTTAATATGTGTAGGAATGCCTGCCATCTAGGGGAGAGGGTGGAGGGAAGGAAGGGAAAAATTCAGAACAGAAGGGAGTACAAGGGATAATGTTGTAAAAAAATAATTACCTATGCATATGTACTGTCAAAAAATGTTATAATTATAAAATTAATTTAAAAAAAAGAAATAAGGCCTTTATCACAATCCTTAAAAGTAAAAAAAAATGTTTTCCCATTTTATTGCTTCCCTTCTAATCTTGTCTGTATTAATTTGTTTGTACAACAACTTTTTAACTTAATATATCAAAATTATCTATTTGGTGTTCAGTAATGAGTTCCAGTTCTTCTCTGGTCACAAATTCCTTTCTTCTATACAAATCTGAGAGTTAAACTATCCATGTTCTTCTAATTTTATGTCTAAATCATGAACCCATTTTGACATTGTCTTTCTATATGGTGTTAGGTGTGGATCAAGGCCTAGATTCTACCATCATATCATCTGCAAAGAATAATAATTTGGTTTCTTCATTACCTACTCTAATTCCTTTAATTTCTTTTTCATCTCTTATTGCCAAAGCTTGCATTTCTAATACAATTATTGAATAGTAATGGTGAAAGCTGGTAACCTTGTTTCACTCCTGATTTTACTGGGAATGGTTCTACTTTATCACTATTATATATGATGCCTACTAATGGTCTTACATAGGTGCTATTGACTTTTTTAAGGAAAATTCCATTTATTCTAGCATTTTTAATAGGAATGGATGTTGGATTTTATCTGCATCTATTGAGATGAATGTATGGTTTTTGGTAATTTGGTCATTGATATAGTTAATTTTGCTAATAGTTTTCCTAATATCGAATCAGCCCTGCATTCCTGGTAAAATCTGACTTGGTGATAAGTGTATTATCCTGGATATGATTTATTGTAATTTTTTTAGCTAAGATTTTATTTAAAATTTTTGCATCTATGTTCATTAGGGAGGTTGGTTTATAATTTTCTTTCTCTGTTTTTGATCTTCCTGGTTTAGGTATCAGTACCATGTCTGTGTCATAAAAGGCATTTGGTAGGACTCCTTCATTCTTTATTTTTTCAAATAGTTTATAATAGCACTGGAGTTAATTGTTCTTTAAATTATTGGTAGAATTCAAATTTAAATCCATCTGGTTCTAGGGATTTTTTCTCAGGGAGTTGATTAATAGATTGTTCTATTTCTTTTTCTAAAATGGGACTATTTAACCAATTTACTTCTTCCTCTTTATCTGGGCAACCTATATTTTTGAAAGCATTCATCCATTTCATGTAAGTTATCAAATTTATTGGCATACAATTAGGCAAAGTAATTCCTAATTATTGTTCTAATTTCCTCTTCATTATTCCTTTTCATTTTTAAGACTAACAATTTGATTTTTCCCTTTCCTTTTACTAATCAAATTTACCAAGAGTTTATCTATTTTGTTGGTTTTTTTTCCCAGAAAACCAACTCTTAGTTTTATTTATTATTTCAATAGTTTTTTTTTTTTACTTTTAATTTTATTGATCTCTCCTTTTATTTTTAGAATTTCAAGTTTAGTGTTTGATGGGGGTTTTTAATTTGCTCTTTTTCTAAGTTTTTAGTTGTAAACTTAATTGATTTATTTTCTCTTTCTCTATTTTATGCAAGTAAACCTCTAGAGATATAAAATTTCCCCTTATTACCATCTTGGTGCCATCCCACATATTTTGGTATGATGTCTCATTATTGTCATTACTGTCCGTCCCTCCCCCATGAAGTCCCTCCCCTTTTCATAAATCTTTTCCTTATTATTTATGTATTCCCTTCTATTTACCCTACCCTTTCCCTTATCACTTCTCCTCTCCCACTTTTCATTGAGTTGGGAGACATTTCTATATATACCAAATATGTCTAATATTTTCTCTTTGAGCCAAATCTGATGGGAGTTAGATTCACATTATGTTCATGTCCCTCCCTTAATTACCTCAGATATAATAGGTTTCCTTTGCCTCTTAAGAAATGTCATTTCCCTCTTTTTATCCCCACTTTTCTTTTTTTCTGGTACAATTTCATTTCCACCTCTGATTCTTTTATATATTATAACAATAAAACCAAATTATGCATGTACTCTTTATGTATACCTGTAATGTTCTTTTTCTCTAAAAACATAATTGTTCTCTTGGAGCAGGTTTCCTAGAGATCTTCTAGAGGCAGCCTTAGTTTCAATTCAGTTCAATAATCCCAAATGCAGTCAGGTATTAAAGTCCAGATCCTTTATTGTGCCTTTCAAAGTCCTGAATCTTTTCCTGGGTCTGGTTAGTTTTAATAAAGAACTATCTCTCTTCTTGGTTCCAAGAGCTCGCTCCACATCTCTTTGGCCAGCTTCAGCCTCTCATCCTCCCAATATCTCAGCCAGCACAAAGGTGGAAGTTAGAATGAATCTTGACTTTGAATCTTCCAAAATCCTCCTAAAGTCCTCCTTGGCCCTGAGAGCTTCTTGCTTATATGCTGCCCACTGAGTACACACCAATCATTTCATCACTAGGAAACCATTATTTGTTGTAGGATTAAATCAAGGCTAAATTAGATTTAACCATGGTCTCCCCAATTCCACTCAGTACCTTGTTTCAAGTTCTGGCCCATAACATCTCCTTGTAGGATCAGATCAACCATGCTAAATTAGATAATTATTGTCTCTATCCATTCCAGTGATTTAACACCTTGTAAGAATCCTAACATATATCCATAACAGAAATACAGTTCTCAAGAGTTCTTTTTACCTTTTTATGTTTCTCTTGAGTCCTATATTTGGAGGTCAAACTTTTTGTTTAACTCTATTTTTTTCATCAGGATTAAATGGAATTCACCTAGTTCATTGAATGACCATCTTCTTCCCTGGAAGAAAATGCTCAGTTTGGCTGGGTAAGTTATTCTTGGCTGCATACCAAGGTCTTTTGCCTCTCAGAATATCAGATTCCAGGCCCTTTGATACTTTATTGTGGATGCTGCTAGATCCTAAGTAATCCTTATTGTGGCTCCTTAGTATTTGAAATTTTTTTTTCTGGCTGCTTGTAGTATTCTTTTCCTTGGTCTGATAGTTCTGGAATTTAGCCACAATATTTCTTGGAGGTTTGATTTTGAGATCTCTTTCAGTAGGTGATCAATGAGTTCTTTCAATGTCTATTTTGCCTTCTGTTTCTATAATATCTGGGGAGTTGTCTGATGATTTCCTGAAAAATAGTGTCTAGGCTATTTTTTCATTATGATTTTCAAGGAGTCAAATAATCCTTAAATTATCTCTCCTAGATCTATTTTCCAGGTCTGTTGTTTTTCCAAGTAGGTATTTAAACATTTTTTTTTCTATTTTTCCACTTATTTTTGGCTTTGCTTGACTGATTTTTGGTGTCTCCTTGATTCCTTCATTTCCTTTGTTAAAGACTGATTTTTAATTACTTATTTTATTTATTTATTTTTATTTCTTTTTGTATTTGTCCAATTGAGTTTTTAAATGAGTTGTTTTGTTCTATGGAATTTTTTTCCCATTTTGCCAATTTTTTAAAAAAAAGAATTCATAAATTCTGTTTTCCTTGCAATTGTTTACCTTTTCCATTTCACAAATTCTGTTTTTCTGCAAGTTGTTTATCTTTTCTAATTCACAAATTCTGTTTTGGGGGGAGTTGATTTCTTTATCCACTCTCTTTTAATGAGTAACATGACTTATCCTGACCTCCTGTGATGCTTTCCTTTCCATTCCCCATTTTTCTTCTAGCTCTCTTTTAACATCCTTTTAATTTTCTTCTATCTATTAGAGCCTTGTGTGATGGGGATCAGATCATATCCACCTTTGGATCTGGGGATAAACGAAACTGTTTTTAGTCTCCTCAGGATTTGAAGTCTGCTCTCTTTCCATATAGAAGTTATTGATAATCAGAGTCCACTTTGTTTTTTGCTCATTTTGAAAATAAAACAAAACTATGGTCTGCTTATGGGGGACAGTGTGGTATTTCCAACTTCCTTTATAGACAACAGGAAGTGGCAGTGGGTGCAGCACCCACTGGCTGTGCTGGGATTAACAGTTTTGCTGAAATCAGCAGTAGTGGAAAGGCAGCTACTAGGGCTGTGCTGGGACCAACCACTGCAGCTGCACTTGGATCACTCTGAGCCACTCCAGGTATTGGGTTGGTGTGGCCAGGTCACTAGGGAGTCTAGAATTTTGGGGTTATAGTTTTTACCTGCTGTGTTTATATCTTCTCTGCTGATCTACTGGCTTGTAACCAGGGCAAAGTAGTTCACACTGTGCTAGAGTTATTCCTGCAGATTTTCTGCCAGCAGAGAGCACACCCCACCTCACTCCTGTCTGCTCAGCATAAGCTGTTTCCAGTACTCTTACTGCCTGCCTGAGGTCTGTGCCTGGCCTATCTCCTTTCCATCCTCGCCCATGAACAAATCATACCTTTTCTAGAGAATTTTGAGATTATCCTTGGTTGGTACTCTGTTGTAACCCAATATTTGTGGCTTCTGACAGTCAAGCTGAATTCCAATGCTGAATTTCGTTAAAATAGATTGAGAGAAAAGGAGAGTTTAGGAAGATACTTGTGTCCTCTCTGCCATCTTGGCTCTGCCCCCTAACTCTCTTTTAAGATCCTTTTTGAGATCTTCCAAAAAACCCTTGTGAAATGGGAACCAACCTTTAGGGCTTGATTGGGAGTTGATTTACCTTTAGAAACCTCATGGTTTCAGATGTTCTCTCTCTCTGTAAAAGTCATCAATAGTGAGTTCTTTTTGCTTTTTTCCTCATTTTAAAGAGTTAAAATCAGCTGCTTTAGTTTGCCTTGGAACTGTTGTTTCTGACTGACTTCTAGTGCTGGGTAATTGTGGCTAGGTCCCTAGTTCTTCTGGGCTCTCTGGCTTACAATTTGCCTTTTGTATCTGCTTTTGGGTATTTTAGAAATAATCTGCTAAACCATATGCTTGCAACTAGGACATAGTAGACTAAGGGCTTTGCAGAAGTTTCCCCAGTGTGTGAATGCTTTGGCTTTCTACCCCAGCTCTTTGCCCCAGGCTCCTTAAGCTGTGGTCTGGGCTCAGCAAACTGTTCTCTGCCTAACTGAAACAGACCTGTTCTGAATTTCTTCCAAAGTATCTTCTTCTGGAAATGTGTTGTACTCCAAATATTTGTGGGTTTTGTCAATCCAGAGAAGGTTAGAAGATGTCACAGAAAGCCATGTTTTCTCTCCACCATCTTGGATCCACCCCCTAATTGTACCTGAAAAGCTTTTCTAAGGCATCCCTGTACTTTCTCTAATCCTAGTGTCTTAGTGAAGAACCTTGTAATTTACTTTCCTGAATAAATTGGAGCTATTTGAATTATTTTGTTCATTTCACCTAATTTAACATCATCTTTTATTCCCTTTCAATTTCTTTTACTTACTTTCTAAATTCCTCAAAGTGTAATCTCCTCCCTCAATAACTCTCCTATATTTAAACTCCAGTTCATTCCCTCTCTAATAGCCTTTTTTTCAGTTATCCTGTATTTAATTACATTATTTATTATTATTACTTATATTTATTCTTTATGTAGGCTTACATGAACTTCTCTCTTTTTAGAATGTAAGGTCTTTGAGAATAGAAATTGTTAATTTCTTTGGATTTATATCTCTAGTGCCTATAGTCAGATCTGAAACACAATAAACATTTAATAATAGTTAAGTTTTCATTTTTAATTCATATACTTCTGTAAGTATGTTTGGTATTCCCCTATTTACATAAGCCTAGTGTCACTTCAGTTATTTCATGTCTGTAATTCTCAATTTATTTTTTTAAATGAATTGATTATTTCTGCATTGCTTTAAAGTATGCTGAAGTTTATTCAATCTCCTCTTGTCCCAACCAATTTCTTTAGGATCTACTGTCCATTGGGACTATGTATTTCTGTCTTTTCTCAGACAAATTGCAAGGTCAATTTATCTATATTTATTGAATTCATATCACCCCCTTTCATTACCTATTCAATTCTGTACAAAATGTCTTTTGACTTTTTCTCTCAAATGAAATTAGCTCTTTTCGAAGTAACCAGTAATTTATTAACTGATGAATCTTATTATATTTTTTCTATCTTTGGGCCTTTTTGATCTCTCTACTTCTTTTAGCATTGTTGAGTATGATCTCTCCTGAATACATCACTATTATCACCATCATCATCACCATCATCTTTTTCTTCTTGCTCTTCTTGTTCTTCTTTTTCTACAGATGATTCATAGATCCATATATCTTTGTCCTTCTCTTCCTAGCATTTCAGTACTACTTTACCAACTGCCTTTTGAACCTTTAAAACGGAATTTTCAGGAGACATAAGTCCACATACAAAACATAATTTATCATTGCTCCCATCAATTTGAATACATTAATCATAAAAAAAAGTATTTCATTCCAAATAATCACCATGTTTCTAATTTCCCAGTGCTGAAACTTTGGTCTTATCCAGACCAAATATCCCACCAGTGATAAATCTTGCTAGTTCTACCTCCACAAAATATTTTATGTCTAACTTCTGCTTTCTATCCACACAACCACTATCTCATTCATGTCATTTTAATCAGTCACCTATATTGTTGCAATGGTTTTTTGACTGAGCTCCCTAACCTAATTCTTATAATCTCCTGCTTTATATTCTGTATAGAGAAGGTACAGTGATTTTTCACAATCAATAAGTTGATTATGTCACTACTATAATCAACCAATTGTAGTGCTTCAAAATTGCTTCTAAGTTGAAAGATAAACTTCTATGTCTAGGCTTTTTTACAATCTTATCAAAACTTATTTCTTCAGTCTCATTGCATATTACTACCATTTTCTCATTCTATGGTTTAGGTAAACTTTGTTTCACTCTATTTATTACACAAGATACTCTATCTCCTACTTGCACATCCATGTAATGAAGAAATTTTCTGCCTTGCATGTCATTTATTTTCATCTTTGCCTCAAAGAATCTACTTTTTCCTCTAAGATGAAGCTGTCAAACATAACCTCATTCTAAATTCCTCAAAGTGTAATCTCCTCCCTCAATAACTCTCCTATATTTAAACTCCAGTTCATTCCCTCTCTAATAGCCTTTTTTTCAGTTATCCTGTATTTAATTACATTATTTATTATTATTACTTATATTTATTCTTTATGTAGGCTTACATGAACTTCTCTCTTTTTAGAATGTAAGGTCTTTGAGAATAGAAATTGTTAATTTCTTTGGATTTATATCTCTAGTGCCTATAGTCAGATCTGAAACACAATAAACATTTAATAAATATTAGTTTATTGGTTTTTCCATCTAGTATTATCTGTGGGACTATTTTCCCAACTCATTCATATTAATAGATCTGTTTCATAATCAGATACCCATCTCAGTGTCATATTTCCAAAATTTCGTGAGCCCTAACTCAAAAAAACTAGAGAGCATGAAGTCTACAATAAGGTAAACTACAATAGTTAATCAGTAGATTCAATATATCTACTACTCTCAGTCATAATCTTTACAAGGCATCCAGGAGAAGACTAAGCACAAACCTTGGGTATGTAGACTTATAGTCAGAATGACATGAAGAAAACATATAGGATTGAAGAAACACTTGATTCAGGAACTGAAATAATCCAATTTCTTATTATAGAATTTTATAATGTTTTAGCTGAGCCCAGAATCTTCACTGTTTTTTGTTTTTCTCTTTTTTTTTCTGGTAGATTTCCAATATATTCTTCTTCATGGTTTAACATTTGATTTCCAGGGAAAGTTCTTTTTTATTTCTATTTTTTGTCTCTATCTTCTGCTGTCAGAGGTTTTGATATGAAGCTGATTTTTGCTAGAAATTCTGCTTCTCTCTATGTTTGTATTGCTATAGAGAGTGGGTGGCTTTGCTTCCTCAAGTTTAGCAAGTTTATTTTTAAGGGATACCTTAGCTGTGGCCAATTTTTATCTAACCAAAAGCTAATTTCCCCTTGAATTCAGTGAATGTCTAACAATTAAAAAGAAGCATTTGTGCTATCCTTATACTATGTTTTTGTATGAATAGCCTATTATTTCTACTATCCACCCATTATTTAATATTATTAGGTCAACTAATTTGGTGGAAGTGGGCATAGGAGAAGAAAATATCCACACATTCCCCTTACATTATAAACACATATTTACACATTCAGGTTAATTTTATTTTGTTTTTCATTAGACTCTCTTTTCAAATATAATATAGTTATACTTAAGTGTGAAGGGCTGAAACTCTTGAGTCAATGCACTGAGGTTGGACAATTGAGCACTTGATGCTAATTACCAATTGGACAATACTCTATAAGAATATGCTTGGAAAATGGCCCTTCCCACTATCATGTGCTGGCCCAATCATTTGGTGTATACAGAGAATTGTGGGAGGAGCTAGGAAGTGGAGTGAGACTAGCCAGACTGACTCTGGGCAGGAGATGAAGAGGTGAGATCTCAGAGATCCTATAAATCCATCTCCTTCACTTCTACTGCTAAAGACCAAGAATAAAGACTTTTTTTTTTTATCCTTATTCCGGCTGATTCTAAGGCATCTAGGGTGCTCACATGCTCCTCACATTTGGTGCCCAATGTGGAACCAACAACCCTAATTTCACTGAAGATGCCCTTAGGGACCAGGAAATAGGGTGAGTATTTTAATAGATAGAGAACTTACTTTATTAAGGGCTAAACTAGTAACCTTTTCTAGCTGAAATGGGGCAGATGTTAAAAAAAAGATTCTCCCCCAGCTCCAGCCCCACCCCAACCCCCACACTGAGGTGGCGCTATAGAAAGCATGCTTAAGATGATCAAGGGACAAGGTTTAATTATAACTTGGTTGCAGATTGCTAGACTCTTGGGTACATTAGAACGCATACCCCCTTTGTTCTTAAAGGAAGAAGACATAGGGCTAGATAATTGGAAGCTGGTAGGAGAACAATTATGTGAATACTACAATGATAAACATCCTCATTCAATTTCCAAGGAAACATCCTATATATATATATATATATATATATATATATATATATATATATATATATATATATATATATACAATTGGCCTTAAAGAATCCTGCAAGTTATAGAAAAAAGAAAAATTTTAAGAACAACCAAATGAGGAAGTATGAGGAAAAAGAGGGAGACAATGAACAGATTAATAGCAATATCAGTAGTGGGCATGTAGAGTTAAGTGAGGATGAAGGGTGTGGTGATTCTTAGACCAGAAAGCTTCAACCCCACCTAAACTGGTTCTTGACATGTCTCCATCCACTTCCTAGATTGAGGGAGGAGGAGTAGTGGGAGGAGCAGTGATATTACCAGCACCTCTCCCCCAGCCATTACCCTCTCCTATGACTAGATTGCAAAAAGCAGTACTTAAAGCCATAGAACGGCAGGATTTGGCTGATTTGAAAGTAGCCATGTATCGTGTGATTCAAACAGTTTAACTCTTCAGGTCAAGAAGGTAGAAGATACACTCTTTTTGATATAGAAATCCTCAAAGACCTGAAAAAGGCTTGCTCTCTTTATGGGGCTACATCAGTTTATGTCAAGATGTTATTACAGAATTTGGCTTATAAAGTCTTAACCCCTAGGGGCTGGAAATCTATAGCAAGGACATGTTTAGAACTTGACAAACTTGTTGTGGCTTTCTGAATATAGTGAGCTCTGTAGGATACGAGCCCAACAAAATAGTCATAGTGGAGTTAATCCTCCAGTCACCTATGACCACTAATAGGTGTAGGTTCTTATGCAGACATTTCAGTACAGATTAATTACCCCTTAGCAGCAGATGAGCAAATTGCTGCTGCTGCTATCAAAGCATGGGCTTTTCTCTACAGTAAAAATGACAAGGGTGAGGCCTTCACAAAAATTGCACAAGGGCCAAATGGACCCTTTGCTGATTTTGTGGAATGTTTGCAGACAGCTGTCATAAGAAGTCATGGTGAAAATGCAGTAACAGACATTATGATAAGGCAACTTACAAGAAAATACTAATGAGGTTTGTAGAAGGATTATACTAGGACTACACAAGGATGCTCCTTTAGAGGAGATCATAAGATGCTGTGCCACAGTGGGCACAAATACCTTTTGTAGCCAGGCTATGATGCAGACTTCCCAAGATCCCAACATGGGAAGACAGGACCCCTTTTGGCAAGGGACTTCTAGAGAGACTCATACATGCTTTAAATGTGGTAAAGTAGGGCATCTGAAAGCTCAATGTTGGCATAGAGACAGAGTAAGAAAATAGGGTGGGAGAACAAGACCCAATACCCCATGTCCAAAATGCAACAAAGGCTTTCATTGGACATCAGAATGTAGACTGATTCAGGGAACTGGGATGAGGGGCCCAGACCAAGGGCCAAGGCAAAAAATAGTTGGAGCATGATGGCAGCCAATGTTACATACAGAGAGCCTTTAGAAACTCAATACCCAGGCATGACCAATCAGCCAGGAAGCCATCTGATGGGAGAAAGGGATTACACAATCAATCAGACAGGAAGAAACCTGATGGGAGAAAGGGATTACAATTGGAGAGAATAGAATTGTATGCAGCTGGGACAACTCAGATACCCCATGGAAAGGTGAAATCTGTTCCTCCAGCCCACCTCCTGAGTGTACTTACAAAACAGTGTCCATCCATACACTAATGTGGGAAACTGGGGAATGTGCAGATAATATCCCAGTCACTAATACAGATAGACAATATGTGACTTATCAACCAGAAGAAGTAGTAGCATCAGGTTTACTGACAAGAGACTTCTAATGGGCAATCTGGTGATAGTTGTCCAGATTCTGACTCTAAGCAACAGAATCCAGGAATATACTGGACAGCAGCTGTGACAGCTGACTGAACTATGCTCACTATATATATATAAATGGCATACCATTAGAAGGACTGGTAGACACTGGTGAAGATTGTACAGTCATTAGAGGTGTCAAGTGGCCCAGTCACTGGCCAAAGATTAAGGCAAACACCTACATGACTAGTGTAGGAGGATCAATAGCAGCTGAAGTTAGTGCTACCCCTTTGAGATGGATATTTGAAACTGAAACAAGAGTTTTAGCTCTTTTTATAGTTGAAAAAAATCCCCATCAATCTGTGGGGAAGAGACATTTTACAATTAGGATTAAAAATGAGTACTTCTTTTTTTTAGGCAGGGCTGCTGCTGAAGGCCTGCCAACACTTTCACCTGTTCCTATTCCATGGAAAACTGATACACCAGGGTGGATAGAACAGTGGCCCTTAGGTAGAGATAAAATTCAGGCTTTATTAGATATAATGCAGGAGCAACTTGATCAAGGACACTTATAACCTTCTCTAAGTCCTTGGAATTCTCCAGTATTTGTTATTAGAAAAAAATCTGGAAAATGGAGAATGTTGACTGATTTAAGAAAGGTAAATGAACAGATGGAAACTATGGGAACTCTTCAATCTGGTCTTCCATTTCCTACTCAATTGTCTAGAGAATGGCCCCTTTGGATTATAGACATTAAGGATTGTTTCTATTCTATCCGTGTACATAAGGAGGATATGAAAATATTTTGTCTTTTCAGTGCCCAACATTAACTTAGCTGAGCCTTAAAAAAGATATGAATGGACAGTTTTGCCATAGGGAATGAAAAACAGCCCTACTATGTGTCAAATGTATGTTGCTGCTGCTCTTACTCCAGTAAGAAAAGCATTGCCAAAAGTAATGTTATTACATTACATTGATGATATAGTGGGATATGCCCCTGAGGAGCAAATGTTAGAAGTATGTCTACCAAAAAAACAAAAACAAAACAAAACAAAACAAAAAAAAACAAAAAAAAAAACAAAAAAAAAAAAACAAAAAAACTAAAACACTAAGGAATTATAAACTGCACATAGCTACAGAAAAAAATTCAAAGACATACTCCTTTCCAATATTTAGGATATGAAATATATCCTAAGGTGCTTATAGTACAAAAACTTTCCTTCAGAACAGAGAAACTAAGCACCTTAAATGACTTTCAAAAATTGATAGGAAATATACAATGGATGCATCCAATGTTAGGCTTGACTACTTATCAATTGCAATCATTATATGACATTTTAAGAGGAGATAGTGCTTTAAACTCACCACATCAGCTTACAAAAGAAGCTCAAGAGGCTTTGAGACAAGTTGAACTGGCTTTATCCAATGTGGTTGAAAGAATTACTCAAAAACCCTTGGAAATATCACTTTTTGCTACACAAGAGGCACCCAGAGCAGTCCTACATCAAGGAGACAGTGTGATAGAATGGGTGAAACTCCCAGCACAACCAGAACAAAGCCTTTCTTCTTACCCAGTGCTTGTGGCTAGAATTTTATTAAAGGCCACTAAGGGATCAGTACAATTACTGGGAATAATTCCTGACAAGATATACACCTTTCATACCAATGCACAATGCTGTGAAATCATCCCAGAGTGGCAAATTTTATTAGCCATGGCTCCAAATTTTACACATGGATCTCCATTAAAGATAACCAAACTATTACATAATTAGCAATGGATTCATGAATCAAAGGTTTCTAAAGTTCCTCTTAAAGGACCAACTATTTTTACAATTGCATCCAAACATAATATTTGTACTGTATACTCTCATGACTTAACTATAAAGAGAGTAGTCAGAACTCCTTTTCAGTCCACTCAGCAGAATGAATTGTATGCAATCATTCTAGCTCTTGCTTATTATCTAGGAGATATAAATATAATATCTAAATTGGCCTAATTGGTAGGTGTGGTACAAATTGCCACAGCTCAAATAAAATTTGTAGCCTCTAATATATATCATCTCTTTAAGGAACTTCAAGAGCAAGTGAGAAAGCATCCAAATAAGATTTATATCTTGCATGTCCACTCTCATAGTGAACGTCCAGTCCTATTTTTCATGGTAATTCAAAGGCAGATAAGCCTTCTAACCATGTTGACCAATACTCCTTTATTTCAGGAAGCCCAAGAATCTCATTTTAACTATCATCAGGCTGCTCGAGCTTTGTGTTTACAATTTGGAATAACAAGAGAGGAAGCTAGGAGCATAGTAAAAGCCTGTACAGCTTGCATTCCTTTCCACGCTCCTACACTCCCTCCATGGAAGAACCCTCATGGTTTGAGGCCAGTGAAATTTGGCAAATGGATGTGACCCATTATAAATCTTTTGGCTGTCTGTCTTTTATCCATGTTGTGGTAGACACTTTTTCAGGATTCACTTTTGCAATACCAGCAGCAAAAGAGATAGCCTGAGTGGTCACTGAATTCCTTATACAAGCATTTGCAATTATGGGTGTGCCACAAGCAATAAAAACAGAAATGGACCTTTATATACTTCTTTTTTTTAATTATAGGGTTTTTTTTTTTTTTTTTACCAGATATATGCATGGGTAGTTTTATAGCATTTGACAATTGCCAAACCTTTTGTTCCAATTTTTCCCCTCCTTCCTCCCACCACCTCCTGCAGATGGCAGTTTGACCAATACACTGCATATACTTCTAAATTTTTGCACACTTTTGTGCACAGTATAAAATTTTACACACCACTAGCATACCTTTTAATCCTCAAGGACAGGCAATAGTAGAGAAAAGAAACAGAGATATTAAAATGCTCCTCCAAAAACAAAAAAAAAAAGGGGGGAGCCACAGGTAACCCTAGAGAACTTTTAAATTTAGCTCTTTATACTATTAATTTCTTGATTTTTGACAAAGATGCATTGGCTCTGGCAGACAGAAGGGTAGTTTATAACCTACCAGAAGGATAGTTTTCAGTGTGAGAAGCAGTGAGATTATCTTTAGATAATCTCCAGGTGATGTGGAGAGACCCAGAAAGTGGTGAATGGAAGGGACCAGATAGGTTAACTTCTTGGGGGAGAGGGTTTGCTTGTATCTCTACAGATAAATAAGGAATCAGATGGGTGCCCATGAGCCGTATTCACCCTTTCCATTGGAGAGAGATGGAGCAAACCCTTGGAATGAAGGAGAAGACCCAAGAAACATCATGTGATTCTGCTGCTGACTGTGCCCACCACTGAAAGATCATGGCAATTATGGCATTTGACTCCTAGACATCAAGAATTTTTGGACTTCAAGACCCTCAGGAATCATTAGATTCTCTGAGACAAGATAAGATTGTTATTGGACTTCAAAACCCTCAGGAATTATTGGATTCTCTGAGACATGATAAAAACTATTGTAGGACTTCTAAACCCCAGGAAACACAGAATTAGTAATTTTAACTGTAAATGTAAATGGGATGAACGATCCCATCAAGCGGAGACGGATAGCAGACTGGATCAAAAACCAGAACCCTACAATATGTTGTCTACAGGAAACACACTTAAAGCAGGGAGATACATACAGAGTAAAGGTAAAAGGTTGGAGCAGAATATATTATGCTTCAGATAAAGCCAAAAAAGCAGGGGTACCCATCCTTATCTCAGATCAAGCAAAAGCAGAAATTGATCTAATTAAAAGAGATAAGGAAGGAAACTATATCCTGCTGAAAGGTAGCATAAATAATGAAGCCATATTAATACTAAACATATATGCACCAAGTGGTATAGCATCTAACTTTCTAAAGGATAAGTTAAGAAAATTGCAAGAAGAAATAGACAGTAAAACTATAATAGTGGGAGATCTCAACCTTGCACTCACGGATTTAGACAAATCAAACCACAAAACAAATAAGAAAGAAATTTAAAAAGTAAATAGAACATTAGAAAAACTAGGTATAATAGACCTTTGGAGAAAACTGAATGGCAATAGAAAGAAATATACTTTCTTCTCAGCAGTTCATGGATCCTATACAAAAATAGACCATATATTAGGACATAAAGATCTCAAAATTAAATGTAGGAAGGCAGAAATAATAAATGCCTTCTTCTCAGATCACAATGCAATAAAAGCTACATTCAGTAAAAAGTTAGGGGTAAATAGACCAAAAAGTAATTGGAAACTGAATAATCTCATCTTAAAGAATGACTTGGTGAAACAGCAAATCATAGAGACAATTAATAATTTCACCCAAGGTAATGACAATTATGAGACATCATACCAAAATCTGTGGGAGGCAGCTAAAGCAGTAATAAGGGGACATTTTATATCTTTAGAGGCTTATTTGAAGAAAATAGAGAAAGAGGAGATTAACGAATTGGGCTTGCAACTTAAAAAGCTAGAAAAAGACCAAATTAAAAACCCCCAACCAAAAATTAAACTTGAAATACAAAAATTAAAAGGAGAAATCAATAATATTGAAAGTAAAAAAAACTATTGAATTAATATATAAAACCAAGAGTTGGTTTTATGAAAAAGCCAATAAAATAGATAAACCTTTGGTAAATCTGATCAGAAAAAAGAAAGAGGAAAATCAAATTGTTAGTCTTACAAATGAAAAGGGGGATCTTTCAACCAATGAAGAGGAAATTAGAGAAATAATAAGGAGTTACTTTGCCCAACTTTATGCCAATAAATTTGATAACTTAAATGAAATGGATGACTTCCTCCAAAAATATAGGCTTCCTAGATTAACAGAGGAGGAGATAAATTGCTTAAATAGTCCCATTTCAGAAAAAGAAATAGAACAAGCTATCAATCAACTCCCCAAGAAAAAATCCCAGGACCAGATGGATTTACATGTGAATTCTACCAAACATTTAAAGAACAATTAGCCCCAATGCTATATAAACTATTTGGAAAAATAGGGGATGAAGGAGTCCTACCAAACTCCTTTTATGACACAGACATGCTACTGATACCTAAAACAGATCGATCGAAAACTGAGAAAGAAAATTATAGACCAATTTCCTTAATGAATATTGATGCTAAAATCTTAAATAAGATATTAGCAAAAAGACTTCAGAAAATCATCCCCAGGATAATACACTATGATCAACTAGGGTTTATACCAGGAATGCAGGGCTGGTTTAATATTAGGAAAACTATTAGTGTAATTGACCATATTAATAATCAAATTAATAAAAACCATATGATCATCTCAATAGATGCAGAAAAAGCATTTGACAAAATCCAACATCCATTCCTACTAAAAACTCTTGAAAGTATAGGAATAAATGGACTATTCCTTAGAATAATCAGGAGCATATATTTAAAACCGTCACTAAGCATAATATGCAATAGAAATAAACTGCAACCTTTCCCAGTAAGATCAGGAGTGAAACAAGGTTGCCCACTATCACCATTACTATTCAACATAGTACTAGAAACGCTAGCCTCGGCAATAAAAGCTGAGAAAGAGATTCAAGGAATTAGAGTAGGAAATGAGGAAATCAAACTCTCACTCTTTGCAGATGACATGATGGTATACTTAGAGAACCCCAAAGACTCTGCTAAAAAGCTATTAGAAATAATTCAGAATTTTAGCAAAGTGGCAGGATACAAAATAAATCCACATAAATCCTCAGCATTTTTATATATCACCAACAAAATGCAACAGCAAGAGATACAAAGAGAAATTCCATTCCAAACAAATGTTGAGAGTATAAAGTATTTGGGAATCCATCTACAAAAGAATAGTCAGGAATTCTATGAGAAAAATTACAAAACACTTGCCACAAAAATAAAGTCAGATTTAAATAATTGGAAAGATGTTAAGTCCTCTTGGATAGGCTGAGCGAATATAATAAAGATGACAATACTCCCCAAACTAATCTATTTATTTAGTGGTATACCAATCAGACTCCCAAGAAACTATTTTAATGACCTAGAAAAAATAACAACAAAATTCATATGGAAGAATAAAAGGTCGAGAATTGCAAGGGAACTAATAAAAAAAAAAGTCAGAGGAAGGTGGTCTAAGTGTACCTGATCTAAAGCTATATTATATAGCAGCAGTCACAAAAACCATTTGGTACTGGCTAAGAAATGGTCCAGTAGATCAGTGGAACAGATTAGATACAAAGGACAAAAAAGAGTACATCTATAGCAATCTAATCTTTGACAAACCCAAAGATACCAACATTAGGGACAAAAATTCATTATTCGGAAGAAACTGTTGGGAAAACTGGAAATTAGTATGGCAGAAATTAGATATGGATCCACACTTAACACCATATACCAAGATAAGATCAAAATGGGTCCATGATTTAGGCAGAAAGAATGAGATAATAAATAGATTAGAGAAACAAAAAATAGTCTACCTCTCAGTCCTGTGGAGGAGGAAGGAATTTATGACCATTGGAGATCATTATTGATCACAAAATAGAAGATTTTGATTACATCAAAGTAAAACGTTTCTGTACAAACAATACTAATGCAAACAAGATTAGAAGGGAAGTAACAAATTGGGAAAATATTTTTAAAAGTAAAGGTTCTGACATAGGTCTCATTTCCAAAATATATAGAGAATTGACCGTAATTTATAGGAAATCAAACCATTCTCCAATTGATAAATTGGTCAAAGATATGAAGAGACAATTTTCAGATGATGAAATTGAAACTATTTCCACTCATATGAAAGAGTGTTCCAAATAACTACTGATCAGAGAGATGCAAATTAAGACAACTCTGAGATACCACTACACACCTGTCAGATTGGCTAGGATGACAGGAACCAATAATGATGAATGTTGGAGGGGATGTGGGAAAACTGGGACACTGATACATTGTTGGTGGAGTTTTGAAAGAATCCAGCCATTCTGGAAAGTAATTTGGAACTATGCCCAAATAGTTATCAAAATGTGCATACCCTTTGACCCAGCATTGCTGCTATTGGGATTATATCCCAAAGAAATACTAAAGAGCAGAAAGGGACCGGTATGTGCCAAAATGTTTGTGGCAGCTCTTTTTGTTGTAGCTAGAAACTGGAAGTTGAATGGATGCCCATCAATTGGAGAATGGTTGGGTAAATTATGGAGTATGAAGGTTATGGAATATTATTGCTCTGTAAGAAATGACCAGCAGGAGGAATACAGAGAGGCTTGGAGAGACTTACATCATCTGATACTGAGTGAAATGAACAGAACCAGAAGATTGCTGTACACTTCAATGCTGTATGAAGATGTATTCTGATGGACGTGGATATCTTCAACATAAAGAAGATCCAACTCACTTCCAGTTGATCAATGATGGACAGAAATAAATACACCCAGAGAAGGAACACTGGGAAGCGAATGTAAATTGTTAGCACTACTGTCTATCTACCCAGGTTACTTATACCTTCAGAATCTAATACTTAATGTGCAACAAGAACATTGGATTTACACACATATATTGTATCTATGTTATATTGTAACACATGTAAAATATATGGGATTACCTGTCATTGGGGGGAGGGAGTGGAGGGAGGGGGGATAATTTGGAAAAATGAATACCAGGGATAATATTATAAAAAAAAAATGCAAGGATCATTGGATTCCCTGATATTTGAAATAATGGATAATATCTTGGGTTTGGACTATCTCTTTACATACTCTCCTTCAAGGACTTCTGGAAATCTTTTACAATACCATGTTGATTTATATTGTTTGTTATATCACTACTTGCATGTACAATTCATGTTTGTTACACCACATTGAGCTTGCAACCGGGGAGAGTCATCACTAATAGCCTGTGCATTATTGCTATGTGCTTGTGTAATTCCTCCCATGTTGATGGGTTTGTGCATACCTGTTTCTAATAAGATCCTTCAGCCCAGAAACCTGCCAGCAATCCCCACTTCCCTTTCGTGCTTTTCATCTCCCTTCCTGTCATGTCAGGGAGGGCATGATTATCTCCTTTTTAGTGCTTTCATCTCCTTTCCTGAGAAGTCAGGAGGGGCGTGATCACCTCCTTTTTGGTGTTTTCATGTACTTTCCTGAGGTCACTGAGGATGTGATCACCTCCTTGTTGGGGTTCTCAACTCCCTGAGAAGTCAGGGATGGCGTGACCACCTGTGTTATAAAACAAAAGAAAGCAGGAGATATGAAGGGCTGAAACTCTTGAATCAATGCACTAAGGTTGGACAATTGAGCACTTAAGGCTTATTACCAATTGGACAATATTCTATAAGAATATGCTTGTTAAGTGGCCCTTCCTACTATCCTGTGTTGGTTCAATCATTTGGTGAATTAAGAAAATTGTGAGAGGAAAGAGGAGGTGGACTGAGACTAGCTAGACTGATTCTGGGTGGGAGATGAAGAAGTGAGGTCTCAGAGATCCTATGTGTCCATCCCCTTCACTTCTACTACTAAAGACCAAGAATAAAGACTTTTGCTTATCCTGACTCAGGCTGATTCTAAGGCATCCAGGATGCTCATGTGGTTGTCATAGTTAAGATGAAACAAGGCTTCAGAGTCATCGTGTGAATAAGAAATTAAAATTTCATATTAGAACTGAAGCTCACTCAAATCTAACAAGCCTGAGCTTCTAAATTATGAGAATTTGATCATTCCATGAACTCTATATGTCCTTGACAATAGATACCAGGAACTAGCCATTCCTGGGATTGTCTATGCTTAGGGCGGTTGGCTTCCTCCCTGAGCATATACAATTGATAAGGAAATATGTCAAGGTATAGACAATATAGAATGGGTCAAAACACCAGATGGTCAGGTATTTTTATATATGTCAAGATAATATATGGAGTAAGTCAAAACACTAGAAAGTCACGTATTTCTATACATGTATACGTGCCAGACTTCTTGGCTGAAAGCCCTCTTTGTTTAAGAGAGGTATATAAGATTGAGAATCTTACATCTCCACTGAGTCTCATCCGTGGGGAGGACGCTCGGCCTGGAAAAAATCTTTACACAATTCAAGTGATTGAGGCTGAAACGGGACTCCCAGCCATTTGAGTTTTTGAGGTTCCCTTGAATTGGTGATGTATTCTCTTCCTCTATCTGCTATAATTGTCATGTTGTTAATTGTTCTTATTTCTATTTGTTTTGTGGTATAAATCTAAATTGTCTGTACCTTGTCTTGTTTGATTAAAACTTTTTACTTTTACTTTTTTAACTGAGCTTGAGAGTGTCATTTATAGGAGCGAGTCAGAACTTTTCTTTAATATCAGAATACATCATGACAAAAGAATAAAGGATTTAGAATGTGATATTCCTTTCTCTTTTCTTTTCTTTTGTTTTCTTTTCTTTTGTTTTGTTTTGTTTTGTTTTGTTTTGTTTTCTTTTCCTTTCTTTTCTTTTCTTTTCTTTGGTGAGGCAACTGGGATTGTGACTTGCCCAGAGTCACACAGCAAGATAGTGTTAAGTGTGTGAGGCCAGATTTGAACTCAGGTCCTCCTGACCTCAGGGCTGGTACTCTATCCACTGCACTACCTAACTGCTCCCAAAATGTGATATTGCAAAAGGAAAAATAATATGAATAACCTTTTCAGTAAAACTAAATATAAACTCTCAAAAATAGATATTTAAAGAGATAGAGGAATTTCAAGTATTCCTGATGAAAAGACCAAATCTTATTTTGGAATTACATATGCAAATACAACACTCAAGAGGAGCATAAAAAATAAATATAAGTAAGAAATCATGATTGACTACACAAAAATTAAATTTGCATCTGCCTATATGGGAAGATGATACATGTAAACCTTCCCCCCCCAAAAAAAAAAAAAAAAAAAAACAAAAAAAACAAAAAAAACAAAAACAACAACAAAAAAAACTTTATCATCCCTAGGGCAGTTAGAGGAAGTTTACTTAAGTAAAGGGCACAATGTGATCTTATTATATTAGGATGATCTTAAAAGAATGACAAAGAATGATACAATGGCAGAAGGGAGAAGAAAAAGGAAGAATAGGGAAATTGTTTTATATATATGAGACAAATAAGGAAGAACTTATACAGTGGAAGAGAAAAGGAGGATTGCTCAATGTGTCTCTCATCTGAAGTGGTTCAAGGAGGGTAGAATAAATAAACATACAAATTTGGAGATAGAAAATTATCTTTACTAACATGAAAGTAGAAGGAAAAGTGGCTAAGATAAAGTGAAGCTGATAAGAAGGCTAGCAGATTAAGGAAGGAAATGGTCAGAAACAAAGCATATTCTTGAGTAGGACACAGGATAAAAAAGAGGAGGAGAGATATAAAATAATGGAATGAAGGGAAATACAAAATTAAATATCATAAATGTGAATTTTAAAGGGGAAAATTCACCTATAAAAGAAAAGAGAAAGCAGAAGAATTAAAAATAATGTCTATTATATATATATATATATATATATATATATATATATATATATATATATATATATATATATATATATATATACATATATATATATATTACAAGATACATACCTGGAAAAGCAAGATACATATCTAGTTACAATCAGGAGTTGGAGCAGAATTTGTTCTGTTTCTGTTAAAGAAATAAAAAAAAATACTTCAATAAGTAGCAATCATGATCTCAGGTCAAGTAAAAGCAAAACTATACACAATTAAACAAAAGTATGGGAAATTACATTTTGCTAAAAGGTACCATACAGAAAATTGGCACCAATATTGAACATAAATGCACTAAACAATATAGCATCTAAATTCCTGAAGGAAAAGTTAAATTAAGTATATAGGAAATAGATAAAACTTTGCTAATTGAGAGACCTCAATTTAGCCATCTCAGACCTAGACAAATTTAGTCATAAAAAACTACAAAGAAATTTAAAGTGATTAATAGAATTTTTGAAAAATCAGATATAATAGCCCTCCAGAGAATTTTGAATAAAAATAATGAGAAAAATATGTTTTATCAATTATGCATAACACCTTGACAGTGACAAGTTGTTTTAACAAATAAAAATCATAATCGTCAAACTGCATAATTAGATTTATAAATAACATGTGGCAAAATACAATACCTATTCCTATTAAAAAAAAAACAAATCAGAAAGCATAAGAAAAAAAATGGAGTTTTCTTAAAATAAGTTGATGGGTTTTTTTGTTTGTTTGTTTATCCTTTGTTTCAAAGAGGACAATGACATCATAAATGTTTTGATTTGTGCATGTGCTGAATTTAAGTGAAGTAGAGTTATACAAAGTTGTTTATCTTACTCTCTCTTCCAGAGTCATTGAAATCCAGTGGCAAGATAAAAGTCAGTATGACTGATGATGACCTGAAATGTAGTGCATGATGACCTAGGTCTCTTTGATGTCTGACCGAGTTCTAAGACTTCCATGATGCCTGTTTCATCTTCCTAAATTCTCTATACATGATAAGGCAAGAGCATGTATTATTTGTAATTCAAATAAACCAAAATTATTCCTAATAAGATTATCAGTGAAGATCACCAGTAACATAAAACATTAATACAAATTATAACTAAATAACTAATAACTATATAATAACTAACTAAATAAAAGAAATTGAAGGATTAAATAAAATGATAATGACAATTAATTTATTTATTCAATTTCATAATCTATCACCAGAGTATGATTTTGTAGAGATAGAAAAAATAATAATAAAATTCATTTGGACAAACAAAATATCAAGAATATCAATGGAATTTATGAAAAAATATGCAAAGGAAATGTCCCTTGCAGTAGCATATCTCAAACTATACAAAAAATAGTAGTAATGAAAATAATTTGGATAAAAATAAAGTGATTGATTAATGAAACAGATTAGAAACATAAAATAGAGAAGCAAACTGGTAAGTAATCTTGGGAAAAGTATCCATAGATCATTATTTCACAACATATATGAAGATAAGTACAAAATGAGAACTTGATTTTGGCATAAAAGGAGGAAAACTAAATTAAAGCAATATAGAAGAAACTACCTGTCAGATGTATTAATAAGATAAGAGTTTTTGCCCAAATAAGAGATAAAATGATTCATTGAAGGCAAAGCAGATAGTTTTTATAACATAAAATTTTAAAATATTGCAATAAATCCAATACAACCAAAAGTAGAACAGCATAAAACTATTTAAAAACATTTACAGCAAGTTTCTTAGACAAAATCTCATTTCTCAAATATTTAGAAACAGAGCTGAATTTATAATAATAATAACCCCCCCACATAAAAAAAATCCAAATAATTGATAGGGAAATGCAAATTAAAACAATTTTGAGTTATCACTTCATACCCTTAATATTGGCGAAGATAACAGAAAATAAAATGACAAATGCTGAAAGGATATAAAAATAGATATATTAATGCATTCCTTGTAGAGTTGTGAACTACTCCAACCAACTGAAGACCAACTTAGAACTATAAATCTTTACCTTTTTAATATTAAAAGTATACTTTCTATTTCCTTTAACAACACTCACCTTTCTGAACTCATATAGAATTTTCCTCTTAAATATGTTAGTGTATTATTTTACTGCAGCTGTTCGTGTATGTATACATTCACACATGCATATATGTACATATGAAAAATACATACACACACACACACACACATATATATATATATATATATATATATATATATACATATTTTGTCTAACACAACTTTAATCTTCATGAGGGTAAGAACTATGCCAGCTAAACATTGTGTCTTATTCAGTACCTATGTCGTAAAAAGTAATTGTAAAATAAATTAAACAAATGGCTGAATAAATCAATGAAGGAAAGATATCACCATGGAAAGGTAGTTCAGAATTCAGTTTTTATCAATTAGAATGCAGGAATGGCTATTAAGAAGGTGCTGAAATAAGAAAAGAATATGTATGTTGAACACCTCTGTCACAGTGATGATCATAATTATTATGATTATCATTATAGCAATAGCAGTAGTAACTAAATGTAATATTTTCATGCTGCTTTAAGTCTTATTAAAATTTAATATATTATCTCAATTATTACTGATAATTATTTGAAGTATGCTTTAAATTTTTTCTTATGTAATTGAGAAAATTGAGTCTAAAGATAATGATTTGCTTGAATCAGGCAAATATTGTGTTTGAATAAGGATTTAAATTCATGCCTTTTAGGCTCCAAGTCTAAACCTTTGTGTTTTTTTTTTTTTAAGTTAAAGAGTTCCATATGTGACCTACAGTGCAAAGTAAAAGGGTGTAAATCAGCCCTCCTGAGATATCCTTTGTATTATCTAGTAGTAATAATCTATTATTAGCCAAAAAGTCTTAGTTCATTGAAAAGAAATATGATTTTTGATACATTTGAAAAATGAAACATCCAATGTAGGGAATTTACTTTGCATGTTACTGTTGCTTTTGCTCATATGAACTAGTTAATTCCATTCTTAAATTATTCCATTATTTATACTACCCCACAAATATTACCTATATGCTTATGGGCTGAGGCCTAGAAAATTTTTTTTTTATGATTTTCATCTTTTTTAGAGAATGGCTTGAGAAAATCTACTTTTCTATTGGAAAAGGGAAAACAAAAAATATCACACTGACTAAACAAAACTATTTGAGGCATCAAAATTGAATGCCTGGAACATTACTTAGATACTTAGTATAAAACTTAACAAAAGTGAATTAGTTATAAAGTAGAGTAGACCCCTGGATCTAAGGACTTGAACCTTGGGCTAAACTGTTTCTTGTAACTAAAAGATCAATATTGAATTGGAAAGTTGTTGGGAACAACAACAAAAAAAATAAATTCACATCAAAATCAAATGTCAAATGATTTTAGTTCTTAATACCATTTTGATAAGTAGGTAAATGGCCAGTAAGGAAGCTTATTCATATGTGGATGTATTAAGGCCATAAAGATTTTGATGGAAACTAAAAAGTTTTTGTACAAACAATACTAATGCAAACAAGATTAGAAGAGAAGTAACAAATTGGGAAAATATTTTTAAAAGTAAAGGTTCTGACAAAGGTCTCATTTCCAAAATATATAGAGAACTGACCCTGATTTATAGGAAACCAAACCATTCTCCAATTGATAAATGGTCAAGGGATATGAACAGACAATTCTCAGATGATGAAATTGAAACTATTTCCACTCATATGAAAGAGTGTTCCAAATCACTACTGATCAAAGAAATGCAAATTAAGACAACTCTGAGATACTACTACACACCTGTCAGATTGGCTAAGATGACAGGAACAAATAATGATGAATGTTGGAGGGGATGTGGGAAAACTGGGACACTGATACACTGTTGGTGGAGTTGTGAAAGAATCCAGCCATTCTGGAGAGCAATTTGGAACTCTGCCCAAAAAGTTGTCAAACTGTGCATACCCTTTGACCCAGCATTGCTGTTATTGGGATTATATCCCAAAGAAATACTGAAGAGTGAAAAGGGACCTGTATGTGCCAAAATGTTTGTGGCAGCTCTTTTTGTTGTAGCTAGAAACTGGAAGTTGAATGGATGTCCATCAATTGGAGAATGGTTGGGTAAATTGTGGTATATGCATTGGAATGAATATGTGGAATATTATTGCTCTGTAAGAAATGACCAGCAGGAGGAATACAGAGAGGCTTGGAGAGACTTAAATCAACTGTTGCTGAGTGAAATGAGCAGAACCAGAAGATCACTATACACTTCAACAACAATACTGTATGAGGATGTATTCTGATGGAAGTGGAAATCTTCAACATAAAGAAGATCCAACTCATTTCCAGTTGATCAATGATGGACAGAAATAACTATACCCAGAGAAGGAACACTGGGAAGCGAATGTAAATTGTTAGCACTACTGTCTATCTACCCAGGTTACTTATACCTTCGGAATCTAATACTTAATGTGCAACAAGAAAATGGTATTTACACACATATATTGTATCTAGGTTATATTGTAACACATGTAAAATGTATGGGATTACCTGCCATTGGGGGGAGGGAGTGGAGGGAGGGAGGGGATAATTTGGAAAAATGAATTAAAAAAAAAAAGATTTTGATGGTAATCTGCCCCACTTCTACTTTAAACAGGGTACCACATTTTCAAATGATAGGTATATTGAAGCCTAGTGTCATTTAGATAAATAATACAAAAACTTCTCTATTTAGGATGTTAGAGTGATCAGATTTGTCAAATATTAACCCATCAGCATCAAGGCTGATTACAGTAAGATGTGTGCCTTTATTCCTAACCTCTCTATACCACCCTCCCAACTGTATAAAGTATCCAAGAATGTGATTTTCCCAAACATAGGACCAGTGATCAAGGAATGCAAATAGATACACTTGTTAAAAAAAATCTCCTAACAATAAAAAAAGGAAGACAATTTGTGGAATCCATACTGACTTCCAAAAATCAGGGATATTATTTTGGAAAATATTTGAAAGAATTTTTTTCTTCTAATAAAGTATTTCCCAGTAGTCGCTTCTCAGAGCTCTCTCTTCTTTCTTACTCTATATGTCCTTGCTAAATATGGGTGGCACAGTCCTTCCTTTTTCTCATCTCTTCTTACTCAAAACCTGAGATAACCTACATTCAGGTTTAAGATATTACCTTTCAAGGATTCTGCTTATATTAACTGAAATAATTTTCCAATTTGTAATATCTTTGGTTGGTTTTCTGGAGTTCTCAGAGTAACATTCATTTTAATCAGAGTAATCACCACAAGAACAGCCAGGTGCTAAAGTACAGAATTCTTTATTGTCTCCTTTGTCTGGTGCTCAGCTAGCTTTCCTGGGGCCTTCAGAGGGGACTTGGTTCCAATGGAGAAAATGTCCTTTATCTTCTCCCTCTCTCACTCTGGCTGAGACTCCCAGGTTATATGCTCTACACAGTATAAACCAATTATTATATCACTAGGAAACCATTATTTGTTGTAAGATTAAATCGATCATACTGAACTTACTATTAAGCACCATGCTAAACTAGACAACTGCTGATTCATCAATTCTTCTGACTTAACACCTTGTAAGAATTCTTGTTTCCGAGTTCTGGCTCATAACATCTCCCCACTTTCTTTTGTTTTAGAACATAAGGTGGTCACATTCTCCCTGATTTCTCAAGGAGGTAAGAACCCCCCAAAAAGAGGTGATCACACCTTTCTTGACTTCTCAAAAAAGGGGTAAAAACACCAAAAAAGGAGGTGATCATGCCCTCCCTGACGTCTCAGGAAGGGAGAGGAAAACATCATAGGAAATGGGGAATCAAATCAGATTAGTGGGTTTCTAAGGGGTCTCACATGAAACAGGTATATGTAAATCTATCAACATGGGAGGCATTACAAACAACATGAATCAACATGAGGAATTACACATGTCTATAAGTCCTAGAATTAGTCCAAAACCAATCTATTGTCCATTACTTCATGTGTCAAGAATGATTCCTGCAAGTTTTGAAATCGTGCAATAGTCTCATCAACAATTTTACATCTCAGGGAATCCAATGATTCCTATGGGTTCTGAGTCTCATTATCAACCTTGCTCTTTCAGTGTCTTCTTTTTTGTTTCAAGGTTTTTCTCTTTTTCTTTCTCTCTCCAAGTGCTCATTGGCACCCATCTGATTCCTTCTCTATCTATAGGAATACAAGCAAACCCTTTCTCCCAAGCAGTTAATCTTTCTAGTCCCTTCTATTTACCACTGTCTAAATCTCTCCTTATCACCTGGCAGTTACACTGGAGCTGCTCAAACTGGACACTGCCCTTCTGTTGGGATAAAGCCTGTATTCTCCCTAATTGAAATTCCTCTCTGACATCTGATTGCTTTTTGACTGATTGATCATGTTATCCCTTTCTCCCCTCTGATTGCTTCTCTGCTCATTGATCATATCAGAGTCCTGAACTTCTAAAGACTTTGGGTGTAACCTCGGCTGCCATCATGCCCCACCTCCTTTTTGTTTGATGTCTTGGAGCTGGGCCCTGCCTTTCATTTCCCTGAGTCAATCCTCATTCTGAGGCCTAGCAAAAGCCCTTGTTGCACAGGATTTTGTGACTTGTTCTCCCATCCTGTCCTCTCACTCTATCTCTTTGCCTACATTGAGCCCTATTTTACCACACAGAAAACATTGATGAGTCTCTTTGGAAGTCCCTTGCCAAGAGGGACCCTGTCTTCCCATGTTCTGCATTATAGCCTGGGTGCCCACTGTGGTACAGCATCTTATGATCTCCTCTAAAGGAACATCTTTGTGCAGTCCTCATATAATTCTTTACAAACTTCATTAGCATTTTCCTTAGCCAGTTGTCTCATAATAATGTCTGTAGGTGCATTTTCTCCAATGTTTCTTGTGACAGCTGTCTGCAGAAATCCCACAAAATCACAAAGGGTTCATTTGGACCTTGCTCTATTTTTGTGAAGGCTTCCCCTCCATTTTTTCCTGGGAGAGAGCCCCATGTTTTCATTGTAGCAGAAGCAATTTGCTCATATGCTGCTATGGGGTAATTAATATGTACTGAAGTGTATGAATACTGACTCTTACCTGCTAGTTGGTCAAAGGTGATTTGTATATTAACTCCAGTTTGCCTATTTTGTTAGGCTTGTATCCTACATAATTCACTATACTCTGAAAGCCACAACAAGTTTTGCCCAGATTCTAAACATGTCCTTCCTATCGATTTCCAATCACTAGGGCTTAAAATTTCATAAGCCAAATTCTCTACCACCATCTTAATATAAGCTTATGTAGCCCCATAAAGAGTGCAACCCATTTTCAAATCCTTATTTTTTTCCAGATCGAAAAGAGTATCTTTTCCTTTCTTGACCTGAAGAATCAAATTCTTCAATCACAGGGTATACATTTATCAAAGATATATCCTGTCCTTTTTAAGCTTTAACTAGTGCCTTTTGTAATCTTATCATAGGCTGCTAAATAGGTGGTACTGATTGTGTCACTGGCTCTCTGCCTCCTCCTTTTCCCTCCATCCATGAAAAGTTAATTGAGGGGGGTAGGTCAGGGGTTGGGGAATGCCCTAATGGCTCCTGCTGTGAAGCACCACATTCCTTAATTTCATTAAAATTGTACTTAACTCCATTCTTATCTAATTCTTCATCATTTTCCTAGTTTGTTACTATCCTCCCCGTCCTGTTCTTTCTTCTTTTTTCTTATTCTAATACTTATATAATTTACTAAAGCTAGTTGTATTAAGTTATATGTGTATAAAGTTTTTCTTTAGGAATTGAGTCAGAGCCATTATCATTGTAGTATTCACATAGTTGCTCTCCTACTAATTTCCACTTGTCTGGATCTAATTCACTTTCCTTTGAGAACCAAGGAGATGTGCATTGTAATGTTTCTAAAAGTTCAATAATCTGCTCCCAATAAATTATGGTATATAAATGTTATGGAATATTATTGTTCTGTAAGAAATGACCAATAGGAGGAATACAGAGAGGCTTGGAGAGACTTACATCAACTGATGCTAAGTGAAATGAGCAGAACTAGGAGATCATTATACACTTCAACAACAATACCATATGAGGATTTATTCTGATGGAAGAGGATATCTTCAACATAGAGAAGAGCTAATCCAATTCCAATTGATCAGTGATGGACAAAATCAGCTACACCCAGAGAAGGAACACTGGGAAATGAGTGTAAACTGTCAGCATTTTTTGTTTTTCTCTCCAGGTTATTTTTACCTTCCAAATCCAATTCTTCCTTTGCAACAACAACAACAACAACAACAACAACAACAACAACAACAACAACAATAACAACAACAAAAACAACAACAAAATTTGGTTCTGCACATATATACTAGGATATACTATAACATATTTAATATGTATGGGAATGCCTGCCATCTAGGGGAGGAATTGGAGGGAAGGAGGGGGAAAATTTGGAACAGAAGGGATTACAAGGGATAATGTTGTAAAAAAAAATTACTTATGCATATGTACTGTCAAAAATGTTATAATTATAAATTAATAAAAAAAAATCTGCTCCCAAGTTACAATCAAACCTTGGCTTTTAATGAGTTTAACCATGCTCTCTACACATTTTCCTTGAGGTGGAAAAGAACTCTCCTTTCTACATATTTGTCCCATTTCAGCTGGAATGCTACTTTAGCCCTTAACAAAGTTTCCTTCTTGTTTTTTTTTTTTTTGTTTTTTTTTTTGTTTTTTTTTTGCGCTCACCCTAATTTTTGGGTCACAGATGTAGGTTCTTAGCCCCATGTTCAGGTGCCAAAATGTAGTGTTCGTTTTTGGTTTTCTGGAGGTCTCTGAGTAGCCTTCATTCCAGTAGAGTAATCACCACAAGAGTAGCCAGGTGTTAAAATCCAAAATTCTTTATTGTCTCCTTTGCCTGGTGCTCAGCTAGCTTTCTTGTGGCCTTTAGAGGTGACTTGGTTCTAGTAGAAAAAATGCAGGAGGAAAACCTGCCACCAGTCCTTTGTCTTTTCTCTCTCTCTCTCATTCTGGCTGAGGTTCCCAGCTTATATGCTCTACGTTGAGTATAAACTAATCATTATATCATTAGGAAACCATTATTTGTCGTAAGATTAAATCAATCATACTGAACTTAGAGAACTATTAAGCACCATGATAACTAGATAACCATTGTCTCATCAATTCTACTGACTTAACACCTTATAAGAATCCTTGTTTCTGAGTTCTGGCCCATAACACCAATTGAAGTAAAATTTGCAGATGTCAAAAGTTTGCAGTGGCACATGTGGAAAGAGTGTCATAGTAAAGGCAAGACCAGAATAGTGAGAATAGGACTAAATTGGAAGTAGATCAGGTGAAGCTGTTTCCAGTTATTCAAAGTTCAGTGAAATAAATGATCCTTTTGTATCCCTGTACACTCTCTCTCTCTCTCTCTCTCTCTCTCTCTCTCTCTCTCTCTCTCTCTCTCTCTCTCTCTCTCCCCCCCCTCACATGCACACACACACACACACACACACACACACTTCTTGTTTGAGATTGATATTTTTGTAGAATTGATAATTATACTCAATAATAATTTTTATGAATTGCTAAATGTGCAAATGGACTGATTTTTAAAATAAAAACATGCTATTTTGATATGATTACTCATCTGTCCTAAGAAATCTTCCTTATACTCATTGGTATTTGTTTAATTTTTAATACTGCTGTGTTAGCAGTCTAATTTTATTTGGTACTTTAAGAATGCAAAGTGAAGGTAGAGGATAAAATAGAGAAGGAAGGGAGCCTTAATAGCTAAACAGGTGCACACTGAAAATAAATGAAAAGGAAAATCATGCCCCCAAGGTGCTATCAAAAAAACATTTGCTGAATAACTAATTTAGTAACCCTTGTGTCTTATGAATTATTGTCATGATTTACAAAATCATACTGTCTAACAAACTCAAACTGTTTAATACACTAATTATTCTGTTTATAACATAAGGAGAAAGCACTTTCTCCTTCATCCTTTATTAGGGAGAAAAGTACTTTTGTTTTCTCTACTGTATAGGGGGCAAGATGGATACTTGTGGAATCATGGAATTATGTATTACATATATGTGTAATTAAGTGAGCATGGTACATTGCCTAAAAGCTACAGAATTATTATTACTGATGTTAGTAAAAAATGTAACAAAAGTTTCTCTTCAGATTCTTGTATATCTTTTATTAATAGGTTGAATGAGCATTTGTCATTAAATACTTAGTATACTTAGTATAAAATATGCATCTTACTTCTGTAGTGGTATTTTTGAGAGAAATAGTAGATAATTGGGCCTGTATTTTCTTTGGCAAAGTTCTGTGATAATCATATGGTTTTCATTTTTTTTCTTTTAGTATTCAATCTTGTGAAGTTTTGATCACTATAAGCAGTTCAATTCAATCCTACAAATATCTATTGAGTTCCTTTTAGGGCCAAGGTGCTGAGAAAGATTAAAAAAGAAATAAATATGATTCTGTTTAAATAAAACTTTGGTGGAAGACAGTAATATAAGCATACACAAAAGTATAGTACAAAGCAAAAGGTAATAAAATGAGATAAATACAAATAAAGTTATAGAGCATTTCATAAAAAAAAGAAAAAAAAAAAGATTACTTGGGGTGGAGCCAAGATGACAAGGATGAGCTGTCTTTTATTTGAGATCTTCCTGACTTCCCTCAGATCAACACAAAATCAAGCCTCTGAACTGGTTTTGGAATGATAGAAATCATAAATATTTGGAGTGTAATGAAATTCCATCAGAAGATATATTGGAAAAAAACTTCAGAAAAAGGTCTTTTTCAATTGAGTAAGGGTAGGAGGATTCTTTGAGCACAAGCATAGTGCAGAGACCCAGGGCAGCAGGAAATTTGCACAGGGCTCTTAGCCAAAAAACATCAGTGTCAATTACTCTGTCCTAGTTACAAACAAGTGGATCAGAAGATTAGCTGTGAGACATCCAACACAAATACAAAAGACAAATAGTGAGCCTCTGAACCCTAGAATAATGTGGGACTTGACAGACATAAGTCAGCATCACTGACACAGTGCAGCCACTGTCAACTGTTCAAGAAGCTTGGGACAGTCTTCCCTTTGGCCTCAACCTTTAAAAATTATCAAAACAACAAAAAGAACTCTGACCATGATTGAGTTGGTTCCCATCTCACAAGTCTCTCTTACAAGAATTCAAAAAGGGTCTTAAAGAGAGAAGAAAAATGGGGAAAGGAAATAAGAACATTGCAGGAGAGGTTGGAAAAGGAAACAGAAGTTATCTGAAGAAAATTCCTTACAAAATAGATTTTGTTAAATGGGAAAAGTATCTATCTGTTTACAAAAAAAAATTGACATAATGGAAAAGAAATCAACTTGAAAAACAGAATTTGTGAAATGGAAAAAAAATCTATTGAAAAAAGGAACTCATTTAAAAATTCAATTGGCCAAATACAAAAGGAGATAAAAAGTATTCACTAAATTCACTAAAATAATTTATTAAAAAATAGAATTGAACAAAGGGACAGAAATGACAAAAAGATATCAAAAATTAATTAAATAAAAACAAAAAATGAAACAGAAGAAAATATAAAATACCCCACTGTGGGGGGCGGGGGGGGGAAACTGATCTGAAAAATAAGTCCAGGAGAGACAAGTTAAGAATTATTGGACTTCCTGAAAACCATGATGGAAAAAAAAAAAAAGCCCACATATCATCATTCAAGAAATCATCAAGGAAAACTGCCCTGATGTCTTAGAAGCAGTGGATAAAATAGCCATTGAAAGAATTCACCAATCACCTTCTAAAAGACCCCAAAATGAAAACTCCAAGAAATTTCATAGCTAAATTTCAGAATTATTGGATCAAGGAGAAAATATTATAAGCAGGCAGAAAGAAATAATTCAAAAATCAAGAAGCCACAATCAGGATTTCCTGGAACAATTAGCTTCCACTTTGAAAGATAGAAGGGTCTGGAATCTAATGTTCCAAAAAGCAAAGGAAAGTCGATTGCAGCCAAGAGTCAACTATCCAGTTAAATTGAGCATTATTTTTCAGGAAAGACTATAGATAGTCAATTTTACAGGTGAATTTCATTTACTTCTTCTGAAAAGACCAGAACTGAACAGAAAATCTGATCTTCAAATATAGAAGTGAAGAAAAGCATAAAAAGTTAAAAGGAAAGTACTGTTGAGAACTATATCTCTGTTATGGGGATACTTAGAGGATGTGGGTATAATTTGATTTTATTGTGATGATATAAAAATAGAGGTGAAAGTTGGTTGTACTGGAAGAAGAGGAAAATGGAGATAAAATGAGGTAAATTATATCTCATACAGAGGCAAAAAAAAGAACAATTATAACTGAGAGAAAGAAGGGATAGGGATGAACAATTTGTGAAGTTTAATCTTATCATATTTGGCTCAAAGAGAGAATATAAGACACATATAGTTTCACAGAGAAATTTATCTCACCCTATATGTACATAGGAAAAGAAAGGGGAAATGAAACAAGGAGGTTAATAGAAGGGAAAACAGAAATAGTAGGGAAAGGTAAAAAAGGGGGAAGGGCTGTAAAAGGGGAAGGTTGTTTGAGGGAGTTGGTGGTCAGGAAAAATACTGGGGAGAAGGAAAAGGGGTAAGGAAAGAGAAAAATATCACTTGGGGAAAATAAAATGGTGGGTAATAACATAATTAGTTATTTAAACTGTGAATGTGAATGGGATGAACACTTCCATAAAATGAAAGCAGATTGAAGACTGGATTAAAAGCTAGAATCCCAAAATATGTTGTTCATAAGAAAAAAACATTTAAAGCTGAATGATACATTCTGAGTAAAGGTAAAAAGCTGGAGCAGACTATATTATGTTTCAGCTAACGTAAAAAAAAGAAAAAGCAGGAGTATCAATTCTCAGGTCAAGCAAAAGCAAAATAGAGCCAATTAAAAGAGATAAAGAAGGAAGCTATACATTGCTAAGGGGTACCATAGATAATGAAGTAATAACAATACTAAACATATGCACTAAAGATTATAGCATCCAAATTCTTAGAGGACAATTTAACAGAGCTGCAAGAAAAATAGTTAGAAAAACTATTCTATTGGGAGATCTTAACCCTTTTCTCTCAGAACTAGATTAACCAAAACACGAAACAAATAAGAAAGAAGTTAAGGAAGTAAATAGAATTTTATAAAAGTTGGGTATGATAGAACTTCAGAGAAAATTGAATAGAGATAGAAAGGAGAATATTTCTTTTCTCAGTGGTTCACAGGAACTACACCTAAATTGAACATGTATTAGCATGTAAAAACCTCAAAATCAAATGCATTAGGAAAATTATTAGCATAATTGACCATATTAATAATCAAATTAATAAAAACCATATGATCATCTCAGTAGATGCAGAAAAAACATTTGATAAAATAAAACATCCATTCCTACTAAAAACGCTTGAGAGTATAGGGATAAATGGACTATTCCTTAAAATAATAACAAGCATATATTTAAAACCGTCAGTAAATATCATATGTAATGGAGATAAACTGGAACCTTTCCAAGTAAGATCAGGAGTGAAACAAGGTTGCCCATTATCACCATTACTATTAAATATTGTATTAGAAACGCTAGCCTCAGCAATGAGTCGAGAAAGAGATTAAAGGAATAATAAGGGTAGGTAATGAGGAAATCAAACTGTCATTCTTTGCAGATGATATGATGATATACTTAGAGAACCCCAGAGATTCTAATAAAAAGTTATTAGAAATAATTCACAACTTTAGCAAAGTTGCTGGATACAAAATAAATCCACATAAATCCTCAGTATTTTTATACCTCACCAACAAAATCCAACAACAAGAGATACAAGGAGAAATTCCATTCCAAACAAATGTTGAGAGTATAAAGTGTTTAGGAATCCATCTACCAAAGAAAAGTCAGGAATTATATGAGCAAAATTACACAACACTTGCCACAAAAATAAAGTCAGATTTAAATAATTGGAAAGACTTTCAGTGCTTGTGGATAGGCCGAGTGAATATAATTAAGATGACAATACTCCCCAAACTAATCTATTTATTTAAGGCTATACCAATCAGACTCCCAATAAACTATTTTAATGACCTAGAAAAAATAACAACAAAATTCGTATGGAAGAATAAAAGGTTAAGAATTTCAAGGGAATTAATGAAAAAAAAAAGTCAGATGAAGGTGGTCTAGCTGTACCTGATCTAAAGCTATATTATAAAGCAGCAGTCACCAAAACCATTTGGTATTGGCTAAGAAATAGACTAGTCGATCAGTGGAACAGATTAGGTGCACAGGACAAAATAGGGTACAATTATAGCAATCTAATGTTTGACAAACCCAAAGATACCAACATGTGGGACTAAGAATTCATTATTTGAAAAAAATTGTTGGGAAAACTGGAAATTTGTATGGCAGAAATTAGATATGGACCCACACTTAACACTATATACCAACATAAGATCAAAATGGTTTCATGATTTAGGCATAAAGAGTGAGACAATAAATAGATTAGAGGAACAGAGGATAGTCTACCTCTCAGACCTGTGGAGGAGGAAGGAATTTATGACCAGAGGAGAACTAGAGATCATGATTGATCACAAAATAGAAGATTTTGATTACATCAAATTAAAAAATTTTGTACAAACAAAACTAATGCAAACAAGATTAGAAGGGAAGTAACAAATTGGGAAAATATTTTTACAGTTAAAGGTTCTGATAAAGGCCTCATTTCCAAAACATATAGAGAATTGACTTTTATAATTTATATAGAATTTATAAGAATTTATAAGAAATCAAGCCATTCTCCAATTGATAAATAGTCAAAGGATATGAACAGACAATTTTCAGATGATTAAATTGAAATTATATCCACTCATTTGAAAGAGTGTTCCAAATCACTATTGATAATAGAAATACAAATTAAGACAACTCTGAGATATCACTACGCACCTGTCAGATTGGCTAAGATGACAGGAACAAATATGATGAATGTTGGAGGGGATGTGGGAAAACTGGGACACTAATGCATTGTTGGTGGAGTTGTGAAAGAATCCAGCCATTCTGGAGAGCAATTTGGAACTATGCCCTAAAGTAAAAAGTAAATAGTGAATCCTATAATTTTTCTTAAAAATATATTTCAAGTATATTCAAAATATATAGAATAACCATTATTATTGTTGTCAATTAAGCAACTTGGACAATTTGTTATGCAAATTGGACAATGGGAAGAACTGTGGATTTGAAGTGGAATCATCCTAATGCAAGTTAAGATTATGTTCCTTATTATCAGTGTGATATTTGTAATATCACAACCTTTTAGGGTCTTACTTTTCTTATCTCTAAAAAGAAGGTGTTGTACTACAGAAAAGGTGACAGATACATGTTCCTTAGGCATCACTGCAGCATTGAAATAATCCTTGCTAACAACATTCCTAAGCAGAATCAAATTAAAATATAATTGAGAAATATTTTAAAAGAAAATAAAAATATAGTAAGTTAATATATAGCATATACACATATCCTAATGAACAATTTAGCAGCTCCCTTTTCTGTTTCAGAATAACATCATTGGTCAACAGCAGAGATATCAAACACATGGCTTTTATGTTCAGTAAACTCAGATTTAAATACAATTATGAAGCATGTAATAAAATAAATGAAAATAAAATATAGCTGATTTTTGTTGACTTTCTTTTTAAAGTCAAATATGCACTTAAAGGGATCCTTATTATTTAGCAGCCTCTATTTATATTTGAGTTTTACAACACTGAAATAATTACCCATATATTCCCTTTGTATTTTAAACATAAATCCAATGGTGTTACCTGGTGTTTCTCAGGAAATACATTTAATTATCCAAAAGAAAAGGATAGGTAGGGTTGTATAATATGAAGAGCTTCATCAACATTCTATAAAGTTATTGTTTCCTTTATATTTGAAATTATCAGATAAAAGGGAAGACAAAAAAATCCACTTGTGAAAAATTGATTAAAATCAATAGAAAATGAAACAGCACAAATAAAATTTTGAGAAGAAACATAGACTTATGAGAACCAGATGAAGAATTATCCCTCAGTTGGATGTATTGAGATACTACGTTTGAAGGAAGAGTAAGGAATTTGATAATGATAACTTCAGAGCATGTGGTGCATCTGCTTATTTGCATGTAACTATTTTCAGTATTTTAATGATTACAATTAAGAAATTATATTTCTATACTATAAATGACTTTGGGGAAAGAGAAAGAAGAAAAACAGGAGAATAATCTGAGCAGTGGAAGAATTAGAGCACAGAGACAAAGGATACAGAATGTAAAGAGAGAAATTCCCTCCATTTGAGAAGCTAACTGGTAAGTGGAAAAGAGATATTGCTTAATGAGTGACTGGAAAAAAGAATGGTCAGATGATGCTTCAGTTGTTCTGATCAGAGGAGATCAGAAAACTACTTCAGAGAGTTGTTTTAGTTTATTGTTCTCTGTTTGTGTCCTAGATGAAGAGAGACCTCTAAGAGATGACTGGTTGCTCTTAGTTTAAAAACAAGGAACATGGGAGAAATACAGGCTTTGCATATTTTCTACAATGATCTATATTCACTGTATATTCAGTGCTTATTCAGAACTTAGCTTAGTGTCTACTATATAAGTCTACTACTTAATAAATGTTTATTGATTGATTGCATGTAAAATATAGATATATTTCTACATACATGCACTCATATATATTCATGTGTATGTATATATATGTGTATATATATATGAAAATATATAATATTTATGTGTTTTAAATATATATATATATATATATATATATATATATATATATATATATATATATATATATATATATATATAGGAGCATAATACTTTTAATGCCCAGTTAAGTGTGGCTGTAAATGAAAAGAGCTTGTATTTTATACACAGATTTGAGAACATAAGCCAGCTTTGCCTGGCAAATGGTCATAAGGATGATAAAGAAGAGACTAATAAAGAAATATCATGAAGGAACTTTGGACTTTGAAGGGACTTAGGACACAAATGTCTACAATTCAAATTTGTGAGCTTTTATAGCATGTGGATTATTTCACTTATGATTCCTTGCTAGGTTTTTAATACTGTATCTCTGCTTTCATTGACATTCTTTGCATTGGGGGAGAATGTGACCCATGTTTATGAAAAATTGAAACTTTTTTTTATTTCTTCTTTAATGTTCAAAAAGTTCAGTTACTTTTATTTCCATTACATTGAAAAAGGTGTTATGATTACTGTTGTGTTTCCTTCTTGTTTAAAATATATTTCTTTTTTAAGATTTAATGATAATGGGGTATGAAGACAGAAGAAAGAAGTATGAAGAGAAAAGAGAGGTACCAATCATATATCATTGACCTCCTTAATGACTGACACTTAATGTTAGTGACCTGATTTTTGATATCTTGATAAGATAAAGAAAAATGAATATTAAAACTCCATGTAAAAAGGATTTTATGATGCTATAATAATATCCTTCTCACATATTCAAAAAAATGAAACTCTTAAAACTGTAGACCATATCCAGTTCTTACTCTCAAGATGTGAGAGCAAGCTATGAGACATTGAAAATGCCCCAAGATGTAATAATATTCAATCAACTTAGTACTGAAGTGAAAGATCAGAGATCTTGAGCAGCTACAACCTCATTTTGTAATCATTCGATCATCAGTTTCAGTTGTCATCTGGAAAATGGCATAAGTACATTAAACTTTTTCCTTCTTTAATAGTATGTACAGGACAACAAAATCTCATATAGTACTGTGTGTAGAGAATAAATGATGTAATGTTGACTAGTTTTGTGTAAATAGGAAGTACTCCAGTGGGATTTCAAGACCTAGAGTTGTAAATAGTAGGTATGTATCAATTCCACCCAGTCCAAGCAGGCACATGCATACACACACACACACACACACACACACACACACACACACACACACACACACACGTGCATGAGCGAATTACTGTTAGGACTAAGACAGAAGATGAATATTATATGTTTGTAGTGATGGTTGGTCCACTACTCAGGGGATAAAATAAAACAAAACAAAACAAAAGCCCTAGATATGTTCGCATGAGGGCAAGTTGGATGAGTCAGGTCACAATGAGAAAGAGTTGGAAATGGTATTTGTGATGCCAGACCCATCAGTGATACTGCTCTTTTCTGCAACTGATAAATAGTTAAAGAATATGAACAGTTTTTAGATAAAATTAATCACTATTATAATCTATATCACTATTAATTAGAGAAATGCTAATTAAAATAACTTGGAGCTACCACCCCACACCTAGCAGCTTTGCTTAAATAACAGAAAAATAAAATAATCAATATTGGGGGTAGGGGGAAAATTGGGACACTAATGCATTGATGGTGGAGTTGTGAACTGAACCAATCATTCTGGAGAGCAATTTGGAAATGGCCCAAAGAGCAATCACATAGTGCATTCCCTTTGATCTAGCAATACCACTATTAGGTCTATATCACAAAAAGATCTTAAGAAAAAAAGGTCCACATGCACAAAATATTTATGGTAGCTTTTATTCTAGGAGAAAATAATTGGAAGTTGAGGATATGTCCATCAATTGAGGAATAGCTGAATGAATGATAGTATGAGAATGCAACAAAATTCTATTATTCCATGAGAAATGATGAGCAGGAAGATTTCTTTTTAAACCTGGAAGGACTTACATGAACTGATGTTGAGTGAAATGAGCAGGACCAGAAGAATATTGTATACACTAAGAACAAGATTGGGTGATGATCAAAAGTGATAGACTTAGATCTTCTCAACAATATAGTGAACGAAAACTCATGATAGAAAATGCCATCTATATCCAATGAAAGAATTATGAATGGAGTCTGAAGACAGATCAAAGAATACTATTTTTACTTTAAAATAGTTTTTCCCCAATCGTATGGTTTTCCCCTTTAGTTCTGAGTTTTCTTTCATGAAAATGATATAGAAATATTTTTAACATGATTGTATATGTATAGGCAAAAAAAGGATACTGTTCTTTGGGAAAGTTCCATGACTACATTCAAGCACCAATGGTATTACTACTTTTTAAAAGATATTTACTAACTTCCAGGGGTGGAGAAACACATTTCTCTCTGACCATCTTTTCAATCCTCACAATAATTATGAAATCCAGCCTCTGAATTAGATCTGGACTGGCAGAACCCACAAATATTGGGAGTGCAATAAATTATTTGCAGAAGATAATTTCAAAGATTGCCAAAAAAGGTCTGTTTCAATTGGAAATGGGAGGGAGGCAACCAAGGAAACCTGCAAAAATGCCATCTTAGATAGCTCAGTGTCCAGGGCAGAGAATTTGTGGGACAAAACAGGCCAGAAAAGATCTGTTTCAATCAGAAACAGGAGAGAGGCAGCTAAGCACAAACAGCTGACCACAAACTCCAGGGTAGATAGAGCAGCCCCAGGGCAGAACAGTCTTAGTATGCCTTAGCAGACTCTGACCACAAACATCAGGACAGACAACACAGAATACCAGGGCATTGATAGTGACTCCACATGTTAGAGCTAACACCAAGAATGAATCACCACTGACCCATATCAGCTGCAGTGGCTTAGAAAACCTCTTCTACCCTAAAGATATACCTTAACTTTAAAAAAAAATGAGCAAAAATGTGAGAACAGATTTCAAATCCTGGGGAGACTAAAGGTAGATTGTCTCCAGATGAAGCTCCAAGGGGTGAAATAATATGGTCCCCATCACACAAAGCTCTCCCGGAAGAATTTAAAAAAGATCTTAAAAGATAGCTAGAGGAAAAATGGGGAAGGGAGATGAAAGCCTTGCAAGAGAGTCTAGAAAAATCAACACGAAATAGAAATAGTGATATGGAAAAAGCATATAACTCATTAAAAAATGGATTTGATCAACTGAAAAAGGAAAACAACTCCTAGAAAAACAAAATTTGTGAAACAGAAAAAGAAAATAATTTCTTAAAAAACAAAATTTGTGAAATGGAAAAAATTCTATAAAACAAAACAACTCATTCAAAAAAGTGTTTTGTAGTCCTGTTCATATAGTTCCTGACTTTCCCTTGGCAGATAGATTCCCAATTATACTATTGGCAGTTACTTTATTTTTTTTTTAATTTTTATTTTATTTTATAATTATAACATTTTTTTGACAGTACATATGCATGGGTAATTTTTTACAACATTATCCCTTGCACTTACTTCTATTCAGATTTTTTTCCCTTCCTCCCCCAACCCCCTCCTCCAGATGGCAAGCAATATTATATATGTTAAATATATTACAGTATATTCTAGATACAATATATGTGTGTAGAACCGAATTTCTTGTTGCACAGGAAGAATTGGATTCAGAAGGTAAAAATAACAGTTTACATCCATTTCCCAGTGTTCCTTTTCTGGATGTAGCTGGTTCTGTCCATCATTAATCAATTGGAATTGGATTAGCTCTTCTCTATGTTGAAGAAATCCACTTCCATCAGCATACATCATCATACAGTATCATTGTTGAAGTCTATAATGATCTTCTGGTTCTGCTCGTTTCACTCAGCATCAGTTGATGTAAGTCTCTCCAAGCCTCTCTGTATTTCTCCTGTTGGTCATTTCTTATAGAACAATAATATTCCATAACATTCATATACCATAGTTTACCCAACCATTCTCCAATTGATGGACATCCATTCATCTTCCAGCTTCTAGCCACTATGAAAAGGGCTGCCACAAACATTTTGGCACATACAGGACCCTTTCCCTTCTTTAGTAGTTCCTTGGGGTATAAGCCCAGTAGTAGTATGGCTGGGTCAAAGGGTATGCACATTTTGATAACGTTTTGGGCATAATTCCAGATTGCTCTCCAGAATGGTTGGATTCTTTCACAACTCCACCAACAATGCATCAGTGTCCCAGTTTTCCCACAGCCCCTCCAACATTCATCGTTATTTGTCCTGTCATCTTAGCCAATCTGACAGGTGTGTAATGATACCTCAGAGTTGCCTTAATTTGCATTTCTCTGATCAATAGTGATTTGGAACACTCTTTCATATGAGTGGAAATAGTTTTAATTTCATCATCTGAAAATTGTCTGTTCATATCCTTTGACCATTTATCAATTGGTGAATGGCTTGATTTCTTATAAATTAAAGTCAATTCTCTGTATATTTTGGAGATGAGGCCTTTATCAGAACCTTTAACTGTAAAAATTTTTTCCCAATTTGTTACTTCCCTTCTAATCTTGTTTGCATTAGTTTTGTTTGTGCAGAAACTTTTTAATTTGGTGTAATCAAAATGTTCTATTTTGTGATCAATAATGGTCTCTAGTTCTCCCTTGGAAACAAACTCCTTCCTCCTCCACAAGTCTGAGAGGTAAACCATCCCATGTTCCTCCAATTTATTTATGATTTCGTTCTTTATGCCTAAATCTTGGACCCATTTTGATCTAATCTTAGTATGTGGTGTTAAATGTGGGTCCATGCCTAGTTTCTGCCATACTAATTTCCAGTTTTCCCAGCAGTTTTTGTCAAATAATGAATTCTTATCCCAAAATTTGGGATCTTTGGGTTTGTCAAAGATTAGATTGCTATTTTATTCACTATCTTGCCCTGTGAACCTAACCTATGCCACTGATCAACTAGTCTATTTCTTAGCCAATACCAAATGGTTTTGGTGATTGTTGCTTTATAATATAGCTTTAAATCAGGTACACTTAGACCACCTTCTTCTGACTTTTTTTTCATTAGTTCCCTTGCAATTCTCGACCTTTTATTCTTCCATATGAATTTTGTTGTTATTTTTTCTAGGTCATTAAAATAGTTTCTTGGGAGTCTGATTAGTATATCACAAAATAAATAGATTAGTTTGGGGAGTATTGTCATCTTTATTATATTCGCTCGGCCTATCCAAGAACACTGAATGTCTTTCCAATTATTTAAATCTGACTTTATTTTTGTGGCAAGTGTTTTGTAATTTTGCTCATATAATTCCTGACTCTCCTTTGGTAGATATATTCCCAAATATTTGATACTATCGACTGTTATTTTGAATGGAATTTCTCTTTGTATCTCTTGCTGTTGGATTGTGTTGGTAATGTATAAAAATCCTGAGGATTTATGTGGATTTATTTTGTATCCTGCGACTTTGCTAAAATTCTGAATTATTTCTAATAGCTTTTTAGCAGAGTCTTTGGGGTTCTCTAAGTATACCATCATGTCATCTGCGAAAAGTGACAATTTGATTTCTTCATTTCCTACTCTAATTCCTTGGATCTCTTTCTCGGCTCTTATTGCCAAGGCTAGAGTTTCTAGTACTATATTGAATAGTAATGGTGATAGTGGGCAACCTTGTTTCACTCCTGATCTTACAGGGAAAGGTTCTAGTTTATCACCATTACATATGATGTTTACTGAAGGTTTTAAATATATGCTCCTTATTATTTTAAGGAATAGTCCATTTATTCCTATACTCTCAAGCGTTTTTAGTAGGAATGGATGTTGGATTTTATCAAATGCCTTTTCTGTATCTATTGAGATGATCATATGGTTTTTATTAATTTGATTATTAATATGGTCAATTATACTAATAGTTTTCCTAATATTAAACCAGCCCTGCATTCCTGGTATAAATCCCACTTGGTCATAGTGTATTATCCTGGGGATGATTTTCTGAAGTCTATTTGCTAATATCTTATTTAAGATTTTAGCATCAATATTCATTAAGGAAATTGGTCTATAGTTTTCTTTCTCAGTTTTCGATCTACCTGGTTTAGGTATCAGTACCATGTCTGTGTCATAGAAGGAATTTGGTAGGACTCCTTCAATCCCTATTTTTTCAAATAGTTTACATAGCATTGGAGTTAGTTGTTCTTTAAATGTTTGGTAGAATTCACCTGTAAATCCATCTGGTCCTGGGGACTTTTTCTTAGGAAGTTGGTTAATAGCTTGGTCTATTTCTTTTTCTGAGATGGGACTATTTAGACTACTTACTTCTTCCTCTGTTAATCTGGGCAAGCTATATTTTTGAAGGTATTCTTCCATTTCATTTAAGTTATCGAATTTATCGGCATAAAGTTGAGCAAAGTAACTCCTAAGTATTGTTCTAATTTCCTCTTCATTAGTGGTGAGTTCACCCTTTTCATTTTCAAGACTATCAATTTGCTTTTTCTCTTTCCTTTTTTTAATCAGGTTTACTAAGGGTTTGTCTATTTTGTTGGTTTTTTCATAAAACCAACGCTTAGTTTTATTAATTAATTCAATAGTTTTTTTACTTTCAATTTTATTAATCTCACCTTTTATTTTTTGAATTTCAAGTTTTGTGTTTGTCTGGGGGTTTTTAATTTGTTCCTTTTCTAGCAATTTTAGTTGTAAACCCAATTCGTTGGCCCTCTCTTTCTCTATTTTATGCAAGTAGGCCTGTAGAGATATAAAACTTCCCCTAATTACTGCTTTGGCTGTATCCCACACATTTTGGTACGATGTCTCATTATTGTCATTTTCTTGGGTGAAGTTATTAATTATGTCTATGATTTGCTGTTTTACCCAATCATTCTTTAGTATAAGATTATTTAGTTTCCAATTATTTTTTGGTCTATTTTCCCCTGGCTTTTTATTAAATGTTATTTTGATTGCATTATGGTCTGAAAAGGATGCATTTACTATTTCTTCCTTACTGCATTTGATTTTGAGGTTTTTATGCCCTAGTATATGATCAATTTTTGTATAGGTTCCATGAACTGCTGAGAAGAAAGTATATTCCTTTCTGTCTCCATTTAGCTTTCGCCAAAGATCTATCATATCAAACTTTTCTAGTATTCTATTTACCTCTTTGACTTCTTTCTTATTTATTTTGTGGTTTGATTTATCTAATTCTGATAGTGCAAGGTTGAGATCTCCCGCTATTATAGTTTTGCTATCTATTTCCTCTTGCAGCTCTCTTAATTTCTCTTTTAAGAATTTAGATGCTGCACCACTTGGTGCATACATGTTTAATATTGATACTGCTTCACTATTGATGCTTCCCTTTAGCAGGATATAATGCCCTTCCTTATCTCTTTTAATTAGATCAATTTTTGTTTTTGCTTGATCTGAGAGGAGGATGGCTACTCCTGCTTTTTTGGTTTTGCCTGAAGCATGATAGATTCTGCTCCACCCTTTTACTTTTAGTTTGAATGTGTCACCCTGTTTCAGGTGTGTTTCCTGTAAACAACATATAGTAGGATTCTGACTTTTAATCCAGTCTGCTAACTGCTTCCTTTTTATGAGGCAGTTTGCCCCATTCACATTTATGGTTAGAAGGACTAATTCTATATTGCTTGCCATCCTATTAACCCCTGCTTATGCTTTTCCCCTTTCCTTCCCTTTTACCCTCCTATCCAGTATTAAACTGGTGAACACCACTTGCTTTTCACAGCCCTCCCTTTTTAGGATCCCTCCCCCACCTTAAAGATCCTCCCCTTATTTTACCCCTTTTCCTCAAAATTACTGTATTCCCTTCCCCTTAGCTTACTCCTTCCCTTTCACTTTTCAATGAAGTGGAAGAAGTTTCACCATAAATCGAATATGTCTATTGATACACGCTATGTTCATCTCCCTCCTTTCTTTCTCTCAGATATAATAGGTTACCTTTGCCTCTTCATGAGATGTAGTACCACCACTTTACACTTTTTTATGATATAATCTCCTTTCCACCTCTAGTTTCTACGACAAATTGTACATATGTTCTTTACATATTTTTTTGACAGAAGTATAGTTCTCAAGATTTCTTTTTACCTTTTTAAAAATCTCTTGAGTTCTGTATTTGAAGATCAAACCTTTTATGTAGGTCTGGTTTTTTCATCAAAAATAGATGGAATTCATTTATTTCGTTAAATGTCCATCTTCTTCCCTGGAAAACGATGCTCATTCTTGCTGGGTAAGTTATTCTTGGCTGCATACCAAGTTCCTTAGCCTTTCGGAATATCATGTTCCAGGCCCTTTGTTCTTTTAAGGTGGATGCTGCTAGATCCTGAGTTATCCTTATTGTGGCTCCTCCATATCTGAATTGCTTTTTTCTAGCAGCTACCAATATCTTTTCCTTTGTCTGATAGTTCTTGAACTTGGCCACTATATTTCTTGGCGTTTTGATTTTAGGGTCCCTTTCAGTAGGTGATCGATGAATTTTTTCAATGTCTATTTTACCCTCTGTTTCCAGAACGTCTGGGCAGTTCTCTTTGATAATTTCCTTGAAAATGGTGTCCAAGCTCTTTTTTTCCTCACATTTTTCAGGGAGTCCGATTATTCTCAAATTGTCTCTCCTGGATCTGTTTTCCAGGTCTGTTGTCTTTCTGGTAAGGTACTTGACAGTCTTTTCAATTGTTTCATTTCTCTGGTTTTGCTTGACTCCCTCTTGGTTTCTCCTTGAGTCATTCATTTCTACTTGTTCCAGTCTAATTTTCAATGATGTATTTTCTTCACTCACTTTTTTTATATCTCTTTGTAATTTTCCAATTGAGTTTTTATCTTCTATGGAATTTTTTTCCATTTTATCCATTTTATTTTTTAGAGAGCTGATTTCTTTTTCCAGCTCACTAATCCTATTTTCCTTGGAGTTGTTTACCTTTTCCAGCTCACTAATCCTGTTTTCCTTGGAGTTGTTTACCTTTTCCAGCTCACTAATCCTGTTTTCCTTAGAGTTGTTTACCTTTTCCAGCTCACTAATCTTGTTTCTCAATGATTTGATTTCTTTATCCACTCTGTCTTTGAATGCATGGGATGACTTCTCCAGGCTCTCTTGCCAAGCTTCTCTTTCCTTTTCCCATTTCTCTTCCAGCTCTCTTGTGAGAGCCTTTTTGATTTCCTCTATGAGGTTCTTTTGTATTGAAGAGCAGCTTATATCCCTCCCAGGATACATCTGGGGACAGTCCGTTCCTAGTCTCCTCAGCATTTGAAGTCTGCTCCCTCTCCACACAGAAGCTGTCAATGGTTAGAGCCCTTTAGAATTTTTTGTTCATTTTGTCAGAGTAGGAATCAAAGAAAACAAACTGACAAGAGAAACAATTGGTCTGTTTTGCGGGGGCTGGGGCTGGATGGTATTAATGGGCTTCCTCTACAGACTGGGGGTAGGGCAGCAGAGAGCCACTAACAGAACAGCAATGACTGTACTGAGTCTGCACTCTGAGGCTCTGAGAACGCACTGAGTCAGTCCAGGTGGGGGTTGGGGGTGGCCAGGCTCTGAGAGACGCTGGCTTTCTGGGGTTTTAATCTTCACCTCAGGTGTTTACACCCTCTCCGCTGCTCCTGGCTTGCTGCCAAGACGGAGCATCCACACTGGGGCAAAAGCCCTTTCGCAGAAAGGGCAGAGATCACACCCCTCCCCCTCTGGTCCGAGCTGTGTGAGCTGCCTGTCCTGCTCTGGCTGTCTGCCCTCAGTCCACGCCCAGTCTGATTGACCCTCCCCCAAGCAAACACAGACCTTTTCTGGCGACTTTCAAGGATGTCTTCTCTTGGTGACAATTTGTGGATTTCTTTCTGGGTCAAGCATTAAGTCAGAGGCTTGTCATGAAGTAAGTTCTGAGAGAAAACGAGGAGCTCAAGCAGCTGTCTGCCTCCACGCCGCCATCTTGGCCGGAAGTCCTCTTGGCAGTTACTTTAAATGGAATTCCTCTTTTTAACTCTGTTAGATTTTGTTAGTAATATATAAGAATGCTGATAATTTATGTGGGTTTGTTTTGTATCCTGCAGTTTTGCTAAAGGTGCAGATTATTTCTAATAACTTTTTAGTAGAATCTCTGGGTTTCCCTAATTATACCACCATATTATCTGCAAAGAATGATGGTTTGGTTTCCTCATTACCTATTCTATTTCCTTTATTTTCTTTCTCATCTCTCATTGCCAAAGTTAGCATTTCTAATACAATATTGAATAGTAATAGTGATATTGGGCAACCGTGTTTTACTCCTGATCTTATTGGGATTGGTTCCAGTTTATCCCCATTACATATGATGCTTACTGACAGTTTTAAATATTCCTAATTATTTTAAGGAATAGTCCACTTATTCCTATACTCTCACTTGTTTTTAATAGAAATGGATGTTGGATTTTATCAAATGCTTTTTCTGTATCTATTGAGATGATCATATGGCTTTTGTTAATTTGGTTACCTTTTTAGGAATCTCTTTATTCTATATTTGGAGGTCAAACTTTTTATTTAGATCCAGTTTTTTTTCATGAAGAATAGATGGAATTCGTTTATTTCGTTGAATGTCCATCTTCTTCCCTGGAAAAAGATGCTCATTTTTGCTGGGTAAGTTATTCTTGGATGCATACCAATTTCCTTAGCTTTTCAGAATATCATATTCCAGGCCATTTGATCCTTTAATGTGGATGCTGCTAGATCCTGGGTAATCTTTATTGTGGCTCCTCTATATTTGAATTTATTTTTTTTTAGCAGTTTGAATTTTTTTTTCATTCGTCTGATGGTTCTGGAATTTGGCCACTATATTTCTTGGCATTTTGATTTTAGGGTTCCTTTCAGTAGGTGATTGATGAATTCTTTCAATTTCTATTTTACCCTCTGTTTCTAAAACATCTGGGCAGTTCTCTTTGATAATTTCCTGGAAAACAGTGTCTAGGCTCTTCTTTTCATCATATTTTTCAGAGAATCCAATAATTCTCAGATTGTCTCTGCTGGATCTGTTTTCCAGGTGTGTTGTCTTCCCAAAAAGGGATTTGACTTTTTTCCCCCCATTGTTTCATTTTTCTGGTTTTGCTTGACTGATTCTTGGTGTCTCCTCAAGTCATTCAATTTCATTTGTTCAATTCTGATTTGCAATGAAGTATTTTCTTCAATCACTTTTTAAATATATTTTTCTAATTGTCCAATTGAGTTTTTAAGTGAGTTGTTTTGTTCTATGGAATTTTTTTTTTCCATTTCACCAATTTTATTTTTTAGAGAGTTATTTTCTTTTTCCAACTCATTAATTTTGTTTTTCAAGGATTTGATTTCTTTATCCACTTTATCTTAAAATGCATGGGATGACTTATCCAGATTCTCTTTCCAAGCCTTCCTTTTCCCATTTTGCTTCTATCTCTCTTGTGAGAGCCTTTTTGATTTTTTTTTCCTATGGCATTTTTGTGTATTGAGGAGAAGATCATATCTCCCTTTGGGGATTCATCTGGAGACAATATCTTTTAGTCTCCTCATGTTTAAAGTCTGTTCTCTATCCATATAGAAGCTATCAATGGTTAGAGTCCTTTTAAATTTTTGCTCATTTTGTTAGAGCAGAATCAAAGAAAACAAACTGATAAGAAAAACAAATGGTCTGCTTTTTTGGGGGGAGGGTGGATGGGGATGGATTTATGTTACTGGCTGTGGGAGGCAGCAATGAGGCACTAGCAGGACAGCGATGGCTGGGCTGTGCCTGCACTCTGAGACTCTGAGGCTCTAAGAATGTGCTGAGTCACTCCAGGTAGGGGGGCCAGGTCCTGAGAGAAGTTAGCTTTTCAGGGTTATAGTCTTGATCTCCCATATTTACAGCTTCTCTGCTGATCCTGGCTTGCTGCCAAGACAGAATATCCACACTGTGGAAAAGGTCTTTTGTCAGAAAAGGTAGAGATCACACCCCTCCCCTCTCTGGTCTGTGAAGTGTGAGCTACCTTCCAAGTTCTCACTGCTTGCCCTCAGCCCGCCTCTGATCTGTTTGTCCTGCTTCCAAGCAAAAACAGACATTTTCTGGTGAATTTCAAGGATGTCTTCTGTTGGTAATTATTTGTGGGTTTTTTTTCTAGTCAAGCACTAATTCCGAGGCTTGTCATGAAATAAATTCTTTTTTTTTTTTTTTTTTTTTTTTTTTTTTTAAATTTTATTTTATAATTATAACATTTCTTGACAGTACATATGCATGGGTAATTTTTTACAACATTATCCCTTGCACTTACTTCTATTCAGATTTTTTCCCTTCCTCCCCCAACCCCCTCCCCCAGATGGCAAGCAGTCTTATATATGTTAAATATATTACAGTATATTCTAGATACAATATATGTGTGTAGAACCGAATTTTTTTGTTGCACAGGAAAAATTGGATTCAGAAGGTAAAAATAACAGTTTACATTCATTTCCCAGTCTTCCTTTTCTGGATGTAGCTGTTTCTGTCCATCATTAATCAATTGGAATTGGATTAGCTCTTCTATATGTTGAAGAAATCCACTTCCATCAGCATACATCCTCGTACAGTATCATTGTTGAAGTGTATAATGATCTTCTGGTTCTGCTCGTTTCACTCAGCATCAGTTGATGTAAGTCTCTCCAAGCCTCTCTGTATTTCTCCTGTTGGTCATTTCTTATAGAACAATAATATTCCATGACATTCATATACCATAGTTTACCCAACCATTCTCCAATTGATGGACATCCATTCATCTTCCAGCTTCTAGCCACTATGAAAAGGGCTGCCACAAACATTTTGGCACATACAGGACCCTTTCCCTTCTCTAGTAGCTCCTTGGGGTATAAGCCCAGTAGTAGTATGGCTGGGTCAAAGGGTATGCACATTTTGATAACTTTTTGGGCATAATTCCAGATTGCTCTCCAGAATGGTTGGATTCTTTCACAACTCCACCAACAATGCATCAGTGTCCCAGTTTTCCCACAGCCCCTCCAACATTCATCGTTATTTGTTCCTGTCATCTTAGCCAATCTGACAGGTGTGTAATGATACCTCAGAGTTGTCTTAATTTGCATTTCTCTGATCAATAGTGATTTGGAACACTCTTTCATATGAGTGGAAATAGTTTTAATTTCATCATCTGAAAATTGTCTGTTCATATCCTTTGACCATTTATCAATTGGAGAATGGCTTGGTTTCTTATAAATTAAAGTCAATTCTCTGTATATTTTGGAGATGAGGCCTTTATCAGAAACTTTAACTGTAAAAATTTTTTCCCAATTTGTTACTTCCCTTCTAATCTTGTTTGCATTAGTTTTGTTTGTGCAGAAACTTTTTAATTTGGTGTAATCAAAATGTTCTATTTTGTGATCAATAATGGTCTCTAGTTCTCCCTTGGACACAAACTCCTTCCTCCTCCACAAGTCTGAGAGGTAAACTATCCCATGTTCCTCCAATTTTTTTATGATTTCGTTCTTTATGCCTAAATCTTGGACCCATTTTGATCTAATCTTAGTATGTGGTGTTAAATGTGGGTCCATGCCTAGTTTCTGCCATACTAATTTCCAGTTTTCCCAGCAGTTTTTGTCAAATAATGAATTCTTATCCCAAAATTTGGGATCTTTGGGTTTGTCAAAGATTAGATTGCTATTTTTATTCACTATCTTGTCCTGTGAACCTAACCTATGCCACTGATCAACTAGTCTATTTCTTAGCCAATACCAAATGGTTTTGGTGACTGTTGCTTTATAATATAGCTTTAAATCAGGTACACTTAGACCACCTTCCTCTGACTTTTTTTTCATTAGTTCCCTTGCAATTCTCGACCTTTTATTCTTCCATATGAATTTTGTTGTTATTTTTTCTAGGTCATTAAAATAGTTTCTTGGGAGTCTGATTGGTATAGCACTAAATAAATAGATTAGTTTGGGGAGTATTGTCATCTTTATTATATTCGCTCGGCCTATCCAAGAACATTGAATGTCTTTCCAATTATTTAAATCTGACTTTATTTTTGTGGCAAGTGTTTTGTAATTTTGCTCATATAATTCCTGACTCTCCTTTGGTAGATATATTCCCAAATATTTGATACTATCGACTGTTATTTTGAATGGAATTTCTCTTTGTATCTCTTGCTGTTGGATTGTGTTGGTAATGTATAAAAATCCTGAGGATTTATGTGGATTTATTTTGTATCCTGCGACTTTGCTAAAATTCTGAATTATTTCTAATAGCTTTTTAGCAGAGTCTTTGGGGTTCTCTAAGTATACCATCATGTCATCTGCGAAAAGTGACAATTTGATTTCTTCATTTCCTACTCTAATTCCTTGGATCTCTTTCTCGGCTCTTATTGCCAAGGCTAGAGTTTCTAGTACTATATTGAATAGTAATGGTGATAGTGGGCAACCTTGTTTCACTCCTGATCTTACAGGGAAAGGTTCTAGTTTATCACCATTACATATGATGTTTACTGAAGGTTTTAAATATATGCTCCTTATTATTTTAAGGAATAGTCCATTTATTCCTATACTCTCAAGCGTTTTTAGTAGGAATGGATGTTGGATTTTATCAAATGCCTTTTCTGCATCTATTGAGATGATCATATGGTTTTTATTAATTTGATTATTAATATGGTCAATTATACTAATAGTTTTCCTAATATTAAACCAGCCCTGCATTCCTGGTATAAATCCCACTTGGTCATAGTGTATTATCCTGGGGATGATTTTCTGAAGTCTATTTGCTAATATTTTATTTAAGATTTTAGCATCAATATTCATTAAGGAAATTGGTCTATAGTTTTCTTTCTCAGTTTTCGATCTACCTGGTTTAGGTATCAGTACCATGTCTGTGTCATAGAAGGAATTTGGTAGGACTCCTTCAATCCCTATTTTTCCAAATAGTTTACATAGCATTGGAGTTAGTTGTTCTTTAAATGTTTGGTAGAATTCACCTGTAAATCCATCTGGTCCTGGGGACTTTTTCTTAGGAAGTTGGTTAATAGCTTGGTCTATTTCTTTTTCTGAGATGGGACTATTTAGACTACTTACTTCTTCCTCTGTTAATCTGGGCAAGCTATATTTTTGAAGGTATTCTTCCATTTCATTTAAGTTATCGAATTTATCGGCATAAAGTTGAGCAAAGTAGCTCCTAACTATTGTTCTAATTTCCTCTTCATTAGTGGTGAGTTCACCCTTTTCATTTTCAAGACTATCAATTTGCTTTTTCTCTTTCCTTTTTTTAATCAGGTTTACTAAGGGTTTGTCTATTTTGTTGGTTTTTTCATAAAACCAACTCTTAGTTTTATTAATTAATTCAATAGTTTTTTTACTTTCAATTTTATTAATCTCACCTTTTATTTTTTGAATTTCAAGTTTTGTGTTTGTCTGGGGGGTTTTAATTTGTTCCTTTTCTAGCAATTTTAGTTGTAAACCTAATTCGTTGGCCCTCTCTTTCTCTATTTTATGCAGGTAGGCCTGTAGAGATATAAAACTTCCCCTAATTACTGCTTTGGCTGTATCCCACACATTTTGGTATGATGTCTCATTATTGTCATTTTCTTGGGTGAAGTTATTAATTATGTCTATGATTTGCTGTTTTACCCACTCATTCTTTAGTATAAGATTATTTAGTTTCCAATTATTTTTTGGTCTATTTTCCCCTGGCTTTTTATTAAATGTTATTTTGATTGCATTATGGTCTGAAAAGGATGCATTTACTATTTCTGCCTTACTGCATTTGATTTTGAGGTTTTTATGCCCTAGTATATGATCAATTTTTGTATAGGTTCCATGAACTGCTGAGAAGAAAGTATATTCCTTTCTGTCTCTATTTAGCTTTCGCCAAAGATCTATCATATCAAACTTTTCTAGTATTCTATTTACCTCTTTGACTTCTTTCTTATTTATTTTGTGGTTTGATTTATCTAATTCTGAGAGTGCAAGGTTGAGATCTCCCGCTATTATAGTTTTGCTATCTATTTCCTCTTGCAGCTCTCTTAATTTCTCTTTTAAGAATTTAGATGCTGCACCACTTGGTGCATACATGTTTAATATTGATACTGCTTCACTATTGATGCTTCCCTTTAGCAGGATATAATGCCCTTCCTTATCTCTTTTAATTAGATCAATTTTTGTTTTTGCTTGATCTGAGATGAGGATGGCTACTCCTGCTTTTTTGGTTTTGCCTGAAGCATAATAGATTCTGCTCCACCCTTTTACTTTTAGTTTGAATGTCTCATCCTGTTTCAGGTGTGTTTCCTGTAAACAACATATAGTAGGATTCTGACTTTTAATCCAGTCTGCTAACTGCTTCCTCTTTATGAGGCAGTTTGCCCCATTCACATTTATGTTTAGAAGGACTAATTCTATATTGCTTGCCATCCTATTAACCCCTGCTTATGCTTTTCCCCTTTCCTTCCCTTTTACCCTCCTATCCAGTATTAAACTGGTGAACACCACTTGCTTTTCACAGCCCTCCCTTTTTAGGATCCCTCCCCCACCTTAAAGATCCTCCCCTTATTTTACCCCTTTTCCTCGAAATTACTGTATTCCCTTCCCCTTAGCTTACTCCTTCCCTTTCACTTTTCAATGAAGTGGAAGAAGTTTCACCATAAATCGAATATGTCTATTGATACACGCTATGTTCATCTCCCTCCTTTCTTTCTCTCAGATATAATAGGTTACCTTTGCCTCTTCATGAGATGTAGTACCACCACTTTATACTTTTTTATGATATAATCTCCTTTCCACCTCTAGTTTCTAAGACAAATTGTACATATGTTCTTTACATATTTTTTTGACAGAAGTATAGTTCTCAAGATTTCTTTTTACCTTTTTTTAGAAGTCTCTTGAGTTCTGTATTTGAAGATCAAACCTCTTATGTAGGTCTGGTTTTTTCATCAAAAATAGATGGAATTCATTTATTTCGTTAAATGTCCATCTTCTTCCCTGGAAAACGATGCTCATTCTTGCTGGGTAAGTTATTCTTGGCTGCATACCAAGTTCCTTAGCCTTTCGGAATATCATGTTCCAGGCCCTGTGTTCTTTTAATGTGGACGCTGCTAGATCCTGGGTTATCCTTATTGTGGATCCTCCATATCTGAATTGTTTTTTTCTAGCAGCTTCCAATATCTTTTCCTTTGTCTGATGGTTCTTGAACTTGGCCACTATATTTCTTGGCGTTTTGATTTTGGGGTCCCTTTCAGTAGGTGATCGATGAATTTTCTCAATGTCTATTTTACCCTCTGTTTCCAAAACGTCTGGGCAGTTCTCTTTGATAATTTCCTCGAAAATGGTGTCCAAGCTCTTTTTTTCCTCCCATTTTTCAGGGAGTCCGATTATTCTCAAATTGTCTCTCCTGGATCTGTTTTCCAGGTCTGTTGTCTTTCTGGTAAGGTACTTGACAGTCTTTTCAATTGTTTCATTTCTCTGGTTTTGCTTGACTCCCTCTTGGTTTCTCCTTGAGTCATTCATTTCTACTTGTTCCAGTCTAATTTTCAATGATGTATTTTCTTCACTCACTTTTTTTATATCTCTTTGTAATTGTCCAATTGAGTTTTTATCTTCTATGGAATTTTTTTCCATTTTATCCATTTTATTTTTTAGAGAGCTGATTTCTTTTTCCAGCTCTCTAATCCTGTTTTCCTTGGAGTTGTTTACCTTTTCCAGCTCACTAATCTTGTTTCTCAGTGATTTGATTTCTTTATCCATTCTGTCTTTGAATGCATGGGATGACTTCTCCAGGCTCTCTTGCCAAGCTTCCCTTTCCTTTTCCCATTTCTCTTCCAGCTCTCTTGTGAGAGCCTTTTTGATTTCCTCTATGAGGTTCTTCTGTATTGAGGAGCAGCTTATATCCCTCCCAGGGGATACATCTGGGGACAGTCTGTTCCTAGTCTCCTCAGCATTTGAAGTCTGCTCCCTCTCCATACAGAAGCTGTCAATGGTTAGAGCCCTTTTGAATTTTTTGTTCATTTTGTCAGAGTAGGAATCAAAGAAAACAAACTGACAAGAGAAACAATTGGTCTGTTTTGCGGGGGATGGGGCTGGATGTTATTAATGGGCTTCCTCTACAGACTGGGGGTAGGGCAGCAGAGAGCCACTAACAGAACAGCAATGACTGTACTGAGTCTGCGCTCTGAAGCTCTGAGAAAGCACCGAGTCAGTCCAGGTGGGGGTTGGGGGTGGCCGAGCTCTGAGAGACGCTGGCTTTCTGGGGTTTTAATCTTCACCTCCAGTGTTTACACCCTCTCCACCGCTCCTGGCCCGCTGCCAAGACGAAGCATCCACCCTGGGGCAAAAGCCCTTTCACAGAAACGGCAGAGATCACACCCCTCCCACTCTGGTCTGAGCTGTGTGAGCTGCCTGTCTTGCTCTGGCTGTCTGCCCTCAGTCTGCGCCCAGTCTGATTGACCCTCCCCCGAACAAACACAGACCTTTTCTGGCGACTTTCAAGGATGTCTTCTCTTGGTGATAATTTGTGGATTTCTTTCTGGGTCAAGCATTAAGTCAGAGGCCTGTCATGAAGTAAGTTCTGAGAGAAAACGAGGAGCTCAAGCAGCTGTCTGCCTCCACGCCGCCATCTTCGAAATAAATTCTAAGAGAAAACATGGAGCTTAAGCAGATGTGTGCCTCCTCTCATCCATCTTGGCCAGAAGTCCCAAAGATATATTAAAGAAGGGAAAGGGACCTGTATGTTAAAAAATGTTTGTGGCAGTCCTTTTTGAAGTGGCCAGAAACTGGAAATTGTATGGATGTCTATCAATTGGAGAATGGCTGAGTAAATTCTGATATATGAATATTATGAAATATTATTGTTCTGTAAGATGATTTCAGAGAGGCCTGGAGAGACTTACATGAACTGATGCTAAGTAAAATGAGCAGAACCGGGAGATCATTATAAAATTCAACAACAATAGTATATAAGGATAAATTCTAATTGAAGTGACTATCTTTGACAATGAGAGGATCCAAAATTAATTCCAATTGATCAGTAATGAACAGAACCAGCTACACTGGTGTGACAGAACACTGGAAAATGAGTGTGGGCCACAACATAGCATTTGCACTCTTTCTGTTATTGTTTGCTTGCATTTTTTTATTTTTTATTTTTCTTCCCAGGTTATTTTTACCTTCTTTCAAAATCTGATTTTTCTTGTGTAGCAAGACAACTGTGTAAACATGTATATGCATATTATATTTAACATATATTTTAATATATTTAACATGTATGGGACTATCGGCCATCTAGGGGAGGAGGTGGAAGAAAAGAGGGGAAAAGTTGGAACAGAAATTTTTGCAAGGGTCAATGTTTTGAAAAATTACCCATGCATATGTTTTGTCAATAAAAAGCTATAATAAAAAAGAGACTTTCTGAGAAGATGGTTGTTATTAATGATAAAACTCAAATCCAAATAAAGTCATATTCCATTTGTTTCATTATGAATTTGTTAATTCATATCGAACAAAAAAAGGTCGAGAATTTCAAGGGAAGTAATGAAAAAAAAATTAAATGAAGGTGGTCAAGCTGTACCTGATCTAGAACTATATTATAAAGCGACAGTCACCAAAACCATTTGGTATTGGCTAAGCAATAGACTAGTTGATCAGTGGAATAGGTAAGGTTCACAGGACACGATAGTGAATAAAAATAGCAATGTAGTATTTGAGAAACCCAAAGATCCCAACTTTGGGGATAAGAATTCATTATTTGACAAAAACTGCTGGGAAAACTGGAAATTAGTATGGTAAAAACTAGGCATGGACCCACATTTAACACTACATACTAATATAAGATCAAAATGGGTCCAAGATTTAGGCATAAAGAATGAGATCATAAATAAATTAGAGAAACATAGGCCAATTTACCTCTCAGACCTGTGGCGGAGGAAGAAATGTTTATCCAGAGGAGAACTAGAGATAATTATTGATCACAAATTAGAAAATTTTGATTACATCAAATTAAAAAGTTTTTGCACAAACAAAACTAATGCAAAAACGATTAGAAGGGAAGTAACAAATTGGGAAAACATTTTTACAGTTAAAGGTTCTGATAAAGGCCTCATCTCCAAAATATACAGAGAATTGACTCTAATTTATAAGAAATCAAGCCATTCACCAATTGATAAATGGTCAAAGGATATGAACAGACAATTTTCAGATGATGAAATTAAAACTATTTCCACTCATATGAAAGAGTGTTCCAAATTACTATTGATCAGAGAAATGCAAATTAAGACAACTCTGAGATGCCACTAAACACCTGTCAGATTGGCTAAGATGAAAGGAAAAAATAATGATGAATGTTGGAGGGGATGTGGAAAAACTGGGACACTGATGCATTGTTGGTGGAGTTGTGAAAGAATCCAACCATTCTGGAGAGCAATCTGGAATTATGCCCAAAAAGTTATCAAACTATGCATACCCTTTGACCCAGCAGTGCTACTACTGGGCTTATATCCCAAGGAAATACTAACGAAGGGAAAGGGACCTCTATGTGCCAAAATGTTTGTGGCAGCCCTTTTCATAGTGGCTAGAAACTGGAAAATGAATGGATGTCTATCAATTGGAGAATGGTTGGGTAAATTATGGTATATGAATGTTATGGAATATTATTGTTCTGTAAAAAATGACCAGCAGGAGGAATACAGAGAGGCTTGGAGAAACTTACATCAACTGATGCTGAGTGAAACGAGCAGAACTAGGAGATCATTATACACTTCAACAATGATACTGTATGAGGATGTATTCTGATGGAAGTGGATATCTTCAACATAGAGAAGAGCTAATCCAATTCCAATTGATCAATGATGGACAGAATCAGATACACCCAGAAAAGGAACACTGGGAAATGAGTGTAAACTGTGAGCATTTTTGTTTGTTTGTTTGTTTTTGTTTTGTTTTGTTTTTCTTCGCAGATTATTTTTTACCTTCTGAATATAATTCTTCCTTTGTAACAACAACAACAACAAAATTCAGTTCTGCACATATATATTGTACCAAGCATATACTATAAGATATTTAATATGTATGGGAATGCCTGCCGTCGAGGGGAGGGTGTGGAGGGAAGGAGGGGAAAAATTTGGAACAGAAGGGAGTACAAGGGATACTGTAGTAAAAAAAATCTATGTATATGTACTGTCAAAAAATGTTAAAATTATAAAATTAATAAAAATTACTTTTCTTTGCTAGTGTTCTTATAAGACTAGGCATTGTTGGATAAAAATCATTCTAGTTGTGAAATAAAAGTATTTGGCTTTAAATTCACCTCTGATGTGACTTAGTCACATAATCTTCCTTGACCTCAATATTCTTACACCAAAAATTAGGTAAATAGTTCAAATAGATTGTTTATGAATATTGTCCCAATTCTAGATCAATGATTCTAATAAAAAGCATATTAGTTTTATATCAGGAAGAAGAAACACTTTGTAATTGGAATAGAAGAAAAACAGGAAATTAATAAAAAAAAGAACTTTTCAATATGTAGTAAATTCAATATAAAGTATGGTTTGAATCTTGAAATATTTTAAACAGGTAATATCATAACTTAGTCACAGGAATCATCCTTTGAATAAATATTAAATGATGAGGATGGAACTTTGGAGTAGTGTATTTAAAAGAAGTACACTTGAAAGAAGTTGTTAACTCAGTTGAATTCATGAGACAACGGTTATCTAGTTTACATATACTTAGTACTTAGCATGGTGATGCAATAGTTCTACAACTGATGTAATTGTAATAGGGTATTTGAACTGAGGACTAAGTTAGCCACAGATATTCTATCTTTGACTAACCTTATGGCTCTCCTGCTTCATCCACTAAGATAAAGACTGGGCCAGAATTAAGATTTGATTTTATTCTTGACTATTCTTGTGGTGATTTTTCTGCTGAGATCAAGGTTGGTCCCAAGGCTCTCCAGAAAGCTAGCCCAGACATTATAATTAAAATAATTTTTAAGAGTGTATTTTTATTATACCTTTGGAATACCTAGACATTTCTTGGGAAATTGAGAGATAGAGAATGGATCAATTAAAAATAGACAATCCCTTGTCTTCTAGAATATGATATTCCAGGCCTTCTTACCCTTTATTGTAGATGCTACTAATCCTGGGTAATCCTGATTGTTGTCCTTGATAAATAAATTGTTTTCATCTGGCAGCTTGTAGTATTTTTACTTTGAGATTATAGTTCTGGAGTTTTGCAACATTGTTCCTTGGGATTTTCTTTGGGAGATCTCTTTGTAGAAATGATTGATGGATTCTTTTCATGACTATTTCATTCTAGGATTACCTTATATCAGAACAGTTTTCTTTGATAGTCTCTTGAAGAATGCTATCTAGGTTCTCCTTTTGGTCATGACCTTCAGGATGATCAATATTTTTTATATTGTCTAAGATGGATTTTCTAGGTCTGCCATTTTTTAAAGGAGGTATTTTATATTTTCCTCCATTTAAAATATTTTTCATCTGTTTGACTTATTTTATATGTCCCACAGAGTCATTAGCTTCTATTTGTCTGGTTCTAGTTCTTAATGGGTGATTTTCTTTAGTTAACTTTTATATCTTTTTCCATTTTATTAATTCTAATTTTCAAGGTGTTGTTTCTTCAGTAAATTGATTTTTAATTTGTATGTGGCCAACTGTATTTTTAAGGAATTGTTTTCTTCAATTTTTGTTGTTCCTTTTCCAAGCTGTTTGCTCTCTATTGTATACTTTTCATTTCTTTTCTCAGTTTTTTCTTCTACTTCTCTTATTTGCCTTTTTAAAGTCTTTTATGAGCACTTCCAATAATCCTATCTGGCTTAAGACCAATTCTTATCATTCCTTGAGATTTCTTCTGTGAACATTTTGTCCTTGTCTGAGTTGGTGTTTTGGTCATCCTTGTCCTCATTGTAGCTTTTCATGCTCAAGATCCTTTTCTGTTTCTTGCTCATTTCTTTTATTTTTCCTCCCCCCTCATATTTTGTGACTTTTTATGGCCGATTCTGAGGTACAGGGAACAATGTCCTAAGCTTCTTATATAGTTTGGAGCTTTGTTTTGAGCACAGGGGCCCCTTGTGTTTGGTGCATTGTTCATAGCAAGGGTTGGTCCTATCTGCTTTCTCTAGGAAATCCTGTTTTTTCTAGGCTGTCAATTTGTCTTCTGTTCTGGAAACTGGAGGCTGCCCCATTAGTCTCTTCATCTACTGAGCCAGGATCAAGGGTGTTCAGTTGCTGGTCTGCTGTGATTAAGATCCTCCTACTGGATAGCATCTGAGCTAAGCTGAATGCACCTTTCACCTTTTTTTTTTTTTCTTTTTCTTTTTTTTTTTTTTTTTTTTTTTTTTTTTTGTGTGAGACTGATCTTTCTTTAAGTCAGTCAATTCTTTCTTGAGCTGAAGAGTGATTTCATTCTATCAGACTCTCTTCAGAGGCTTGGTTTCATGAGGTTTTTGAGAGAAACTGAAAAAGCTCAAGCAGCTTATTTGTCATCTTGGCTCCACTTCTGGAACTTGACTTCCTATTGTTTCAAGGATCAAATTTAAAATTCTCTGGTAATCAAATATAATTATAACTTAGTCTCCTCCTAGCATTCCTACTTTTCTAAACTTCTTCCACCTTATAGATCCCTGACATATACTGTATGATCTAATTGTACTGGACTCTTGGCTCACCTATCAAGAAGACATACTGTCTCTCAGCTTTGGCTATTACCTTTGAGAATCCTTCATTCCTGGAATGTTGCATCTCTCCCACCTTGACCACTGACCTCTCTGACTTCTTTTAATTCTCAACTAAAATTCACTTTCTAAAGAAAGCCTTTTTTAACACTTCCTAATTTCAGTGATTTCCCTCTTTAAATTATTTCTGATTTATTCTATCTACTTATCTATCCATATATAAATGTATTTGCATGTTGTCTATTCCATTTTACTATAAACTAATTTAAATGAAAAACTATTTTTTCTCTTTTTCTTTCAAATCCTTAGTATTTAGCATAGTACCAGGAACATAGTAAGTACTTAACTGTTTATTGAGTTGAATTTAAGTAATATCGCTATAAAAGTGGGAAGAGTTTTGCTATAACTTAAACTTTTCTTTCATATTAACTATTCAAATGATTGTAGAAAAGAAACAAAGTTTATGGTTGGGTATATAGAAATACATTTTTAAAAAAGGAGGAAATAGGAAAGGGGAAGAGGAAGAGAAAAAGGTATAGGACAGATTTACAGAAGGAATATCCATGAGCAATACAAATTTAAATCCAGATGGACAGTTAAGAAGAGGGCCTTAAAAGGAAAGAAAAGTAAGAATTTGTGATTGAATTCTGTGCATAAGGAGAAGATGGGTAGATAACTTGAAACTGAATCAAACATTCAGTCTGGCCAATTTTTTGCTCTATATACTTCTTCCAGGTAAAGAAGGACTGGTAGTGAGAGGGAAAAGTGTTTAGTATAACAGAATGGAACAAAATGTAATATTATCTTCTTAAACAAGTCACACACTTGTTTGTGTAGAAAGAAGAGTTTAAAAAAATGGAATAGAAAGCAGAATTCAACAATATGTCATTTATAAGAAAAATATTTGAAATATAAAGATAAACTCAGCTAAATAGTAGATGGAGCAAAATCTATTATGCTTCCTCTAAACACACACACACACACACGCACGCACGCATGCACGCACGCTTGCACATGCAAGTAGCAATCCCCATCTCAGATAAAGCAATATTAAAACCAAGTTACAATTAAAGAGGTAAAGGAAGCTAAATTTTGCTAAAAAAACATTGTCATAGAGAATGCTATAGAGAATCTAAGTACTTAACAATGCACATAACAAATTGAATATCATCTAAATATTTAAAGAAAGTCTAATTGAGTTATAAAGGAAAACAGGTAGCAAAGTATAATAGTATAATAGTGGAGGCACTTCAATTTACTCCTTTCTAACCCAGACAAATCTGAGTAAAATAAAAAAGAATGAAGTCAGGAACATTGAATGTCTGACATTTAGGAAAAAAAAAGATATATAGATATAGATCTATCTATCTATCTATCTATCTATATCTATATCTATCTATATCTATATATCATGTGATTAGTGAATTAGCATATAAAATACACATACACACACTCACACATGTTTCTGTATGTGCCAAACTTTTGGGGACATAATCAAATAAAAGATATACAAAAAAAGAGATATAAAAGAACACTATAACAAGGATTAGGAATAGAATTTATTAGGAAAAAAAGGTGGGATTGATCACACACAGTAGCAACCAGCAATAAAGTCAAATTTAAAGATTCAGTTAAGAGAGAAATTTACATGTCAGCCACAATAATATTGTTTTAGATGCATGACTACATATATATATATATATATATATATATATATATATATATATATATATATATATATATATATATATATGTATGTATGTATGCATGTATGTGTCTGTATCTGTGTATATGTATATCTATATTATGTGTTTATAAATAAAGATATTTGTTCTTAACTATAGCTTGCTTGGGGGAGGTGGAGGGGATGAAAAGGGAAAAAGAATAAAGTAAAAAGTTCTTAGCAGCAAACAAAAGAATAATCTGCAAGGAAGAAAAGATAGACAGTCATGTATTCTATTGTTATATATGCTTTCTTAAAATGGAAATTTATTACTACATATTTTAAATCCTCCCTTATGTTTTGCTGGGCACATGAAAATATTTGGGTTTTTTTCTCCCTATTCTGTCTTTATTTCTTTTTTCTATTTTGTTTTTTTTTTCCTTATTTTGTCTTTGTTTTAATCCACAAATAAAAAAGAATGAGATTAGAATGCAATAAACTTTTGTTCCAAAGCCTGTTAAAAAAAAAATTCAAGGTACAAAATTAATTTATTATCTTTTCTTTTAAACTCTTAGCTCTTCTAAATTTCCCTGTCACTATTAGGGCACCGCCATCCTCCTAGTCACTCAGGCTCCCAGGACAAATTTTAATTTTTACTCTTTACTCTCTCACAATTCCCCACTCCAATTTCTTGTCAAAGTCTATGATTTCACTTTAGCAGCAATTCTGTCATATGCTATTTTCTCTCTTCTGATATTGACACCATCTTGGTGTAAATCTTCACATTTTCTTACCTGGATTTTTACAATAGCTTGTTGATTGGTCTGCACACCACAAATCTTCCAGTTCATCCTTCATTCAATTATCAAAGTGATTTTCCTAAAATGGTGGTCCAATTATGTCATCTCCCTACTTGGCAAACTCTCACAATTCCTGTTGCTTCCAGAATGAAATGCAAAATCATCTGTTTGATATTCAAGGCATTCATAACCAGTCCCACCCTTACCTTTCCTGTGTTTTGATATTGTTACTCTGTATGCTACTTAATCTTCAAGTCAATTACACTGGTCTTCTTCCTATTTTGAAAATAAGACACTATTTTCTCAGATCTAGATCAGATTTTTTCTTCTTGCGCCCCATATCTGCAACTCAATCTATCCTTGTCTTTGCTTGCTGTTTTCCTTCAATTTTCTCAACCTTCTGTAGTAACACTTTCCCAAACCTTCTCAATTCTAAGGTCCTGTTTCTGTTCATTATTTCTTATATATCTTGCTTATATCATGTTTCTACAAATTTATTTTCATCTTGCCTCTTCCATTGGATTTTGAACTCTTGGAGGGCAAGAACTAGTCTTGGTTGTATTGCTTTTTAAAAATTTTTTTATTAATTTTTATAATTATAACATTTTCTTTGACAGTACATATTCATAGGTAATTTTTTACAACGTTATCTGTTGTACTCCCTTCTGTTCCAAATTTTTCCCCTCCTTCCCTCCACACCCTCCCCTAGATGGAAGGCATTCCCATACATATTAAATATTTTATAATATATCCTAGGTACAATATATATGTGCAGAACCGAATTTTGTTGTTGTTGTTGCAAAGGAAGAATTGTATTCGGAAGCTAAAAATAATCTGGGAAGAAAAACAAAACAAAATAAAACAAAACAGTGCTCACAGTTTATACTCATTTCCCAGTGTTCCTTTTCTGGATGTAGCTGATTCTGTCCATCATTGATCAATTAGAATTGGATTAGCTCTTCTCTATGTTGAAGATATCCACTTCCATCAGAATGCATCCTCATACGGTATCATTGTTGAAGTGTATAATGATGTTCTGGTTCTGCTCGTTTCACTTAGCATCAGTTGATGTAAGTCTCTCCAAGCCTCTCTGTATTCCTCCTGTTGGTCATTTATTACAGAACAATAATATTCCATAACATTCATATACCTTAATTTACCCAACCATTCTCCAATTGATGGACATCCATTCATTTTCCAGTTTCTAGCCACTATGAAAAGGGGTGCCATAAATATTTTGGCACATACAGGTCCCTTTCCCTTCGTTAGTATTTCCTTGGAATATAAGCCCAGTAGTAGCACTGCTGGGTCAAAGGGTATGCATAGTTTGATAACTTTTTGGGCATAATTCCAGATTGCTCTCCAAAATGTTTGGATTCTTTCACAACTCCACCAACAATGCATCAGTGTCCCACTTTTCCCACAGCCCCTCCAACATTCCTCATTATTTGTTCCTGTCATCTTAGCCAATCTGACAGGTGTGTAATGATATCTCAGAGTTATCTTAATTTGCATTTCTCTGATCAATAGTGATTTGGAACACTCTTTTATATGAGTGGAAATAGTTTTGATTTCATCATCTGAAAATTGTCTGTTCATATCCTTTGATCATTTATCAATTGGAGAATGGCTTGATTTCTTATAAATTAGAGTCAATTCTCTGTATATTTTGGAGATGAGGCCTTTATCAGAACCTTTAACTGTAAAAATGTTTTCCCAACTTGCTACTTCCCTTCTAATCTTGTTTGCATTAGTTTTGTTTGTATAGAAACTTTTTAATTTGGCGTAATAAAAATTTTCTATTTTGTGATCAATAATGATCTCTAGTTCTCACTTGGACATAAACTCCTTCCTCCTCCACAAGTCTGAGAGGTAGACTATCCCATGTTCCTCCAATTTATGTATGATTTCATTTTTTAATGCCTAAATCTTGGACCCATTTTGATCTTATCTTAATATGTGGTGTTAAATGTGGGTCCATGCCTAGTTTCTGCCATACTAATTTCCAGTTTTCCCAGCAGTTTTTGTCAAATAATGAATTCTTATCCCAAAAGTTGGGATCTTTGGGTTTCTCAAACACTAGATTGCTATTTTTATTCACTATTGTGCCCTGTGAACCTTACCTATTCCACTGATCAACTAGTCTATTGCTTAGCCAATACCAAATGGTTTTGGTGACTCTTGCTTTATAATATAGTTCTAGATCAGGTACAGCTAGACCACCTTCATTTAATTATTTTTCATTACTTCCCTTGAAATTCTTGATCTTTTTTTGTTCCATATGAATTCTGTTGTTATTTTTTTCTAGGTTATTAAAATAGTTTCTTGGAAGTCTGATTGGTATAACACTAAATAAATAGATTAGTTTGGAGAGTATTGCCATCTTGATTATATTCACTCGGCCTATCCAAGAGCACTGAATGTCTTTCCAATTATTTTAATCTGCCTTTATTTTTGTGGCAAGTGTTTTGTAATTTTTCTCATATAATTCCTGACTTTCCTTTGGTAGATATATTCCCAAATATTTTATACTATCGACTGTTATTTTGAATGGAATTTCTCTTTGTATCTCTTGCTGTTGGATTGTGTTGGTAATGTATAAAAATGCTGAGGATTTATGTGGATTTATTTTGTATCCTACCACTTTGTTAAAATTCCGAATTATTTCTAATAGCTTTTTAGCAGAGTCTTTGGGGTTCTCTAAGTATACCATCATGTCATCTGCAAAGAGTGATAGTTTGATTTCCTCATTTCCTACTCTAATTCCTTGAATCTCTTTCTCGACTCTTATTGCCGAGGCTAGCATTTCTAGTACTATATTGAATAGTAATGGTGATAGTGGGCAACCTTGTTTCACTCCTGATCTTACTGGGAAAGGTTCTAGTTTATTGTCATTACATATGATATTTACTGACGGTTTTAAATATATGCTTGTTATTATTTTAAGGAATAGTCCATTTATTCCTATACTCTTAAGCATTTTTAGTAGGAATGGATGTTGGATTTTATCAAATGCTTTTTCTGTATCTATTTAGATGATCATATGGTTTTTATTAATTTGATTATTAATATGGTCAATTATACTAATAGTTTTCCTAATATTAAACTAGCCCTGCATTCCTGATATAAATCCTATTTGATCATAGTGTATTATCCTGGGGATGATTTTCTGAAGTCTTTTTGCTAATATCTTAGTTAAGATTTTAGCATCAATATTCATTAAGGAAATTGGTCTATAGTTTTCTTTCTCAGTGTTCGATCTTCCTGGTTTAGGTATCAGTACCATGTCTGAGTCATAAAAGGAATTTGGTAGGACTCCTTCAATCCCTATTTTTTCAAATAGTTTATTTAGCATTGGAGTTAGTTGTTCTTTAAATGTTTAGTAGAATTCACATGTGAATCCATCTTGTCCTGGGGATTTTTTCTTAGGAAGTTGGTTAATAGCTTGTTCTATTTCTTTTTCTGAGATGGGACTATTTAGACTAATTGCCTGCTCTGGCTTGCCTGCCCTCAATCTGTGCCCAGTCCGTTTGACCCTCCCCCAAGCAAACACAGACCTTCTCTGGCGAATTTCAAGGATGTCTTCTGTTAATGAATATTTGTGGGTTTCCTTTCTGGTCAAGCATTAACTCAGATGCTTGTCATGAAGTAAGTCCTGAGAGAAAACATGGAGCTGAAGCAGCTGTCTGCCTCCAAGCCACCATCTTGGCCGGAAGTCCGGAAGATGATATTTTTAACATATTGAATTGAATTTTATCAGATTGGATTAAATTAAATCAGGAGGAAGAGGCAAAAGAATACAAGTATAATTTCACAATCATTTATTAAGTATTATTAGATGTCAAGCATTGTGTTTAGAGGTGAAAGAGATTAGCTATAGATAGGAAAAAGTGAATGATTATTTAATAGACTTTTTTTTTTTGATGAAAAAATATGCATAAGACCATAGATATAAGAAGTGTTTCTTCAGAGGTGGAGCCAAGATGGTGGAGAAGCTAGATGGAACTTTCTAATCTCTCTAATTCCCTTTCTACCAAATATTTAATTCAGCCTCAAAAAAAGCTCTTGACTGGTAAAACCCATGAAGATTTCAAATACAAAACTTACCAGTGGAAGAGAATCTGCAATATCACCAGAAAAGGCTTGATCTGAGTTGGCAGGAGCAGACCAGCACAGAGCAGGGAGAGAAATGGGAGCAGAGTGGCCTCTGCAGTTGGAAAGTTCACATAAAGCTCTCTGCTGTAGCCTGACTGTTTGCTTTGGTGGTGGAGTAGGGGACCAGCAGAGAAGTTGGACCCTGGGGTAGTGGGTACTCTGAGGGATGCCAAAGCCTGAGAGGCTCTGGCTGTGCCCATCCAGGACCGGAAGTGATATAGTGCAGACCATTGCACAGCTCTTCGAGGCATTCGGCAGCGAGGGGCTCATGGAAGGCAGTCACACACAGCAGTGGCACAACCCAGGGCAGCCTTTCATCTGTATAGTGAGGGGCTCGCTAGGGGTAGTGGAATTTCCCCAGCCCTACTATGCTTCCTCAGGCAGGGAAACTTCCCTCACAATGAAGCTCCTGACAGGGCACTTACACAGCCCAGCCCTTAATACCCAGGCATAATCACTTCCCCATGGAGCATTTCCCAGAGCCTCTCTCAGCTCAGCAGTTCCTTTCAGCCCATTGAGAGGGCAAACACAGTCCTTAAACCCATCCTTGCTCTGCTTAGGAAGCTGGTAATCTCCTTGCCTGATGGTAGACCATGGAGGCTTTAAAAAAATGAGCAAAAAGAAGAAAATGATTGAAAACTTCTATGCAGAAAAAGAGCTGGTTTCCAAACCTGAGGAGGCTAATAGCAGACAGCCTCCAGACAATACCCCAAATAATGCTCTCCTAGAGGAAACTATTAAAAATCTAAAGAGAGAATTAGAAGAAAAATGGGGAAAAGAAAGAGAAGCTATGCTAGAGAATAACAATGTCCTGAAATGTGAATTAAAAAAGGTAAAAAACTTCCTGAAATGTGAATTAGAAAAGGTAAACAATTCATAGGAAGTGCAGGGAAACAGAATTAAGGAGTTGAAAAAGGTAAAGAAATCATAGGAAAGTAGGATCTGTGAATTGGAAAAGATATAGAACTCCAAAGAAAGTAGGATTTGTGAATTGGAAAAAGAAAACTCACTAAAAAATAAATTTAGTGAAATGGAAAAAAAAATTCCATGGAGCAAAACAACTCATTTAAAAACTCAACTGGACACATACAAAAAGAAGTTAAAATAGCTAATGAAGAAAATAATTCATTAAAAATCAAAACTGAACAAATAGAAATGATTCACTGAGACACCAAGAATCAGTTAAGCAAAGACAAAAAAATGAAAATCTGCAGAAAAATGTCAGCTAGCTACTTGCCAAAATGACAGACCTGGAAAATAGATCTAGAAGAGACAATCTGAGGATTATTGGACTTCCTGAAAATTATGATGAAAAAAAGAGCCCAGATACTATTTTACAGGAAATCATCAAAGAGAACTGCCCAGAAATAATAGAACCAGAAGGTAAAATAGACATTGAAATAATTCATAGAACACCTTCTGAAAGAGACCCCCCCAAAAAAAAACAAAAACAAAAACAAAAACAAAACAAAACTCCATGGAACATTGTGGCCAAATTTCAGAACTATCAGACTAAAGAAAAAAATATTACAAGCAGCCAGAAAAAAACAATTCAAATACCAAGGTGCCACAATAAGGGTCACTCAAGATCTGGCTGCCTCTACATTAAAGGATTGAAGGGCTTGGAATCTGATATTCTGAAAGGCAAAAGAAATTGGAATATAGCCAAGAATAAACTACCCAGCTAAGTTGAGCATTTGCTTCCATTGAAGAAGATGGAAATTTAATGAAACAGATGAATTCCATATGTTTCTAAGTAAAAAACCAGATCTAAAGAAAAAATTTGATCTCCAACCATAGGACAGAAGAGATGCAGAAAAAGGTAAAAGGGACTCTTGAGAACTGTATTTCTGTTGTGGATATATACATTAAGACTACATGTATAAGTTGATTTTAAGGATATAACAAAAAAAGGGGGGGAATTAGAAATGGAAAGGGGATAGTGTAAGAAAAAGGGGAGATAAAAAGAGGGAAACTACATCCCACAAAGAGGCAAAGAAAACCTATCATATCTGAGGGAAGTTAGAAAGGGGGAGAAACATTGTGTGAACCTTACTCCCATCAGAATTGGCTCAAAGAGAAAGTAATTAACATATTAGTTTTACAGAAAATTCTTTCTACCTCATTAAAAAGAGGGAAAGGAAAAGGGAAAAGGAAAAGAGCAATAAGAAAGGGGAAAGGATTTAAAGGGAGTAGTGAGGGATGTTAAAGGGGGAGGGCTGCGTGATACAAGTGGGGCTCATAAGTTTAATACTGGGGAAGGGGTTTGGGGGTAAGGGAAAAAAGCATACATAAACAGAGGATATTATGATGGCAGGAAATACAGAATTAGTAATTTTAACTGTAAATGTGAATGGGATGAACTCTCCCATTAAACAGAGGTGGATAGACGATTGGATCAAAAGTCAGAACCGTACAATATGTTGTTTACAGCAAACGCATTCAAAGCAGGGAGATACATAGAAAGTAAAGGTAAAAGGTTGGAGCAGAATCTATTATGCTTCAAGTGAAGTAAAAAATCAGGGGTAGCCATCCTTATCTCAGATCAAGCAAAAACAAAAATTGATCTAATCAAAAGAGATAAGGAAGGAAACTATATCTTGCTAAAGGGTAGCATAGACAATGAAGCCATATCAATACTAAACATATATGTACCAAGTGGTAGAGCATTTAACTTCCTAAAGGAGAAGTTAAGAGATTTGCAAGAAGAAATAGACAGCAAAATTATAATAATGGGATATCTCAACCTTGCACTCTAAGAATTAGATAAATCAAACCACAAAACAAATAAGAAAGAAATTAAAGAGGTAAATCAAATATTAGGAAAATTAGATATGATAGATCTTTGGAGAAAACTGAATGGTGACAGAAAGGAGTATACTTTCTTCTCAGCAGTTCATGGAACCTATACAAAAATTGACCATATATTAGGGCATAAAGATCTCAAAATTAAATGCAGGAAGGCAGAAATAGTAAAGGCTTTCTTTTCAAATCAAGATGCAATAAAAACTACATTCATCAAAAAGTTAGGGGCAAATAGATCAAAAAGTAATTGGAAGCTAAATAATCTCATCTTAAAGAATGATTGGGTGAAACAGCAAATTATAGACACGATTAGTAATTTCACTCAAGATAATGACAATGATGAGACATCATACCAAAATTTGTGGGATGTAGCTAAAGGGGTAATCAGGGGAAATTTTATATCTTTAGAGGCTTACTTGAAGAAAATAGAGAAAGATAAGATCAGTTAATTGGGCTTGCAACTTAAAAAGCTAGAAAAAGACCAAATTAAGAACCCCCAATCAAATACTAAATTTGAAATTCTAAAATTAAAAGGAGAAATTAATAATATTGAAAGTAAAAATACTATTGAACTTATAAATAAAACTAAGAGTTGGTTTTATGAAAAAAATAATAAAATAGATAAACTTTTGGTAAATCTGATAAGAAAAAAGAGAAAGGAAAATCAAATTATTAGTCTTAAAAATGGAAAGGGGGAACTGTCCACCAATGAGGAGGAAATTAGAGAAATAATGAGTTACTTTGTCCAACTTTATGCCAATAAATTTGATAACCTAAGTGAAATGGAGGACTACCTCCAAAAAATATAGGCTTTCCAGATTAACAGATGAGGAAGTACATTGCTTAAATAATCCCATTTCAGAAAAAGAAATAGACCAAGCTATTAATCAACTCCCTAAGAAAAATTTTCCAGGACCAGATGGATTCACAGGTGAATTCTACCAAACATTCAAAGAACAATTAGCTCCAATGTTTTATAAACTATTTGAAAAAATAGGGAATGAAGGAGTCCTACCAAATTCCTTTTATGACACAGACATGGTACTGATACCTAAACCAGGTAAGCTGAAAACAGAGAAAGAAAATTATAGAGCAATCTCCCTAATGAATATTGATGCTAAACTCTTAAATAAATTATTAGCAAAAAGACTACAGAAAATCATCCCCAGGATAATACAGTATGACCAAGTGGGATTTATACAAGGAATGCAGGGCTGGTTCAATATTAGGAAAAGTATTATCATAATCGACCATATCAATAACCAAATTAACAAAAACCATATGAGAATCTCAATAGATGTAGAAAAAGCATTTGATAAAATCCAACATCCCATTCCTATTAAAAACACTTGAAAGTATAGGAATAAATGGACTTTTCCTTAAAATAATTAGTAGCATCTATTTAAAACCATCAATAAGCATCATATATAATGGGGAAAGATTGCAACCATTCCCATTAAGATAAGGGGTGAAACAAAGTTGTCCACTATCACCATTACTATTCAATATTGTATTAGAAATGCTAGCTTTGGCAATAAGAGTGGAGAAACATATTAAAGGAATTAGAGTAGGTAATGAGGAAACCAAATTATCACTCTTTGGTGATGATATGATGTTATACATAGAAAACCCCAAATATTCAACTAGATAGCTATTAGAAATAATCCACACCTTTAGCAAAGTTGCAGGATACAAAATAAATCTGCATAAATCATCAGCATTCTTATATGTCACTAAGAAAGTCCAACAGAGTTACAGAGAGAAATCCCATTTAAAGTAACTACTGATAGTATAAAATATATAGGAATCTATCTGCCAAGGGAAAATCAGAAACTATATGAGCAAAACTACAAAACACTTTCCACAGAAATTAAGTCCGATCTAACCAATTGGAAACATATTAAATGCTCTTGGATAGGGCGAGCAAATATAATAAAGATGACAATACTACCTAAACTAATCTATTTATTTAGCGCTATACCAATCAGACTCCCAAAAAAAGTATTTTAATGACCTAGAAAAAATAACAACAAAGTTCATATAGAAAAACAAAAGGTCAAGAATTTCAAGGGAATTAATGAAAAAAAAAATCAAATGAAGGTGGCCTACCTATACCAGATCTAAAATTTTATTATAAAGCAGGGTTACCAAAAATATTTGGTATTGGCTAAGAAATAGAGTAGTTGATCACTGGAATAGGTTAGGTCCAAAGGACAAAATAATCAATAACTCTAACAACCTAGTGTTTGACACACCCAAAGACTCCAGCCTTTGGGATAAGAACTCAATGTTTGATAAAAATTGCTGGGAAAATTGGAAATTTATATGGCAGAAACTAGGCATTGATCCACACTTAACACCGTACACCAAGATCAGGTCAAAATGGGTTCATGACCTAGGAATAAAGAATGAGATTATAAATAAATTAGAAGAACATAGGATAGTTTACCTCTCAGACCTGTGGAAGAGGAATGAATTCATGTTCAAAGAAGAACTAGAGGTCATTATTGATCACAGTAGAAATCTTTGATTATATCAAATTGAAAAGTTTTTGTACAAACAAAATCAATGCAGATAAGATTAGAAGGGAAACAATAAACTGGGAAAACATTTTTATAGTCAAAGGTTCAGATAAAGGCCTCATTTCAAAAATGTATAAAGAATTGACTCTAATATATAAGAAATAAAGCCAATCTCCAATTGATAAATGGTCAAAGGCTATGAACAGACAATTCTCAGATAAAGAAATTAAAACTATTTCTAGTCATATGAAAAGATGCTCCAAATCATTATTAATCAGAGAAATGCAAATTAAGACAACTCTGAGATAACCACTACACACCTGTCAGATTGGTTAGAATGACAGGGAAAGGTAATGCAGAATGTTGGAGGGAATGTGGGAAAATAGGGACAATAATAATACATCGTTGGTGGAACTGTGAATACATCCAGCCATTCTGGAGAGTAATTTGGAACTATGCTCAAAAAGTTATCAAACTGTGCATACCCTTTGACCCAGCAGTGTTACCACTGGGTTTGTATTGCAAAGCGATCTTAAAGAAGGGAAAGTGACCTATATGTGTAAGAATGTTTGTGGCAGCCCTCTTTGTGGTGGCCAGAAACTGGAAACTGAGTTGATACCCATCAATTGGAGAATGGCTGAATAAATTGTGATATATGAATATTATGGAATATTATTGTTCTGTAAGAAATGACCAACAGGATGATTTCAGAAAGGCCTGGAGACTCTTACCTGAACTGAGTGAAATGAGCAGGACCAGGAGATCATTATATACTTCAACAACAATACTGTATGATAATCAATTCTGATGAACGTGGCCCTCTCTAACAATGAGATGAACCAAATCAGTTCCAATAGAGCAGTAATGATCTGAACCAACTACACCCAGCGAAAGAACTCTGGGAGTTAACTATGAACCACTACATGGAATTTCCAATCCCTCTAATTTTGTCCACCTGCATTTTGGATTTCCTTCACAGGCTACATATACACTATTTCAAAGTCTGATTCTTTTTGTTCAGCAAAACAACTGTTTGGTTATGTATACATATATGGTATTTAATTTATACTCTAACATATTTGACATGCATTGGTCGACCTGCCTTCTGGCAGGGGGGAAGGAGGGGAAAAATTGGAACAAAAGATTTGGCAACTGTCAAATTACCCATGCAAATATCTGGTAAATAAAAACTATTAATTAAAAAAAAAGTGTTCCTTCAAAAAGTGTCAGCAATTTTGAGGAGCTTGCCATGGAAAGTCCTATTAGCCAATATTTATTAGCAACAATTAAATAAAATGTTACCAATATTTTAGCCAATTTAGCTAATATTTTAGATCTGTATCTTTGAATGTAATATGGTCAAATATATCACAAGATTAACAAATATCATGTATTGTTCATAGGAAGCTATGAAAAGTAATTATTGAGATTATTTTAATTTAAATAGTATCACACACACCATCCTATAGAATTATTGGTGCTTTATATTATTTTCATGCCAATAGATCAATTTTAATGGCTTTATCATAAAAAATAAAATTATTCCAATTATAATAACAGGAAGAAAAATAAAATTCTTACTAAATTAAAGTTAATAGAAAACAAATTTAGCTAAATCTCCTAATTTTGTATACACATTTTATTAAATTGCATGATATTGAACCAGAAACATTTTTTTTGCTGTAACAAAAAATATATTCACATTCATCCTTTCTATTTTCCTCAACTATAAAACCTTAAAAGATAATATAGTTTACTTTAATGGAAACAGTAAAATATTTGGAGTTAGGAAAGATCTGGAATCAAATATTGATTCTGACACAGGCCACATAATTCTGGACAAATCACTTAATTTCTTAGTACCCTTAGTACTTTTAATAACATTCTGAATTACTGGCAATTTTATCTACGTCAAGAGAGGGAATTTTTCACCTCAGGGCTTTCTTTACCAATGAAATCACAACCAAAACCAAACTGAGAAGTGATATTCTTATGTAAAGGATTCTGTATTCTATAGAATAGCATTTCCCTTTGCAAAAGCATGACTTGCAATAGTAGTTACTACAATTATGATAAGAATTTCTGTATTCACTCAGTATCTGTGGTTAATTAATATGAATTTATTAAGCATTTACTTTGTGACAAACAGTGCTTAAGTGGAGATAAAAAGAAAAGCAACAATGTGATTCTTATCTTCAGATTGCTTATATTATAATGGTAGTCTATATGGTATACTATAATATAGTCTAATGGTATACTATAATGTAGTCTGTAGACACAGATGATCATATAAAATAAAAAAACACTCAGATTTGAGGTAATGACATAAATATTTCATATGGACATAACTACAAAGACACTTCTAGATTATTTTATAGTTAACTAGAGTTTTATGTAGTGCTTATATATGCTAAAATTATCCAAAATATCAAATATTTTTGTAAGATATGGATCATGACAATAAATATTTATAAATTATTTTAAAAATAAATTGATTAAGTAGTATTGTACTTCAAGGTCTACCTTTAGTTGTATTGAAAACTTTTTTTCAATCTCAATCTAATTCTTTAGCAAAGGAGATATTGAAATTCCCTCTTAGAATAGATGATCAGATGGCTTCCAAGGATAGCTTTTGGACACTGTTGGTGTTCTATTTCTAGATGAGTTCATATTAGAATAGAACTGGATACACTATATAGGTTCTACAGATTAAAAATATTTATTGCATATGAATACCTTCCCAGTGACTGTGAGGAAAGTTTTAATTCCCACCACATAATGGTCCATTTGCCTCGAGTGTTTCAGAATGGTTCAATAATCACTAGCCATGTGTGCAGTTTGTTGAATTATTTAAGCTTATTTCCAGGGGGAAAAAAGACAGGGAGGAAGGCAACTGATTCAATGCAAATGAAAAGCTTTTGAAGCTCCCTATGGTGAAGATGTGATTACAGTCAGACAGTTAATAACCTAGACTTAGAAAAATCTGAAGGTTTTAAAACTGTCTGGCCAGTCAGTAAATGAGGTTTTTCCACACTATTGACCAACTGCCATGTGCTTATAATGGTTTCAGATCTGTTTGGAGTTTGAGTGGACCCACAAATGAAACAAGAATACCTCCTCCTTGTACTTTCCATGATTAAGAAAGGAAAAGATTATACAAAATCTCAAAGGTTTTTCTTTTGCTCACTCAGTAGTACATATTGTTATAGCTTGCAAATTAGCAGTTGATTATAGTTGGGTGGGAGACTATTATGCATCTTTTATTGAAGACTAGCAAATTACAGTTGCTTTGGGATCATAATCTATACCTATTCTGGCTGCCATCAACTTCTTTCTGGGGCATTAAAGCCATCCTTGAAGGTCTGTACAAAATATACTACTAATACTTGGACAGAAAGACGGTTTTTAAGGGTTGAGTAAAGGAAGAGAAACACCCAAGTACCTCACTTCTCAGGGATCATACTATAAACCTAAATTAGAAACTCATTATCAATTCTCTTTTTGCATGCTATTCTAAATACATATATGTACATACATACACACCTATAATTATAATTATACTCTACATATACTTTGTACTCTCTTTTATACTCTGATATCTCAATATGGTGTGAAAGTTCTCAATGCAGTATGCCAATGGAGTTTTGTCTCTGTTAGGTTATATTAATTAGGACATGTTTTATAGTACAGATTTGTTTATGGACTCCATCTAAGTTTCAGCGAGTTAAATCTGAAGTTACTAATCATCAAAAGGTTTAATCTCTTTTAATTTAAGAGTGGCTAATTAATTTAGAAGTTTCAACCTAGTATCATGGACAGTCTTGCTTAGCTCAAACATCCAAACCCTGCCTTTAAAATTAACATATGACTTTGAGCAAATCATATATTTCTATCAAATAATCTGTCAAAGACAAAAAAAGCAAATAATTTATTTTCTTAATGGGCTTAAATTCCATGAAATTTATCTATTGATTTATGAAAGATAAAAAAAAAAGCTCTGCTTTCAATGTGCTTATATTCTTTCTTTAGGAATATAGCTATTGAGTAATACATTCCTTTAGAATATAGATTTTTTTAAGAATAGGAATAATTTCATTTTTTCCCTTATAACCCAAAACCTAGCTATAGTGGCAGACACATAGAAAGTACTTTTAAAAGTTTAGTGATTGAGTGATTAATTTACTTGATCCCCCTCTATCTCTGGGCAATTCCCTGGAGATTACTGGAAAATGTAGTTTGTCTGTTTATGGTAGTCACTCCACCTGGGAAATACTGAGTTACAAATAGTGACAGATCTCATGATAAAACAAAAACATTGACATTTGAATCAGAAATATTGGTATTTGATACATATTTCATAGTTTTTTATAAGGATAAGGAAAGTGTATCTATGCATGTTTGCTAAAATATGTCTTAATATGATTTTGAAAATTAATAAATCTTAAGCATTGTTCACATTGTAGTCAATGAGAAAACTGACTCATCCTTTGGAGAAATAATGCCATAATTGAGATGCTTTTGTTTTGTTTATTTTAACAACATCAAGCTAGTCTTAGCTACATAACTGTTTTGACTAAAAATACTGGTTAACTCAAAAACCAGTATAAATGATGTTTGCCACATTTTAATGATAGCCTATTTTTATGGAACATTAAAGATACTTCATTTACATCTCATAGCCCCCTTCTTTAAAAGTAGAAGCAACTTTAGATATAATTTAGTCCACTTCTCTCATTTACAGATGAGGAAACTGAGACCCTGAACAGTTAAATGTTTTAAATAATATACAGTGGCAGGGTTGGGATTTAAATTGAAGTCATCTGACTCCAAATCCATCATTCTTCCAAATGATAGCTCAAATCACTATGTAAATTTTAATAATATGAGGACTACTATGTCCTGGAATAAGGGAAAATAATGAAGATTAAAGAGGAAATAGAGTCTGAGAGAAAATAATTCATATTGTTATAGATTTAGATTTTAGGGACCTTAGGGACACTGAAGACTCTTCCACTGAAAGTGTGTATGTGTTTTAGAATTCAGGTATATGTTGATTTAATAAGATTATTAGAGATAGTTGGAGATTGCTATAATGATGATAATAGTGCAAACCAAAATAATTTTTTTAACTTTGCTTGGATATAATATGCCTCTTCCAAAACAATGATTATTTAGAACAGACTTTGTTTAGTTAAAAGAAAATTTCCCAGACTAGGAGTATACTGAGAGTAGAACAATTCTAAATCCTGCTATGATATCCATTTTAAATATCATGACTTTTCCTTGTCCCTGAAAATACTCATCATCTTTTATTATATTTGAATAATCAGGAGTACGATGAAAATGTTCTATCATATAGAGGAACAATAGAGGCAGAGAGGAACTTTAATTATTCTAAGATGTCAGTAGTGAGCTATTTCAGATTTTAAATGATGAAATCTCTACTGAATTGTCAATGATGTCAGGTTGTGGTAATTTTATATCCATCTTCAGAGAAGAATTTTATTATTCACTTCTCTTTTAAACATGTATAATCCCATAAATCATGCAAAGACAATCTTTAAAGGGAGAGAAGATGAATTGTATTGAAAATACAGTATCTTTTAAGTAGTTGATCTCATTCTCTCTAACCAAATTATTAAAATGCTTGTATCAAAAAAAAAAGAGATGTCTTACCTTTTTAAAAAAAAAAATTCTTATAGCCAAAGTGTTGATCACTTCCCCTCACCAGATTTAATTAGTGGTTTTGACAAAAGGCATCATCTATCTATCAAGTGTATGAACAATTAAGAAAGAAGTCTTGTAATAAGAGTGAGATACACATTGTGGAAAACCTCATATCCTAAAGGAAATACTATAGAGAATTTATGGAAAGACATGGATAAGATTGGAAAAGCATAAGAAAGCTTAGATCAGGGGATCATAGAATTAATAGAACATCAGAGCTAAAGAGAACTTATCCATCATTGATCAAAGTAAGCTTTGTTCATGCTTCATACCAAATGGGTTATGCCAACCTCTCATTGTAAATAAATACACATGTCATACTTGGAAAGAAATTCCTATTATAAATGGGTTTTATAAAAAATTTTAGAAAACAAAACAAACAAAAAACAAAGTACTCATATGAGAAAGAAAATGAGGCTAAATTAACTCTTTACCTCCCAAATTTTATATCTGCAAATTTATTTAAATATAAGTAAGAAAAGAATAAGCTTTCATGCACATTGTTGTTTTGCCATGGATTGTAGTATGTTAACTGGAATTTAGATCATGGATAATTGTAATAGGCATAAATTCTTTTTTGCCTTTTCCAGATAATTGTGAAGAATGGAATATATATTATTACTTCATGATAGAGATAATTAAAAAGTATTCTCCAAAGTTTTATTTTCAGTTTGCAACCACTAAGAGCTATATAACAATTCATATGTTTTTTAACCCGCCACTTCAGCTCAAAGTATTCAATTTGTATTTTGCCCAGAATGAAAATTGTCTATGATGCTCATACAATAATCTTTTTTTTTTCCTGAAGGGATTCATTCAGGTTGTTTCTTCAAAAGCAAAATAAAATAGAGTGTGGAAGTGACATGGTATGTCAAACAATGTATGGACTCATCAAAGGATGATGAGTCATTAGGGAAAGAATGATGCAATCTGCCCAGGTAAAGTGACATTACTATCATCTGGAAGCAAGCACAACTTCAGAATACAAAGCCTTTGTCTTTGATGAAACATTGAAAGAAAGCATTAAGTTTTCTGTACTTGTTGCCTATCTGCTTACCACTATCTTATAAAGTAATTTCCTTCTGTTTTGAGCTCTCATAGCCCAACAAATCATTCCTCATTTTTTAGCTATCACTCACACTATCAGATTTCTGATAACAGTATACCCTGCCATGGTGTGACTTATTTCTATCATCTCTCCCCAGGAATTTACTTATTTATTGGGTCCTGTCTGGATAGGTAGAGAGGAAGTGCAGGACAAGGAATCATGACAGAAGAATGTGAGAGTAGAGAGGAAAGATATGGGCTCAAACTTATTTTGACCACTTCACCAACCATTAACTGTCTGGTCTGAAGAAAATTGATAGATGAATGAAACTTTTCCTTATCTTTAAGATATGGTAATTCTTCTTCTTCTTCTTCTTCTTCTTCTTCTTCTTCTTCTTCTTCTTCTTCTTCTTCTTCTTCTTCTTCTTCTTCTTCTTCTTCTTCTTCTTCTTCTTCTTCTTCTTCTTTTTACTTCATTGTGGTTAAATGAAATTTTGCAGATTACATAGTAAGTATCTGAGGCTGTATTTGAACTCATCCTCCTGACTGCAAAGTCAGTGCTCTATTGAGCTACCTAGCTGCACTAAAGTAGATCTTAATCTTGTTTATATCATGTACCTCTTTGACAGTCTGATGAAGCTTCAATACCTATTCTTGAGAATATTTTTAAATGAATAAAATAAAGCATATAGAATTACAAAAGAAAATGTTATATGATGAATGCATACAACATATAGGTATACACACAGATGTATATATACAAATAAATCTATCTATATATACCTATATAGGTATAGGCAGATAAAAAGTAATTGATGCCATATGAAGAACCCCTCTTATAAAAGGTCAAATTAAAAAAAAACTATAAAAGCATTAAGTTTAAAAATGTTAATTGTTATATAAACAAATATAAAGCATTATCATTATTTACTTGTCTCACACTTATATATGAGAAATTCTTCTGAGTATCACTGTCTCTTTCCTGAAAATATAATCACCATAATGTTGAGAGTCATTGAGTGGTGGTAGTAGATGGAGGACCAACATCAGAGGCAGGAATCACCAGATTCAAATTTGGCCTCTGGTACAAACCAATTGCTATGTGCTAGGCAAATTACAAATTACTAATGCTCTTAGACAATTATCAGTTGTGGAATAGTATTTGAAACTAATCATTAGAGGGAGTTTCCATATTTTCTTCAATGAAAAATTCATAGACCCAAGCCATTTGGTTTTTAATTATTTAATTATTAAATAAATACACTTCCAGAAATCAGAGGATTATATTAGTAGTAATTATCAGATATTAATTCAAATTTTCATTTGAATTTGACTTGCAAATATTGTGAGATTGTAGCCAAAAAGGCCTACATTTTGGAAAACCCTGAATTCAGGGAGATTTTCTTTAGAAATGATTTCTCTCATTTATATTTTCCTTCAACTCTATCCAAAAGAGACATAGTTAAATGTATATTTTTTCCCTGTGGCCAAATAGTTTATTTTTAAATAGAGATAACAACATTCATATTATTAAAATTATATAGGAATGGATTTTGCTACAATTATAATAAATCTTCAAGTAACTTTACATAATTTAGCAGCCTATCTCAAAAGAAAAAAAAGAAAAGAAAAGTTTGGGGTTAAAAAAAAAAGCAGAGAGGTGACAGCATGCTAATTAAAATGATCATTACTTTTTTCTGAATGAAAGACAGTAAAATAAGATACAGGACATAAAGTACATGAAATATAAATTACATCCTCATTTCTTCCCAATATATTGCCATGAAACAAATGCAAAACACTTTGCTACAAGTTAGCATACTCAATTCTATGAAGCTGTTGTCCCACAATTTTAGATCAGGATGGTACAAAATGGATGCTATTAAGTCAAGCTATATACAACAAAATAAAACAGCACTGATAATAATAAACCCCATCAATGGCTCACAGGTTACATTTTTGTAGCCTGAAATCTGCAAGCATTCAATATATGCATGTACACAATGAATATAGCTTCTCTTATATACAATTCAGCCTTTTAATCATTTATATACCTAATGTGTAATAGAAATAGACAAGTAAAACTGTGATTTCCTCCTGTTTACCTATCCCTGTTCAATTGTGAAAGCAATGGGAAAATATCTCATACCTAAATGGCAAGCAAACCTATCATTTGACAATGAGAAGCATGTGTACTTTACATTTTCCCCTGGGTTTTTAAGGTTGTGATTAAAGAAGGAATTTCCCCGTCAGAGACATTACTCTGTACAGACAGTCTGCTGCTGACAAATGTCAGTTTCAACACTGAGAGAAACTGCATGTTGTAAAAACATTCAACCAACCATGCAAGTGCATTCTTCCTATGTACATCATTTTATCCATTTGCCGAGTTGGAGGGAGATGAGTAGTGAGAGTCACTCTTGGAAGAATGTCTGGCAATAGAGAAAGTTGAAAAGGTCAGTATGGGCAATAATTAGGAATTTGTATGGATAAATTTAAACTAGGTTTAGAAATAAAGTGAAGTGCCATGATTTTAGGTAATGACTATCCCCACTATCTTTTACAAAGTAAACATTGCTATGCTTAAAGTTCAAGAAAATGCTGAAAATCTCAGAAATAGACATTTGAAAACGCTAACAAAATGGATTATTTCACATTGTATATTTGAGCAACACCTCCTCCCCCACCCCTATAACAGGTGTGGCAATATTGTGAGGCATTAAAAGCCTAGATTGTTCATTAATAAAGGAAGAAGCAAGTCTGTAAATCAACAAGGGACTCCTAGGGAGTTTTATATTAGGCAGTAATTAAATAATAGTTCATGTTGCTTTCTTTCACTGGGAATTACATCCTTTTCACCTCTCCTCTGCTGAAGCAGAGACATCCATTACGATGAATAGCTACAACACTTGTCAGATCTAATCATCTCCAAACAGCTGAAGGCCAACTGACGTGTACTCTCTTAAAGCATGGCTTCTTCTCCCCCAAAAGCCCACTGTCCTTTCACGTGCATGTAACAGTCAAAAGAGATCACATCACAACAATGAAGAAAAACAGAAACATATGGTATAGAGAGGCCTCAGCAGGAGATGGCTAAAATGCCATGGTTCTCCCATAAACAAAATATATGCAAAAATGTGTGTTCATAGAGGATGTCAGCCACAGTGATGGGAAATAATAAGCCTGCAAAGGAAGATAGAGTTTTACTGTGGCTACAGTTACCTAGGAGTCTGTATTTTTAGTTTAATTTTTTATTACTCTATAAAGTGGTGCACCAGAGTAAGCTAGTCCCAGGTAGTTAATTATGCATAAGCAGTTGCAAAGTTTGATTTTGCCGTATAATATTGAGCCACATAATATTCTTCACCATGCATTTTGCTCTTGCCTACTGCAAGCTTCCCCATGACAGCTGAATTGCAAACTGTAAGTGACTTCACTCTCTTATTCTTTCCTGAATCTCAGCACTAGAAAACTGTAGATGTAAAAAAGTAGGGGTCTATAAATTTGTTGCAGGTTAGCTCAAAAGCAAGTATCCATTTTTGTAGAGGTATATTAACTCCAGAAAATATGCTAGACATTACTAGATGAGAGTACCTTAATGTGTCTTACAAATATGGATCTATATAAAGGTAACTGTGTTAACTGGACTTTTTTCCCCTCGAACTTCCCCTTTGGTTCATCCATGTTTTAAGCTGTAATTGCCCTTCTGTGAGAAATTCTAGAATTTGATATGGAACACAGAGTGTTCCTTTTCTTTTGACACAATCCTTTTGTGTTTGGGGCAGCTGTGACATTGTCAAACTGTACAACCTACTGTTTGCAGAAAGGATTCTGATAGTAGGTTAACTGTAACCTTCAAAATTCAAATCCCTTTGCTTTATCTAATACAATGCAATTAGAGATGTTTCAAGGCAGGCAAAAATACTCCTTGGTTCCTCAAATATTTCTCACTAATCCAGTTATGTTAAGGTAAACTGTCTAGAGAGAAATATTCTGTCCTTGGAGAAAACTAAAACTGTTGAAGAAATCAGTCTAGAACCAATAAAGAGAGATACTTCCTTTAGTCAGGTGAAATAATTTCACAATTTTAAGTTTAAGGTATTTAAATAAAAATCTTGTCTTTTAATTAAAATGATCACATAGTATTCTATTGGAACATTTTTTTTTAACAGGATCTTGAAATTCTCTGAACCATCTGTGTTCATTGGCATAGTTTTAACCGACATTTGAACAGTAAGGTAGAAAATTTGTTTATAATTTGAAGAGGAAATTCTGTCAGGGCATCTCATTTTAATTTCAAATGAAGGATCCCTTACTGAAAAGGTGACTAAGATTAGGATACAGCCTCCACAATTTAGCATTTGTCTAAAAACTTTGGAAATGTATTTATTTTTCCAGTGTATTGGTAAGCAACAAGTATAAAAATAAAACTGGCTCTCACTCAACTTCAAATGCTTCAAACCCATTTCTTGCTTCATTGCTATAGTAAAAAATCAGCTATTGAAGTTCATGAGGAGTTCAAAAAATTTTATTAGTTCTAACCCTTTAATGATTTTCTTGAATCCAACTCCCTCCTCTTTATTCCTATCACCATGATCTCTCCAATCCATCCTTCATACTGATAGTAGAATTTTATTTCATCCCCAAAGGTTAGTTTATGTTTCTTTTGTATCCAAATTTTTTCAATGGCTCTTTCTTGCTCACTGAACAACATCCAGTTATAATCTCTGGTATTCTTTTCATGTATTCCACTATTTGATGAAATCCTCCCTTTCCACCCTTACATCATACTACTCCCCAGAGCAGTTACCATTATGTATTGCACTTGAGACTCAGGAACATAAATTAGCCCAAGGTCAACAGCATGATATGCCCCCTCAAATAACACTGGCAAGAGAAGCTTGAAGAGATTGAGGAGTATTAGGAATAGATAGTCAGTGATACATTAATATACCAGCAGGTAGCTTCCCTTTTTACTGATTATTTTTCACTAAGTTCTACCTTAAAATATTTCTACACTTGCTAAATGGCTTCAAATGCTGTCACAGTCTTCTAAAATCTTGTTCACCAAATCTAAGCTCCAATTGAAATGTCCTATTTGTAATTCTGTTACTCTTCTGCCCCTCAAACTGAAACTTAATCTTATGCCTTTTGTGTGATCCATAGAATTCCTATACATCTTTTGAAGCAGCTACATGGTATATTGGATTGAGCATATAACCTGGCCCGTATTCAAATCTGGATTTATGGATTTACTAGATATGTTAACCTAAAGAAGTCACCTAATCTCTGTCTGCCTCAATTTCTTCAAGTGTAAAATGGGGGTAAAATTCAACTTCCTCCTAGGGTTGTTGTGAGGGTATTTGCAAAGTTCATAGCACCAATTCAGGACATATTGCATATAATAAAGAAATGCATATTTTCTTCCTTACTGTAAGCCAAAATCAAGTGCTATTTTCTCTAGGAAGATTTCAGCCATCTTCATATGATAAGAAACTTTATAAGTTCTCAGATAATATCTTATTATACTGCTTTTTAATGTACTGCAATCTGTAATATTTTATAATATGTATATTCTTTTCTTATCCTTTTACATAAGATAGAGATACTGAATCTTAACCATATTTTCTTGTTTACTACCTAATACATTGCCTGATATATGATAAAAAATTGATACATGGGTGCAGCTTCATATGCTCTCTGGGCATATTTTGTTCCATTGGTTAGGTGTGAGAATCATCTTTATTAATGTAAAAAATGAGATTATCAGAATGTTTTATATTTTCTTTGATATGACATTTTAAAATCAGATATCTTTATTAGTGGCAGTTGAATAAAATAACCTCTTAATTGGAAATTACTTGATATTCATTTTTTATTTTTCATTGGAAGCAGTGGTATTTTACCTTTATTTACATTTCCCCAACATTTAGCTAGCATAGGGTTCAACCTAAGAAATATTAGTTAAATTTAATTAAAAATATGGGATTAATGGAAAGAACTTTGGGTTTGTTTTAGGAAGTCCTATATTCAATTCTCAACTTTTACCACCTATGTGAAATGAATAAATCTCTTAACTTCCCTGGCAATTGATTTCTATGTATATAAAATAAGGGCATTGAACAAGATGACTTCTAATGTTGTTTCTAGCTATAAATTTATGCTCCTATGAATCTTTATGGAGTTCAAGCATAAATAAGATAACTAAAAAAGCTCAGATCTCTAACTCCCTCACACTTAAAAAAAAAAAAAGAAAAAAACAAGAATAACAGAAAGTATTTAATTAACTTATTTCCAGTAGCCAAAACTTGGAAGTTCTGAGCTTAATGAAATTAGAATCTCCAAATAAAGTGATTTTGAACATCTAAAAAGTAAATATTTATTTAATAACATTCAAATCAGCATTTTAGCTCTCTTATAGAATAGTCCAGATATTCTAAGTTTATTTATTAATTGGAGAATTCTGTGAATGTATCTAATATAGAAAAGGGTTAAAAATATCTTCAATTATTTTATACTGAAGAAAATATCCTTCAGGGTGATCCCAAACTATTGTTTGGTGTATTTGGTGCAATGGTATTCCATATCTTTTTAATTTTTTCATTTGTATTTTTGAGAGACTTCATTCCATGGAGTGGAAAATCAGAAAGATCAACTTTAGGTAAAAACATTGGCTTCTTATGAAATGCCTTTGATTCTAGCACTAAAGATGCCCACAGAATTCTGTTATGCCTCTGATTTATCTTGAAATGCTTAATGTACTCACAAAACCCTGGCCCTAAACTACCTTTTTTTTCCCATAGACTTCTGGCAATTTTGCTGCAGAATGTAGAACTAAGAGGCCAGGTTGACAGTGCCAAACCAAAGGAAAATACAGAGCTGCACAATTACTGGAATCCTGGAATAATGCAGGTAAAAGCAGAAGGTTTTGCCTGCACCAACCAGTAATTGTATAGTCCTCTATGCAGTAAAGATTGACTTGGAATGAGTTGAGTAGACAACTATTTTTCAGCAGCCAACAAAGATGATTTAATTGAAAAAAAAAGTCCTGGATCTATAACCAAATTTCCACCATTTTAGTGAAGTAGACTTTGCATATTTAGTGGATAAAAACTAGGATAATCCGATCCTGATAATTCAGCCAAAAATATTTCAAACCCAAACACTCAAATGAAAATAAAACAAACCAAATGAAAGGCCTGGCATATTCTCCCTATCATTTATGCATATGGAAGTTTTGGAAATATTTTCTTTAGCTTCCCATGTCCTCCTAGAGCATTAAAAACAGTATATTAGCTATTGTGCAGTGAACCCTGAACTTAAAACTTCTAAACCTCCTGTCACTAAAAATATGTTTTGGGTGTTTTGAAAGTTTGTTAAACACCCATACAAACACACACACATACACACATATATACAGAGTAGATGGCATAGATGGCACTGGGAAAGGAAAAGAAAAAAATTACAAAGATTTCACAAGTAATAAAATGCCTTTTAAAAAACTATTGCATTTATTAATTTAGAAAATAATATTCCTGAAATAAATCATTCATACCTTTTTAAAAGTATTTTAGATTCATCGGAAAAAATTAAAAATATTTTCAAGAAATTTATATGTCTTATTAGGGAACAAATCCATTTTCTTGGCTTCATCAAACTTAATGAGAATGCAAATTAAGCCCATCTTTTTATTTTTATATAACACTTGTGCAGTAGCCTATGGAATATGGAAATACTGAATAATTTCATATCTTATTTGATCTCCTGAAAATGAAAAGACTATGGAAATCTCACTAAATGCAAGTGGCAGAATCTTGCTGAGTGTGTTTCATAGATTTCATGAAATTAGAGACTTTTCTATTGCTGAGCCATGATGTCACATCTATAGCTGTGTGCATAATTGTATTCTCTTTTCAAAGATGCTGCCTTACTAAAGTCAGCACTGAATGTGACATGCTTGGCAAGGTATACTACTTAGAATAGAGAAAGACAAACTAAACTACTTGAACACATACTATTGTGAAATGAAATCATTCAACTTTTGTTATTCTAGAACACAAGGATTTGAGATGTTGAGTATTTAGTGGGTAATAATAAAATTCCTATAATTGACATTGATTGTTTTATTTCCAGATAAATACAAGTAGTAACACAGAAGCAAGGGACTGGTATAGTTAATCTATGTCCAGTATAGCCTTATGCAAATAGGAAAGATAAATAACATGAAAATTACAGTGAGCAGGGAAGATCAAGGAAGATGAAACATTTTGACAAAATTAGATCACACCCAATAGTCCCAGCCTTTCAAAGGATAAGATTTATCTAATTATTCTTAACAATTTAAGTAAAATGAATTGGCTTTTAATAATATATTTCCTTTTCTTGTGTGATTTTTCAAATAGAGACTATTCTCAAAGTTATAAGTAGTCCTTTTCCCCCCTAATCTTTTCTCTATCTCTAATCCTCACCCTGTTTCCAAATAAAGATTCCTTTAGCCTCTTGTAGTACATGACTATAAAGAAAGCAAACCTGCTAGAAATTTTTATCTCCATGAAAAGTTTGCACACACATTTGCATGTCTAAATAATAAAAATATCCAAATGAAATCATAGCTGATTAAGAAAAAAAATTTTGGTAAATAAATGCTAACATTATGGCTCCAGCAAAGCCTTATTATCTATAGTTAAGATAATCTATTACAAAGGTTCATATATAAATATTTCTGTTCAGGGAACTGTGAATGTTTTAGTCTGAAGGGACTTAGGGAAAAGCCTTTATTGTGATTGGAAGAGTCATTCAACATATTCATATGTAGAAATGCTCAGAGTAAAACTTATTTAGTATTTACCAGCAAGAAAATATGAGAAAACAGAATCTTAGGTTTAGAGGATATGATTTTAACATTTTACTAATTTCAACACATGCACATAAAATCCCTTACCCTATAAGTCACAAAATAATTGCTGACTTACAAATAGCAGATTCATAAGGAAAACATTGTTTTTGTGTTGTAAATACACGCACACACACACACACACACATATATGTTGACTTGATTAAATATGATTCAATTAGCGGAGATGAAGTTAAATAGTGCATATATTTATCTATGCATATATATATATATGTAAATATATATATCTTTTCTTCACAAAAAAGATATGTATCACATTCTTTTTAAAATTTCTATAATATTTTTTAAAAAATAAACCAAACAATATAGGGGATTACCAATAAAGTTGAGTATAATAAAAATGAATAGATCTATTCTAATTAATTTTTGTATAGGACTTGTAGTTTCACACTCCCTACTGTTTTCATTTGACAGGTAAATGGTTGAAGACAGAAGACTTATTATAGATTTTACATCCAGCCCAGGAGGATTTGGACTGATTCCATTGAGCAGGTTCAGGTCAGCTAAGTCCTTTCCTTCAAAGCATCATGGGTGTCTCTGAGCATCATTGCAAGCTTGTTCTGGCGGTAAGCCAGGCTTCAAAAGCCTTTCACTCTGCAGTCACTGACTCACTAATGGGCAACTGCAGGCTTTCTGATTTTCCTTTCGTTTCATGTGTTCATTTGACATAAATTTAATTAAACCAAATCTGGTGTTAAAGCAAGAAGAGATAAAAGTGATATGTCTCAAATTAAAGAACTGTGAAAGATACAGGAAACAGGACTTTTTCTTCCTTGTTTCTATAAAATATTGTCAATTTTAGTAAGCTTACTACTTAAAGTCTGCAAAAACTATACCAGTATGCATTATTAAGAATAATGTGTATCCAGGGTTAGATGAAGGTCCTGGCCCCATATTCTCTGTAGTAAAACCTTTCAGAGAATGCTTCTGCTTTCTTTCATACTCACACTTCAGGTAGTCACCTCTTCACGGGATATAAGACAAGTTTGCCCTTCTGCTGGGTACATATCTATAGTTGTTAGACAGCTCAAAAGCATACAACAGCAGAAACATGAAAAGATCACATATTAAATATAAAAATCATCATTTTTCAAAGGTCTCTTTTAGTTTTTACTTAAGGCTAAAGAGGAAATTGTGAGAGTGAAAAAGACCATGCTGTTTAAAAGGTTCAATTTAATTGCTTTGAATGCTGCTTTAGGAAATATCCAAGTTTCTGATTTAAAAAAAAATCTTTTTTCCCATGAAAAGAAATCTCAGGATGGAAATATACCAATATGAACTGAAAGCGGTTTAGCAATCTAACTAGAGATACTCTGAACCAATGATGTTTATGTTTTTGTAGGTGTGCAAAAATCAAATATGTAAGAACAGAATTTAGGATGCGAGTTATTAAATATTCCATTGACAAATACAATAATAACAATTATGACAATCACTATTCATGTCATACAGTAAAGTCTACATAGTTTTATCCTCATGCCACTTCTGTGATGTAAGTCTTATAAATATTATCATTCCCATTTAGTCCATAAGAAAACATAACTTCTGGCCAGTATCCAATAGATGGAACAGATAAACAAAATCAGTAGGACTACAATGAGAGGACATGCATTCAAATACTCATACATTTATTTGCTATCAATATGACCTTGGAGCAAAACACTTAGTCTTTCTTGAGCTGCATATCCTCAGCCATAAAATGATAGATTAGAATTCTAAAAGCAATCCCAGCTCCAAATCTCATTATCATATGTATTGCTAATAAGGTAGATATAATTTTATTTAAGTTAATCTGTTAATATCACTTATTTTATAATGAAAGGTTTTCATGATGAAGGAAGATAGTAAATATATATATATATATATATGTACATATATGTGTGTATATATATTTATTCACAAGCATACTTGTGCACATACATATATGTATATTCATATACACACATATAAAAACTTAATGCAACACAAAATATTTTCTTTTAATACATAGAAGTGATATTCCCAGATAAACTACATAAAATTCCCTCATCAGTAATTTATAATATAATAATTCAAATATCACCCCATGATTGCTTAGGACATTGATCTTTCAAAGTACATCACCTTGTAAAATTATTATCTAGATGACTGACAGGTCTTTGTACTATGAAAAAAAAAATCTTGAAGCTATTTAGGTCAAATGTTAACTGGGACTCAAAACACTTTCTTAATGTGATGGCATGGGTTTTATACCTTTTGTATACATATTATTTTCTTTCAGTAGAATTTAAACTCATTGAAGGATCAGGGATGTTTTTGAAAAAATTACTTTTGCTTTTGTATACCTAGTACCTAGCAGTGAGATTACTGTTTCCAGACACAGTGATCTACTCATTGTAACACTATCTACTTAGTAAGAAGTATATTATTATGGAAGAATTGTCATAGAGTTAGTCAACAATATTTTTATTGACATTAACCACAAATTTCATTTTTTCTTGATATTACAAAGTAACCTTATAAGCCAATCAGAAGCTGTTGCATTTTCCCATTAAAAACAAATGGATTTAAAATTCATTTAGACTCTTCATCTGGAAAATTCTTAAATAGGTTAGAAAGTGCTATTTTCAAGATATTAACAATATGTATGAGTTAAAAATTAATAACTGACACAGACTGTTTTCAATCATAACAGTTAAGTCAACCAGCATTATTTAAATGTTTTCTGTTTTCTAGGAATTATACTAACCTTTACATTACAAATACAAATGAAATAAAGATAATCTCTTCCCTTCCAGAAACTTACATTCCTTTTTCCCCAGTAGTATTTTGTTTTTCCAATACATATAAAGTTTTCAACATTCATTTTTGTAAAACTTTGTGTAACAAATTTTTCTCCCTTTTTTTCTTCACAAGAAAGAAAATAATCTGCTATAGGTTAAATATGTGTAATTCATTTGAACATATTTCCATATTTGTCATGTTGTGAAAAAAAAATCAGTTTAAAAGGAGGAAAAAACTAAAGAAAGAAAAAAAAAAACAGTAACAAGCAAACAACAACAACAACAACAAAGTTGAAAATACTATGCTCTGATCCACATTTGGTTTCCATAGTTCTCTCTATGGATGAAGATGACATTTTTCATCCCAGAGACTTACATTCTAATTCTAATTCAGGAATCCAACATATAAAAAGAGGCTGAAAGAGAACCAGAGGAGTTGCCTGTAGAGGAGTGAAGTATGGCTAGCCTGGGAAAATCTTCGAAATAGAGGTTCTAATAAGATCTTTTCAATGGGATTATCCTATAGGAATGATGGATTGCCCAAAGTGAGAAGGGAGCTGAGATGTGTGATAAAATCAGGAGAATTGAAAGGGAAGTTGGTGTAAAGGGTCAAAGATAGTTGACCTGGACACTTACTCAAAAAGAAGATTTTTAAGAGGGAGGAAATATAAAAGTAGAAAACTGTTCATGGTTGAGAAACAAGTAAAACATTGCAACAATGTCTAAAGAGTCAGGATGGAGTTAGGAACGAATTGAAGAAAGTTTAACAATACCTTGTTAACAGCAACACTTTCAAGCTACCATAGACTAAAATGATAAGGCGCATTTTACATAAAAAAACAAATTTCATAATTTAATGACAGCTGATATAAATGCATAGCTCAATAGATAGATTCTTTGCTAAAAAGCAAAACAAAACAAAACAAAACCCTATTGACACCATGGTTTACATAATCACTAAGTTCATTTGCTGTTTATTTGTCCTTTGGGCTCTAAGAGGACCATGACATCATGGAGGTGAAGCCATGGCTTTTAAGTCATTTAATTGGATTTAAGAGAGGCAGCATTTTAACCACTCTCATTTTCTCCTCTGGAGTCATCGGGGTCCTAAGATAAAATATAAATCAGGACAATTGGAAATGGACCTAGATATAATGGGAGACCTTGACCTTTTTAAACTATAGTCTTTAACAGGTCTCAATTTGTCTGAGGTAACACCCAATTAATAATTAAGGCTAAGTAAGAAAGGAGGCAAAGAATGATTTCTTTTACCTAGTCAAAAATGTCAGTCTGGTATGGGAAGACCCTCAGGGTTTCTGAGCAAAGCAGAAATGATTGCTATTTACATTCACTCTGAGACATGTGATCAAAAGATGACCAAATGAGGCTTGAGCTGTGATGTATTATTGGCTAATCAGTGAGAACCAGTGATTTGGGTTTAAGGCATGGTCCTTAAGAAAGAAATCTAGCCAGTAAATCCCAAACTAACTTGTGAGGTTTCAGTGATTTCAGTTCCCAGAATCCCAGATTGTTGTGATTTTGACAAAGTAAATGAGGCCATTCTTTGCCTCATTTTTTCACTTAGTCTTTCTTAATCACTATTTGGCCATTATTTCCGTTAAACTGAAACCTGGGAAAGACCTTAATTTAAAAAGGTCAAAGTATCCCAGAAAACTATTATGGTAAAGGGAGACTGTTAAAGGGCTCCTTGTTCATTCTGTTCATATTTAAAAACTCTTTAGCCTTTGTTACTTTTTCACATCATCTCCTATATAATGAACTTCTTTGGAAGCTTGCTTTTGCTTTTCATTGGATTCTTAGAATTATGCTAGCGCATATATGATGTCCATTTAAAGCTTATCACTATTGTATCTCATCATCTTAAATACTACCACTGTAGGAATTATTCCAGATCCACAGTATTAGTCACTTAAGGCACTATACAAGTTGATGTTCTCTAACATTCCTATTTCAATAGGAGCATCATCCCTAAAGCCTTAGTTACTATAGGGTTATGCACACTATTTTCAGGTATTGACTAAACTTTGTTTGTCTCAGTTTCCTTATCTATAAAGGGAGCTAAAGAAGGAAAAGAAAACGGGATTTTTTAAAATAGCTTTTTATTTACAAGTTATATTCATGGGTAATTTTACAGCACTGACAATTGCCAAACCTTTTGTTCCATTTTTTCCCTCCTTCCCCTCCCCCCTCCCCCAGATGGCAGGTTGACCAATACATGCTACATATGTTAAAGTATAAATTAAATACAATATATGTATACATGTACAAACAATTATTTTGCTGTACAAAAATAATTGGGCTTTGAAATAATGTACAATTAGTCTGTGAAGAAAATAAAAAATTCAGGCAGATAAAAATAGGGATATTGGGAACTCTATGTAGTGGTTCATAATCATCTCCCAGAGTTCTGCTCTATTGGAACTGATTTGGTTCATCTCATTGTTGAAGATGTCCATGTCCATCAGAATTTATCATCATATAGTATTGTTGTTGAAGTATATAATGATCTCCTGGTCCTGCTCATTTCTAATTCTAATTCAGGAATCCAACATATAAAAAGAGGCTGAAAGAGAATCAGAGGAGTTGCATGTAGAGGAGTGAAGTATGGCTAGCCTGGGAAAATCTTTGAAATAGAGGTTCCAATAAGATCTTTTCAATGGGATTATCCTATAGGAATGATGGATTACCCAAAGTGAGAAGGGAGCTGAGATGTGTGATAAAATCAGGAGAATTGAAAGAGAAGTTGGTGTAAAGGGTCAAAGATAGTTGCTCATTTCACTCAGCAGCAATTCATATAAATCTCTCCAGGCCTTTCTGAAATCATCCTGTTGGTCATTTTTTAACAGAAAAATAATATTCCATAATATTCATACACCACAATTTATTCAACCATTCTCCAATTGATGGGCCTCCACCAAGTTTCCAGTTTCTGGCCACTACAAAGAGGGCTGCCACAAACATTCTTGCACATATGGGTCCCTTTCCCTTCTTTAAGATCTCTTTGGGATAAAGCCCAGTAGTAATACTGCTGAATCAAAGGGTATGCACAGTTTGATGACTTTTTGAGCATAGTTCCAAATAATTCTCCAGAATGGCTGGATGTATTCATAATTCCACCAATAGTGTCCAATTAGGGATTCTTATGAAATAACTGAACAACATGACCTGGTTGCATTCACCAAAGCCACTTGAGCCCTCAGTTGCAATCTCTCAATTTAGAATAGATACAAACTGTAAAGTACCTTGAGAATTGCTTTCATGAAGGTGCTAATGTCTTCTCCAGGAGCTTAACTTATAAAGCACAAATAAACAACTCTTTATAGTTGTGATTCTCAAGCCAAGGAAAAGCTAACTTCATCAGACTTTATTCAATGATGATGACTTCTCAGAATATAATTTAATGAAGTCAGATTTCCAAGACCTTGAACTACAAAGAAATATAGTTATAAAAATGGAATTCAAACGTGAATGAACATATTCCATTGGAACAGTGCTAATACAATATCATGAATGAAAAAAAAAAAAGCATGAACAGAGGAAGGACAAAGGAAGGATGACTGAGAAGTCTACATTGGAGATAATGGTAGAAAGCTCTCCTTTATATACTGTCCTGAAATTATTATTCTAAGGAAGAACACTGTGTGCAGCATGGTTATATGAGAGTCATGCTGTACTCCAGAAGCAAGTGTTTTGCTTTCCCATTCCTCAAAAGTGTACTAATTACTTTAGCAATCAGTCAACAAACATTTTAAACTTCAATGTACCTGGCACTATGCTAAGTTTTGTGATGCAAGGAAAAAAAAGAGTCTCCCATCAATGATAGCATCCCCATAATAAAGGGAATTTTTAAAAAAACTATTCACCTACAACCTATGAACCATTTAAATGGTAGATAGGTACTAGAAGATACTACAAGTGAGAGAGACTGGGAAAAGACCTCCTGCAGAAGATGGAATTTGACTTGAGTCTTTTTTTCCTGGTATGAGATGATTTTTATTTCCCCCATCAATAAAACTACATAAAATGCAAAGGATTCAAAAGCACACATGAACAAACATAGGGAGAAAACAAGAAAACATAAATACTCATTAGAATGTTGCAACTAGGGAGAAGACTCCTTGTGAAACTGCTGAATAGGAATTTTGCATTCAAATCAGATCTGCACTATATGAGCAACTCACAGCAATTACTCTGAATTACAGATTCTCTCCCTTCACCCCCTGCCCTCCTCTGCATTGAGAAGACACATGTGCAGTTAGGGAAACCATTTCCATAAAAATCATATTGTGAAAAAAATATTCCCTGCCCCCCTTCAATAAAAATAAAGTGAAAAAGCTTCAATCTGCATTCAGACACAATCAGTTCTTTCTCTTGGTATGGAAAGCTTTTTTCATGATAAATCCTTCAGAGTTGTCTTGCATCATTGCATTGCTAAGTGTAGTAAAGTCATTCATAGCTGATTATCTTATATATTATATTGCTTTTATTTTGTATACAGTACATTTCACTTTGCATAAGCTCATGGAAGTCTTTCCAAGTTTTTCTGAGAGCATCCTGCTCATCATTACTTATAGCACAATAATAGTCCATCATAATCACATATTATTCTATATTTAATCATACCTCAATTGATGGGGATTCTCTCAATTTTTAGTTCTTTGTTATCAGAAAATAATTGCTATAAATAATTTTGAACATCTAAATCATTTTCCTTTTTAATTTTAAAAAATTTCTTTTGGAATACATGTCTAATTATGGTATTATTAGATAAAAGCATGTGCATGATTTTATAACCCTTTGGGCATAGTTTCAAATTGTGCCACAGAATAATTGAATAAGTTCCCAATTCCACCAACAATGCATTTAGGTCTCATTTTTTCCCACTTTTCCTCCAACATTTACCATTTCCCTTTTTTGGCTTATTAGTCAATCTAAAAGATTTAGTGCTTCAAAATGATTTTAATTTGCATTTCTCCAATCAATAATGAATTTTTATATAGCTATAATAAATAGATTGATTACTTCTTATGAAAATTTGTTCATATCTTTGATAATTTATAAATTAGAGAATGGTTCTTATTTCTTTAATAAATTTGAGTCAGTTCCTAACATTTTTGAGAAATTAGTTCAACAGAGAAACTTGCTTCAAAATTATTTTTATAATTACTATAGCTAACTGTCTTTCCCCTCCATTTATTCTGTTCTCTCTCTCCTTTCACCCTCTCTCCTCTTAAAAGTGTTTTGCTTCTGATAACACTCTCCCCAAAGATTCCTCTTTTCTATCACCCTCCCTGTTCTTAATAGCCCATTTTCTTCTTACTTTTCTCTAGGGTAAGATAGATCTCTATATCCAATTGAGTGTATATGATATTTTTTCTTGGAGCTAGTTTTGAAGAGAGTAATGTTTAGTGACACTACCTTCCTTTCCTGTATTTCTGTCCATTGTAACCTTTTTGCTTCTTTTATGACAGACATTTTGGCACTTTCCCTTTTTCTTTGCACCAGTACATTTCTCTCTCACGCCTTAATTTAATTTAATTTTTTAGATATTATCCTTTATCTTTAACTCACATCTATGCCCTCTGTCTATATGTACTCTTTCAAATGGTTCTTATAATGAAAAAGTTCTTATGAGTTACAAATATCTCATTCCTTAATTAATAAATAGTCAAATGATATGAACAGACAATTTTAAGATGAAATTAAAGCTAAATATACTTATATGAAAAATACTCTAAATCACTATTGATTAGAAAAATGCAAATTAAAACAACTCTGAGGTACCACCTCATACCTTTCAGATTGGTTAAGATGATAGGAAAATATTATGGTGAATGTTGGAGGGGATATGGGAAAACTAGTGATGTGAAATGATCCAACTGTTGTGAAAAGCAATCTGGAACTATGCCCAACAGGCTATAAAACTGCATACTCTTTGATCTAGCAGTGCCATTTCTGGGATTTGGGATTCTTGGTATACCCAAGAAAATCATAAAGGAGGAAAAAGAACCCCTATGTGCAAAAATATTTGTAGCAGCTCTTTTTTGTTACCACAAGCAAGGAATTGGAAAAGGAGTGAGTGCCCATCAATTGTGGAATGACTGAACAAGTTATGGTACATTAAGATAATGGAATGTTATTGTTCATAAAAATGATGAACAAAGTAGATTATAGAAAGGCCTGGAAAGATTTACATGAACTGATGCTAAGTGAAGCAAGCAGAACCAGGAACACATTTTACACAATAACAGCAAAAATGTTTGATGATGATCTACTATGAAAGATTTAGTTCTTCTAAGTAGATCAGTGATTCAAACTAACCCAAACAAAATGCTATTTTTCTCCAGAAAAAGAACTAAGGAGTCTGAGTGTAAATCAACACATGTTATGCTTATTTCTGTTTATTATCTATCCCATATTTTTTCTCTTTCACCCTGATTTTTTTCTCCCAACTTGATTAATAAAGCAGTATGTATTAAAATGAACTTCTTACAATGAAAAAGAAACAGTAAAAATTAAAAATGAATATTATCCTCCTATGTAGGAATGTTAATAGACTTATTAAGTCCCTTATGATTTTCCTTTCCTGATTACTCTCTTATGCTTCTACTGAACCTTGTATTTGAAAGTCAGATTTTTCTAGAATTCTAGAAATTCTAGAAAGTCCTTTATTTCATTGAATTTCGATATTTTGACAATAGCTTTCAGGTAAACCAATATTTTTATTAAAGCCTTTTGTTTTCAAAACATTCCTTTTAATGGCAAGTAATCCAATATACATTAAACCTGGTAGAAATATATGTTAAATATACATATTTATAGATTTATCTTGCTGCACAAGAAAAATCAAATCAAACAGAAAAAAATGAGAAAAAGTAAAATGCAAGCAAATAACAACAGAAAGTGTGAAAATATTATGTTGTGAACTACACTTTGTTCCTACATTTTTCTCTCTGGGTTTAGATGGCTCTCTTCATCACGAGAAAATTGGGACTGTAAACCAATATTCTTAAAGCTACCTCTTGTGGATCTATTTTCCAGGTCAGTTGTTTTTCCAAAGAGCTACTTCCCATTGTTTCTCTTTGTTTGTTTGTTTGTTTTTTTCATTCTTTTAGTGTTGTTTTATTGCTTTTTGATTTCTCAAAAAGTAATTAACTTCTATTTTCTCAATTTTATTTTTTAAAATAGTGGTTTTTTTATTTTCAAACTATCTGCAAAGGAGGCCAGAGCCAAGATGGAATAGAACAGACATGAATTTCTGAGTCCTCTAACCTTTGTCTCAAATTAACAGTAGATTAAAGCTCTAAACTGGTTTTGAAGGGAAACAACCCACAAATATTTGGATTACAATACATTTCTAGAAGAAGATACCATGGAAGAATTTCAGAACAGGTCTGTTTCAATTGGGCAAAGGACAGTGTGCCAAGCCCAGGCCACAGCAAAGGGGGACCAGGGAACCTTCTGTGAGTCTCTTAGGCTATTATACCCTGGTTGTATGTGGATGGCTATTAGATTTGCTTCAAGACACCCACATGTGAATTCTACCAAACATTTAAAAAACAATTAATTCCAATACATATAAACTATTTGACAAAATAGGAAAAGAAGAAGTCCTGCCAAATTCCTTTTATGACACAGATATGGTGCTGATAGCTAAATCAGGTAGATTGAAAACAGAGAAAGGCCAATTTCCCTAATGAATATTGATGCAAAAATCTTAAATAGGTAGGCGGAACCAAGATGGCACAGAGGACACACATTTCTTTCCAACCTTCTCCAATGACCCTCACACTAAATAGCAAATTCAGCCTCTAAATTAATTCTGGACTGGCAGAATCCACAAATATTGGAAATGCAACACACTAACAACAGAAGGTAATTTCAAAGCTCTCCAGAAAAGATATGTTTCAATCAGGCATGGAGGAAGGTGGCTGAGTGTAGGCAACACAGACCCAGGGCAGCCAGAGCTCTGCTGTATGGAGAATCTAGGGGGAGAAATCTATGGGGAGGAATCTACAGCAATGTTGGCTACTCTGCCTTGGCTGCAATCTAGTAGTTCAGCAGAGAAGTTATCAACACCAAACACTAACACAAAAAATAAATAGAGAACCCCAAAATGCCAGAATTCCACAAGACTTGGACATGAGCACCAAGCCACTACAGTCAGTCAGCGCAGAAACTGCTATTTGTAGAGGAAGCTTGGACAAAATCTCCCTTACTCTAAAAGCAGATCTCAACTTTTTTTTTTTTTTTACTTAATAATTTTTTATTATATATATATATATTTATAATATTATCCCTTGTATTCATTTTTCCAAATTATCCTCCCCTTCCTCTATTCCCTCCCCCCGATGACAGGCAATCCCATACATTTTACATGAGTTACAATATAGTCTAGATACAATACATGTGTGTGAATATCATTTTCTTGTTGCACAATAAACATTAGATTCCGAAGGTACATGCAACCTGGGCAGACAGATATTAGTGCTAACAATTTACATTCACTTCCTAGTGTTTCTTCTCTGGGTGTAGCTACCTCTGTCCATCATTGATCAACTGGAAGTGAGTTGGTTTTTCTTTATGTTGAAGATTTCCACTTCCATCAGAATACATCCTCATACAGTATTGTTGTTGAAGTGTACAGTGATCTTCTGGTTCTGCTCATTTCACTCAGCATCAGTTGATTTAAGTCTCTCCAGGCCTCTCTGTATTCCTCCTGCTGGTCATTTCTTACAGAGCAATAATATTCCGTAACCTTCATATACCATAATTTACCCAACCATTCTCCAACTGATGGACATCCATTCATCTTCCAGTTTCTAGCTACAACAAAAAGAGCTGCCACAAACATTTTGGCATATATATGTCTCTTTCCCTCTTTAGTATTTCTTTGGGATATAATCCCAGTAGTAGCGCTGCTGGGTCAAAGGGTATGCACAGTTTGATAACTTTTTGGGCATAATTCCAGATTGCTCTCCAGAATGGCTGGATTCTTTCACAACTCCACCAACAATGTATTAGTGTCCCAGTTTCCCCACATCCCCTCCAACATTCATCATTATTTGTTCCTGTCATCTTAGCCAATCTGACAGGTGTGTAGTGGTATCTCAGAGTTGTCTTAATTTGCATTTCTCTGATCAATAGTGATTTGGAACACTCTTTCATGTGAGTGGATATAGTTTCAATTTCTTCCTCTGAGAATTGTCTGTTCATATCCTTTGATCATTTATCAATTGGAGAATGGTTCGGTTTCTTATAAATTAGGGTCAGTTCTCTATATATTTTGGAAATGAGACCTTTGTCAGAATCTTTGTTTTTAAAAATATTTTCCCAATTTGTTACTTCCCTTCTAATCTTGTTTGCATTAGGATTATTTGTACAGAAACTTTTTAGTTTGATGTAATCCAAATCTTCTATTTTGTGATCAATAATGATCTCTAGTTCTCCTCTGGTCATAAATTCCTTCCTCCTCCACAAGTCTGAGAGGTAGATTATCCTCTGTTCCTCTAATCTATTTATTATCTCCCTCTTTATGCCTAAATCATGGACCCATTTTGATCTTATCTTGGTATATGGTGTTAAGTGTGGATCCATATCTAATTTCTGCCATACTAATTTCCAGTTTTCCCAACATTTTTTTCCGAATAATGAATTTTTATCCCTAATGTTGGTATCTTTGGGTTTGTCAAAGATTAAGTTGCTATGTATGTACCCTTTTTTGTCCTTTGTATCTAATCTGTTCCACTGATCTACCGGTCTATTTCTTAGCCAATACCAAATGGTTTTGGTGACTGCTGCTATATAATATAGCTTTAGATCAGGTACACTTAGACCACCTTCCTCTGAGTTTTTTTTCATTAGTTCCCTTGCAATTCTCGACCTTTTATTCTTCCATATGAATTTTGTTGTTATTTTTTCTAAGTCATTGAAATAGTTTCTTGGGAGTCTGATTGGTATAGCACTAAATAAATAGATTAGTTTGGGGAGTATTGTCATCTTTATTATATTTGCTCGGCCTATCCAAGAGCACTGAATGTCTTTCCAATTATTTGAATCTGATTTTATTTTTGTGGCAAGTGTTTTGTAATTTTTCTCATATAATTCCTGACTTTTCTTTGGTAGATAGATTCCCAAATACTTTATACTCTCAACATTTGTTTGGAATGGAATTTCTCTTTGTATCTCTTGCTGTTGCATTTTGTTAGTGATATATAAAAATGCCGAGGATTTATGTGGATTTATTTTGTATCCTGCCACTTTGCTGAAATTCTGAATTATTTCTAGTAGCTTTTTAGCAGAGTCTTTGGGGTTCCCTATGTATACCATCATGTCATCTGCAAAAAGTGATAGTTTAATTTCCTCATTTCCTACTCTAATTCCTTGAATCTCTTTCTCGGCTCTTATTGCTGAGGCTAGCATTTCTAGTACTATATTGAATAGTAATGGCGATAGTGGGCAACCTTGTTTCACTCCTGATCTTACTGGGAAAGGTTGCAGTTTATTTCTATTGCAAATTATGCTTACTGAAGGTCTTAAATATATGCTCCTGATTATTCTAAGGAATAGTCCATTTATTCCTAAACTCTCAAGAGTTTTTAGTAGGAATGGATGTTGGATTTTGTCAAATGATTTTTCTGCATCTATTGAGATAATCATATGGTTCTTATTAATTTGATTATTAATATGGTCAATTATATTAATAGTTTTCCTAATATTAAACCAGCCCTGCATTCCTGGAATAAATTCTACTTGATCATAGTGTATTATCCTGGAGATGATTTTCTGAAGTCTTTTTGCTAACATCTTATTTAAGATTTTAGCATCAATATTCATTAAGGAGATTGGTCTATAATTTTCTTTCTCAGTTTTCGATCAACCTGGTTTAGGTATCAGTACCATGTCTGTCTCATAAAAGGAGTTTGGTAGGACTCCTTCATCCCCTATTTTTTCAAATAATTTATATAGCATTGGGGCTAATTGTTCTTTAAATGTTTGGTAGAATTCACATGTGAATCCATCTGGCCCTGGGGATTTTTTCCTGGGGAGTTGATTAATAGCTTGTTCTATTTCTTTTTCTGAAATGGGACTATTTAAGCAATTTATCTCCTCCTCTGTTAATCTAGGGAGCCTATATTTTTGGAGGAAGTCATCCATTTCACTTAAGTTATCAAATTTATTGGCATAAAGTTGGGCAAAGTAACTCCTTATTATTTCTCTAATTTCCTCTTCATTGGTGGAAAGATCCCCCTTTTCATTTGTAAGACTATCAATTTGATTTTCCTCTTTCTTTTTTTTTGATCAAATTTACCAAAGGTTTATCTATTTTATTTGGCTTTTTCATAAAACCAACTCTTGGTTTTATTTATTAATTCAATAGTTTTTTTACTTTCAATATTATTGATTTCTCCTTTTAATTTTTGTATTTCAAGTTTAATTTTTGGTTGGGGGTTTATAATTTGGTCTTTTTCTAGCCTTTTAAGTTGTAAGCCCAATTCGTTAATCTTCTCTTTCTCTATTTTATTCAAATAAGCCTCTAAAGATATAAAATTTCCCCTTATTACTGCTTTAGCTGCATCCCACAGATTTTGGTATGATGTCTCATCATTGTCATTATCTTGGGTGAAATTGTTAATTGTTTCTATAATTTGCTCTTTCACCCAGTCATTCTTTAAGATGAGATTATTCAGTTTCCAATTACTTTTTGGTCTATTTACCCCTAACTTTTTACTGAATGTATCTTTTATTGCATTGTGATCTGAGAAGAAGGCATTTATTATTTCTGCCTTCCTACATTTAATTTTGAGATCTTTATGTCCTAATATATGGTCTATTTTTGTATAGGATCCATGAACTGCTAAGAAGAAAGTATATTCTCAACTTTTAAAAAAAATAGTTAAAAAAAAAGAACTCTAATCAGAGATAGTTTTAATGGTGAAAAATAAGAACACATCTGAAGCCCTGAGGAGACTAAAAGAAGATAGACTTCAGATGAAGCTCTGAAGAGTGATACAAATTGGTCCCCATCACAAATTTTAGAAGAAATTATAAAAGATCTTAAAAGAGCTGGAAGAAAAATGGAAAGGAAATGAGAACTTTATAAGAGGATTTGGAAAAGAAAACACAGAAATTATCTGAAGAAAATTCATTATGAAATAGTGAAATGGAAAAAGCATGTAACTCCTTAAAAATAGATTTGACAAAATGAAAAAAAAACCTCCCCCAAAAACAGAATTTGTGACATGGAAAAAGAAAATAATTCATTAAAAACATGACAACAACAAAACTATATGATGATCAATTCTGATGAACTTCGACCTCTTCAACAATGAGATGATTCAAACCAGTTCCACTTGTTAGGTGACCGAGACAGCCATATAAACCCAGAGAGAGAACCAGGGGAACTGGGTGTGGAACACAACATAGGATTCTCACTCTTTCTGTTTTTATTTGCTTACATTTTATTTTATTTCTCAGTTTTTTTTCCCTTTCTTTCTTGATTTGATTTTCCTTTTGCAATAATATATTGGATCTAACATGTATTTCAACATATGTAGCATGTATTGGACAACCTGTCAGCTGGGGGGGGGTGGAGGGAAGGAGGGGAAAATTTGGAACAAAATGTTTTGCAAGTGTCAGTGTTGGAAAAATTACCCATGCATATGCTTTGTAAATAAAAAAAAAAAACTTTAATTAAAAAAATTGTGAAATGGGGAAAAATCCACAGAACAAAATAACTCATTTAAAAATTCATTTGGACAATTACAAAAATAACTTAAAAAGTAAATGAAGAAAATAATTCACTAAAATCAGAAATGAATGAATGGAAATGAATGACTCAATGAAACATCAAGAATCAATCAAGCAACCGACCCCCCAAAAAAAAGAAAGAAAGAAAGAAAAAAGAAAATATATAAGAAAGTATAAAATACTTACTTGGGAAAACAACTGACCTAGAAAATAGATCTAGGAGAGACAATTTAAGGATTATTGCATTTACTGAAAACGATGATGCAAAAAGAACCTAGACATTATTTTTCAGGAAATCATCAAAGAGAACTGTCTTGATGTCATAGAATCAGAAGGTAAAATAGCCATTGAAAGAATTTACTAAATACCTCCAAGGAATATCATGGCTAAATTTCAGAACTGTTTGGACCAAGAAAAATATTGTAAGCAGCCAGAAAAAAAAAACAAAAAAAAGACCAATTCAAATACCAAGGAGTCACAACATGATTACCCAGGACCTAGCAGCTTTTACCTTAAAGGATTGAAGGGCCTCTAATCTGATATTCCAAAAGGCAAAGGAATTTGGAATGTAGCCAAGAATAAACTATCCTTCTAAAGTGAGCATTTTCTTTCAGGAAAGAAGATGGACATCCAGTGAAACAGGGGGAATCCTTTTTTTCCTGAGGAAAAGACCAGATCTGAACCAAAAATTTGCTTTCCAAATATAGAAGTCAAGAGGAGCATAAAATATTATAAGAAAAGAACTCTTGAGCATCATATCTCTGTTATGGATAGATAGATAGATAGATAGATAGATAGATAGATAGATAGATAGATAGTGCATGTATAATTTAATTTTATTGTTATAATATAAAAAAGAAACTAAATGAGGAAAGGGAATTATACCAGAAAAAGGAAAAGTGGAGGTAAAATGAGGTGAATTACATCTCACAAAGAGCTAAAGAAGACCTATTATAATTGAGGGAAAGAAGGGAAGGGGATGAGCATTGTGTGAATCTTACTCTCATTAGGTTTGGTTCAAAGAGAGAATATCAGACACATTTGGTTACATAGAAAAACTTCTCTCACCTTACAGGAAAATGGGAGGGAAAAGAGGAAAAGAGGGAAAAGATATAAGAAAGGGGGAGGGATTCTAAAGAAGGAGGGCTGCTTGAGGCAAGTGGTGCTCATAAGTAAAATGCTGGGGAGGAGGGAAAAGGGAAAAGGAAAGAGCGAAATATAATTTGGGATAAATAAGATGGCAGGAAATACAGAATTAGTAGTTTTAACTGTAAATGTGAATGGGGTGAACTGTCCCTAAAGCAAAGTGGATAGCAGACTGGATTAAAAGCCAGAACCATACAATATATTGTTTATAAGAAACACATTTCAAGCAGAGTTATACATAGAGTAAAGGTAAAAGGCTAGAGCAGAATCTATTATGCTTCAGGTGAAGAATAAAACAAAAACAGGGGTAGCCATCCTAATCTCAGATCAAACAAAAGCAAAAATTGTGTAATTAAAAGGGTCAAGAAAGGAAATTATATCTTGTGACAGAGTACCATAGATAATGAAGCAATATCAATACTGAATGTATATGCATAATTGGTAAAATATCTAAATTTTTGCACATGTATGTCACTTTGCTACCCTTTATGACTTCTTCTTTGGGAATAGCTCCAAATTGCCCTCAAGTATGGTTGGATCAGTTCACAGCTCCACCAACAGTGTATTAGTGTCCTAGTTTTCCTGTTTTTCCTCCAACATTTCATTATCTTTTCCTGTCATCTTAGCCCATCTGAGAGGTGTATAGTGGTACCTCAGAGTTGTTTTATTTGCATTTCTGTGATAAATAGTGATTTAGAACATCTTTTCATATGATTAGAAATATATTTAATTTCATCTGAAAAGTATCTGTTCATAACCTTTGATCATTTATCAATAGGAGAATGGCTTTTATTCTCACAAATTGGAGTCAATTCTCTACATATAAAAATGAGGACTTTATCAGAATCCCTGGATGTAAAATTTTCCCTCCAGTTTTCTGCTTCCCTTCTAATCTTTTCAGCACTGATTTTGTTTGTACAAAATATTTTTTTTTTACTTTTTAATAAAGTTTTTTCAACACACGTGCATAGTTTTCAACATTCACTCTTGCAAAACATTGTTTCAATTTTTTCTCCCTTCATGTCCTCTACTCCCTCCCTTACATGTCAATATATAATGTCATTACATATTAAATTTGTGTAATTTTTCAATACATATTTTCAAATTATCATGCAGAAAAGTGAAATAATGAGAAAGAAAACAACAACAACAAAATGGAAATACTATGTTGTGATCCATACTCTGTCCCCATAATTCTGTCTCTGGATGCAGGTGGCTGTCTCCATCACATGACCATTGGAACTGACCTGAATTATCTTTCTTTTGAAAAGAGCCATATCTATCAGAAATGATCATTTTATATTCCTGTTGTTCCTGTGTATAATGTTCTCGTGGTTCTACTCACTTCACTTAGCATCAGTTCAATTAAGTCTTTCTAGGAATTTCTGAATTCATCCTGCTGATCCTGTCTTATAGAACAATAATATTCTATAACATTCATATGTCAAAGGATATGAACAGATAATTTTCAGATGAAGAAATTAAAATAATTTCTAATTATATGAAAAATATTCTAAATCACTATTGATCAGAGAAATGCAAATTAAAACAACTCTGAGGTACTACTATATAACTCTCAGATTGGATATGATGACAGGAAAAGATATGAGGAATGTTGGAGAAGGTGTAGGAAAACTGGGATTCTAAGTTGGTGGAGTTATGAACTGATCCAACCATTATAGAGAACTATATGGAACTATACTTAATGGCTATCAAACTGTTGATACCCTTTGATCTAGTATTATTTCTATTGGGCCTGTAAATCAAATATATCATAACAAAGGGAAAAGGACCTACATATGCAAAAATATTTGCAGCATCCCTTTTTGTAGTGTCAAGGAATTGGAAACTAAGTGGATACTCATTATTTGGGGAATGGGTGAATAAGTTATGGTTTATGAATGTTGTAGAATATTTTTGTTCTATAAGAAAGGATCAGCAGGATGGTTTTAGAAAGGCCTGGAAAGACTTACATGACCTACTGCCCAGTGGTTGAAGCACACACAAAGAGTAGAAGCAATAGAACATTGTACATAAAAACAAGAGCATATGATGATAAATTCTGATGGACATGACTCTTAAGCAGCAAGATTCAGGCCAGTTCCAATGATCTTGTGACAGAGAGAGCCATCCTGCATCCAGAGACAGGCCTGTGGGGACTGAGTGTGGATCATAACATAGTATTTTCACATTTTTGGTATTTGATTGCATTTTGTTTTCTTTTTTCATTTTTATATCCTTTATAATCTTATTTTTTTGTGTGTGCAGCATGGTAATTGCAAATTACGTATAAAAGATTTGCACATGCTTAACATATATTGGATTATTTGCAGTCTAGGGTAATGAGTGGGGAGAAGGAAGGGAGATAAAGATTAGAGCACAAGGTTTAACAAGAGTGAATACTGAAAACTATACATATGTTTTAAAAATATCAATTCTTTCTATGATTTACTGTTTTATCCAATTCTTCTTTTGAATAAGATTATTTAGTTTCCAATTAATTTTTTACTTTACTTTTTCCAGGCCCTTTATTACATGTGATTTTTATTGTCTTATGATCCAAAAAAGATGCATTTACTATTTCTACCTTGTTGAATTTGTTTTTATGCCCTAATACATGATCAATTTTTATGTAGTTTCCATGTACCACTAAGAAAAAAATTTAAATTCCTTTCTGTTACCATTCAATTTTCTACAAAGATCTATCATATATAACTTTTCTAAAATTTTATTTACCTCCTTAATTTCTTTCTTTTTCATTTTGTGGTTCAACTTATCTTTTTCTGATAGAGCGAGTTGAGATCCCCAGCTAGTGTAGTTTTGCTGTCTATTTTTTCTTACAAGCCTCTTCACTATTCATCTAGGAATTTGGATGTTTTACCACTAGGTACATATACATTCAATATTGCCATTATTTCATTATTTATTGTACTCTTTAGTGATATGTAGCTTCCTTCCTTATATCTTTTAATTAGATCTATTTTTGCTTTTGCTTGATCTGAGATCATAACCACTACCCGTGTTTTTTTTTTTTTTTTTTTTTTACTTCAGCTGAAGCATAATATATTCTGCTACAGCCTTTTACCTTTACTCTCTATGTAACTCTCCTTTAGATATGTTTCTTATAAACAATATATTGCAGGATTGTGGCTTTTGATCCAGTCTGCTATCTCTTTATGTTTCATGGGAGCGTTCATTCCACTCATATTCACAGTTAAAATGGCTAAATCTGTATTTCCTGCTATCCTATTTTTCTCAAGTTCTACTTTTCCCTTTCCTTTCCCCCCTTTCCTCACTAGTGATTTTGCTTATGACCACCAACTCCCTCAAAATGCCCTCAAATTTTCCAGCCCTTCCATCTTTTATATTTTTCCCCCTCTACTTTTATACTTACTTTCTTTAACCTCTCCCTTTCCTTTCTCCTTTTCTCTCCTACTTCCCTATAGGGTGAGACAAGTCTCTATATCAAATTAAATTTGTGTGATATTATCTCTTTGAGCCAAATCCAAGGAGATTAACATTTACACAGTGATCATTCCCCTCTTTTCTTTTCCTCAACTATGATAGGTCTTTTTTTTTTTTACTCTTCATGTTATATAATTTAATTCATTTACTTCCCCTTTCCTCTTCTTCCAGTACAATCCTTTTTCCACTCTTAGTTTCTTTTTTTAATCATCACACTGAAATGAAATTATACTTACACCTTTACATGTACTCTTAACAAAGATTCAGTTCTTAAGAGTTACACATATAATCTTTTCATTAGATATGTAAACATTTTAACCTTTAAAAAACAGTTTTTTCTTCCATTTTTACCTTTTTATGCTTCTCTTGAATTCTGTACTTGAAGATCAAATTTTCTGTCCAGCTACAGTCTTTGCATGAAAATAATTGAAAATTCCCAATTTCATTGAATGTCCATTTTTTTCCTTCTGAGAGAAACCCCTTAATTTTGCTGGTAGTTGATTCTTGACTGCAATCCAAGCTCTTTGCCCTTTGCAATATCATATTCCAGGCCCTTCAGTCCTTTAAAGTGGAAGCTGCTAGATCATGGTTAATTCTAATTGTAGCTCTTTGATGTTTGAATTGGTTCTTTCTGGCTGCTTGCAATATTTTCTCCTTGATCTGATAATTATAGAATTTAGCTATAACATTTCTTAAAGTTTTCATTTTGGGGTCTTTTTCAGGAACTAATTGTTGAATTCTTTGAATAGCTATTTTACCCTCTGGTTCTAGGCTATCAAGGCAATTTTCCTTGATGATTTCTTGAAAGATGTTGTCTAGGCTTTTTTGTTTTCATTGTGGTTTTCAGATAGTGGAATAATTCTTAGATTGTCTCACTTGGATCTATTTTCCAGGTCAGTTGTTTTTCAAGTGAAATATTTTATATTTTCTTCTATTTTTTTTTGTTTTGGTTTAGTTCATGATGTCTCATTAAATCATTTGCTTCCATGTGTGCAATTTTAATTTTTATTGAATTATTTTTTTTCAGTTAGCTCTTTTTACCTCCTTTTTCATTTAAGCAATTGAATACTTAAATGCATTTGGTTTTTTTTTTCCATTTTTCCCCCTTTCACCAGTTCTATTTTTAAGGAATTGTTCTCTTTTCTATTTCATCAATACTTTTTTTCCTTACTACTTTAAATTAGTTTTTATTAAAGTGTTTTAGTTTTCAAAACAGATAGATGAATAATTTTTCCACAATAACCCTTGCAAAACTTTGTGTTTTCCTCCACCCTCTCCCCTAGATGGTAAAAATACATGTTGAATCTGATATATACATACATATTTATAAAATTATCTTGCTGCACAAGAAAAACAAAATCAAACTGGGAAAAATGAGAAAGAAAAGAAAATGCAAGCAAACAAAAATGAATCAGTGAAAAAACTATGTTGTTATTCACACTCAGTTCCTACAGTCCTCTCTCTGGGTATAGTTAGGTCTCTTTATCACAAGATTTTTGGAATTGATCTGAATCATCTCATTGTTAGAAAGAGCCATGTCCATCAGAATTGATCATCATATAATCTTGTTATTGCTGTGTTCAGTGATCTGGTTCTGTCTGCTCATTTCACTTAGCATCAGTTCATGTAAGTCTCTCCAGGCCTCTCTGATATTATTCTGTTGAGTGTTGCTTGTAGAAGTATAATATTCCATAACTGTCATATAGAATAACTTACTTAGCCACTCTCCGATTGAAAGACATCCACTAAATTTCCAGTTTCTTGACACTAAAAAAAGGCTGCCAAAAACATCTTTGCCTATGTGGATCTCTTTCCGTCCTTTAAGATCTCTTTGGGATATAAGACAAATAGAAACACTGCTGGATCAAAGAGCATGCATATTTTGATAGCCCTTTGGACATAATTCCAAAGTACTCTCCAGAATGTTTGGGTCATTTCACAACTCCACCAACAATGTGTTATTGTCCCACTTTTTCCATGTTCCCACAAACATTTATCATGATGTTTTCTTGTCATCTTAGCTAATCTAAGAGGTGTATAGTGGTAGTGTAGAGGCCTTTTAAGGATGAACAAGATGGCATTGAGAGGAAGGGGTCCTATCTGAGGAGCAGTTCCCAAGAAAGGAGTGCTGGACATTAGAGGGAAGAACAATGACCATACACCTTATTAGGAAAGGAATGCTCACTTTGTATTTATGTGGGAATCATGTATCTGCTTGTAGGTTAGAATGTGCTTACATTAAGCTGAACTAGAGGCATGTAATGAGTAGATAAAAGGGCTTACAGTCTTTGTAATAAATGGAGTCCCACAACATCCTGGCTCTCATCCCTCATTAATCACTGTCTTTATTACTCAGGTGAATGGGCATTGCTGGTCATATAAGGCCTGATTCACTCGGGATTTGGGGCTGAACCCTAACTTATTTATTTGGTGTTCAATAATGAATTCCAGTTCTCCTTTTGCCACACATTTCTTCCTTATCCAAAGATTTGAGAGGTAAAATATCTTATGCTTTTTCTAATCTGCTTATAATATTATTCTTTATGTCTAAATCATGAACCCATTTCGAACTTATCTTAGTATATGGTGTTTAGTCTGGGTCAATGCCTACTTTGTGCCATACTAGTTTCCAATTTTCCCATGAGATTTTGTCAAATATTAAGTTTTCATGCCAAGAGGTGGGATCTTTGGGACTGTGAAACACTAGATGGCTATAGTTATTGACTATTTTGTCCTGTGAACCTAAATTGTTCCATTGATTGACTACTCTATTTCTTAGCCAAGACCAAATGGTTTTGATGATTGTTGCTTGGTAATGTAGTTTTAGGTCTGGCACAGCTAGGCCACCTTCATTTGCATTTTGTTCACTAATTTCCATTGAAATTATTAACTTTTTGTTCTTTCAGATGAACTTTGTTATTAGTTTTTATAAATATGTAAAATAATTTCTTGGGAGTTTGATTGGTATGACATGGAATAACTAGATTAATTTAGGTAATATTGTCATTTTTATTATATTGCTTGGCCTACCCATGCACACGTAATATTTTTCAATTGATTAGATCTGACATTATTTGTGTGGAAAACGTTTTGTAATTGTGTTCATATAATTCCTGACTTTTCCTCCCCGATATTTTATATCATCTACATTTATTTTAAGTGTAATTTATTTTTGTATCTCTTACTGTTGGACTTTTTTGGTAATATATAAAAACGCTGGTGATTGATGTGGATAGATTTTGTATCCTTGAACTTTGCTAAATTGTGAATTGTTTCTAGTAGATTTTTAGTTTAGTATTCTCTAAATATACCATCATATCTGCAAAAAATGATAATTTGGTTTTGTCATTATCTACTCTAATTCAATTAATTTTTTTCTTCTTTTATTATCATTGCTAACATTTCTAATACAATATTGAATAATAATTATGATAGTGGGCAACTTTGTTTCCCTCTGATCTTATTGGGAATGGTTCTAGTTTGTACCCATAACATTTGATGCTTGCTGATGGTTTTAGATAGATGCTACTGATCATTTTAAGGAAAACTCCATTTATTCCTATTCTCTTTAGTATTTTTAATAGGAATGGGTATTGGATTTTATCAAAAACTCTTTCTGCATCTACTGAGATAATCATATATTTTTTGTTAGTTTAGTTATTGAGATAGTCAATTATGTTAATAATTTTCCTAATATTGAACCAGCTTAGCATTCCTGATTAAAAAAATCATATTTTGTCATAATGTATGATCCTAGGGATGACTTCTATAATTTAATTGCTAGTATTTTATTTAAAATTTTTGCATGAACAATTTACTAGGGAAATTCATCTGTAATTTTCATTTTCTGTTTTCACCCTACCTGGTTTAGGTATCAGCACTATATCTGTCTCATAAAAGGAATTTGATAGGACTATTTCTTTCTGTATTTTTTCAAATAGTTTGCATAGTATGGGAATTAACCATTCTTTCAATGTTTGGTAGAAATCAGATGCAAATCCTTCTGATCCTGGAGATTTTTTCTTAGGAAATTGATTAATAGTTTGTTCAATTACTGTAACGTGCTCTCCCGGCAGTTACAATTACTAGTCTGTCCTAGACCCACCAGAGTACCTTTGACCACTGTCCTTTGCAGTGTGAGCTCTACCCGGCTCGCCTCCTCTGAGGCCTTCTAAGGTCTCTGGCCACAATCTCTTGAATCTATAGCTTAATAACCAGTAGCGCACTCAAGAACAACCACGTGTAATCTTAAAAGCCTTTATTATACCTACTCACATAATGCCCTAACTGATGCCCTGACTTGTTGGTTCCCGAGTGAACACCTGGTCAGAAGACCAATGTGTTCACTACCAAAATCCTTACCTCTGTTGGCTATCCATCTCGGCTTAGCCACCCAGGCTAGGGAGCCAGGGTGAAGAGCGCCAGATTAAAGAGGACCGCCCGCTGCCTGCAGTGGGCTTACATAGGGCCTGTGAGGTCACACACACAGCCAATCAGCGAGAGAGTCACCCATTACGAAGCTATCTCAATATGGCCAGGATCCCGCCCAAGGGCAGTCCTAATATCTACAGAAATTACTTCCGGGCCTCAATCTCCCGATGCACTGTGTCTGCCCATTTAAAGGGCCCTTACAAATTACTTTTTCTTAAATAGACTATTTAAGTAATTTGTTTCCTTCTGTAAATCTGGGCAATTTATATTTTTGTAGGTATTCTTCCATTTCACTTAGATTATCAAATTTATCATCTTATAGTTAAGCAAAATAATTCATAATTATTGCACTAATTTCCTCTTCATTGGTGGAAACTTTTTCCTTTCTATTTTTTGACACTAACAATTTGATTTTCTTCTTTCCTGTTTCTAATCAAATTAACTAAAGGTTTATCTATTTTTTTTTTTTTTTGTATAAAACCAACTATTAGTTTTACTTATTAGTTCAATAGTTTTCTGACTTTCAATTTCATTATACTCCCCTTTTATTTTTAGAATGTCAAATTTGATATGAAATTGAGGGTTTTAAATTTGTTTTTTTCCTAGCTTTTTAATTGCAAGCCTGATTCATTGATTTTCTCTGTCTCTATTTTATGAAAGTAAGCATCTAGAGATATATTCCCCTAATAATCTCTTTGATTGCATCCCACAAATGTTTCATTATTGTCATTCTCTTGAATGAATTTATTGATTTTGTCTATAATGGGTTGTTTTACCTCCTCCTTTGTTAGAATCAGATTATTAATTTTCAATTAATTTTAGTCTATTTTCCTTTGGCCTTTTATTACATGTAATTTTATTGAACTATGATTTGAGAAAAATGCATTTACTATTTCTGCCTTTCTGCATTTAATTTTGAGGCTTTTATGGCCTTATACATGGTCAATTTTTGCATAGGTTTCATGTACTGCCAAGAAAAAAATATATTCCTTTCTTTATGCAATTTTCTCCCAATGTCTATCATCCTTAACTTTTATAGGTTTCTATTTACGTCCTTAACTTCTTTCTTATTTAATTTTTGGTTTGATTTATCTAATTCTGAGAGAACAATTTTGAGATTCCCCTACTAGTATAGTTTTGCTGACATTCTTCTTGTGGTTCTCTTAACTTCTCCTCTAGGAATTTCAATGCTATACTACTTGGTGCATATGTTTAGTATTGATATTACTTCATTATTTATGGTATCTTTAAGTAGAATTAAATTTCCTTCCTTATCACTTTTAATTAGATCTATTTTTGCTTTTGCTTGATCTGATATTAGGATTGCTATCCCGTTTTTTTTTTTTTGTTTGTTTGTTTGTTTGTTTTTTACTTCACCTGAAGCATAATAGATTTTGCTCCAGCCTTTTACCTTTACTCTAAATGTATCATTCTACTTAAACTGTCTTTCTTCTAAACAACAAATTGTAGGATTCTGTTTTTTAATCCAATCTGCTTCTGTTTTATGGGAGCGTTTATTCACATTCACAGATAAAATTGCTAACTATACATTTCCTGCCAACTTGTTTACTCCAACTTATATTTTTCTGTTCCTTTTCCTGTTTTCTCTCTTCCCCAATATTTTGTCACTGATCACCCCCTCCCTCAAACAGCCTTCCCCTTTTGCAGCTCCTACCCCTTTCTTGTCCTTTCCCCCTTCTACTTCTTGTTTCCCTTCTATGCCTCACCCTTCCTTTCCTTTTTTTCATCCTACTTTCCCACAGGATGAAATAAGCTTCTCTGTGAAACTAAATGCATCTGATATTCTCTCTTTGAGCCAAATCTAATGACAGTAAGATTATCACAATGTTCAACCCCTTCCCCTCATTCCCTCAATTGCAAAATGTCTTTTTTTGGAGAAAATCTGGACTCACGGCCAAGATGGCGGTGTGGAGGCAGACAGCTGCTTGAGCTCCGCGCTTTCTCTCAAGACTTCATGACAAGCCTCAGAGTTAATGCTTGACCAGAAAAGAAACCCACAAATAATCACCAAGGGAATACATCCTTGAAATTCACCAGAGAATGTCTGTATTTGCTTGGGGGAGGGTCAATCAGACTGGGCTCAGACTGAGGGCAGGCAGCCAGAGCGAGACAGACAGCCCACACAGCTCAGACAGGAGGGGGGAGAGGTACGTTCTCTGCCGTTTCTGTGAAAAGGCTTTTACCCCAGTGTGGATGTTCCATCTTAGCAGCAAGCCAGGAGCAGCAGAGAGGGTGTAAACACCGGAGGTGAAGAATAAAACCCCAGAAAGCTAGCATCTCTCAGAACCGGCCACCAACAACCCCCACCTGGACTGACTCAGTGCATTCTCAGAGCCTCAGAGTGCAGACTCAGTGCAGCCATCACTTTCCTGTTAGTGGCTCTCTGCTGCCCTACCCCCAGTCTGTAGAGGAAGCCCATTAACACTATCCAGCCCCCCCCCCCCAAAAAAAAAAAAAAACGCAGACCTATTATTTTTCTTGTCAATTTGTTTTCTTCCATTCCACTCTTGACAAAATGAACAAAAAATTCAAAAGGGCTCTAACCATTGACAGCTTCTGTATGGAGAGAGAGCAGACTTCAAATACTGAGGAGACTAAAAGCAGAGTGTCTCCAGAGGAATCCTCTAAGGGGGATATGAGCTGCTCCTCAATACAAAAGAACCTCATAGAGGAAATCAAAAAGTCTCTCACAAGAGAGTTAGATGAGAAATTGGAAAAGGAAAGGGAAGCTTGGAAAGAGAGCCTGGAGAAGTTATCCAGAGTGGATAAAGAGATCAAATCATTGAGAGAAAAAAATTAGTGAATTAGAAAAGGCAAACAACTCCAAGGAAAACGGTATTAGTGAGCTGGATAAAGAAATCAGCTCTCTAAAAAATAAAATGGATAAAATGGAAAAAAAATTCCATAGAAGATAAAAACACAATTGGACAATTACAAAAATATATAAAAAAAGTGAGTGAAGAAAACACATCATTGAAAATTAGACTCGAACAAGTAGAAATGAATGACTCAAGGAGAAACCAAGAGGTAGTCAAACAAAACCAGAGAAAGGAAACAATTGAAAAGAATGTTAAGTACCTTACCAGAAAGACAACAGACCTGGAAAACAGAACCAGGAGAGACAATTTGAGAATAATTGGACTCCCTGAAAAATGTGAAGAAAAAAAAAGAGATTGGACACTATTTTCGAGGAAATTATCAAAGAGAACTGCCCAGACGTTTTGGAAACAGAGGGTAAAATAGACATTGAAAAAATTCATCAATCACCTACTGAAAGGGACCCTAAAATCAAAACGCCAAGAAATATAGTGGCCAAGTTCAAGAACCATCAGACAAAGGAAAAAATATTGGAAGCTGCTAGAAAAAATCAATTCAGATATGGAGGAGCCACAATAAGGATAACCCAGGATCTAGCAGCGTCTACATTAAAAGAACGAAGGGCCTGGAATATGATATTCTGAAAGGCTAAGGAACTTGGTATGCAGCCAAGAATAACTTACCCAGCAAAAATGAGCATCGTTTTCCAGGGAAGAAGATGGACATTTAACAAAATACATGAATTCCATCTATTCTTGATGAAAAAACCAAACCTACATAAAAGGTTGATCTTCAAATACAGAACTCAAGAGATTTCTAAAAAGGTAAAAAGGAATCTTGAGAACTATACTTCTGCCAAAAAAAAAAAAAATGTAAAGAACATATGTACAATTTGTCTTAGAAACTAGAGGTGGAAAGGAAATTATAGGATAAAAAAGTGTAAAGTGGTGGTACTACAAGTCATAAAGAGGCAAAGGTAACCTATTATATCTCAGAGAAAGAAAGGAAGGAGATGAACACATAGTGTGTATCAATAGACATATTTGGTTTATGGTGAAACTTCTTCCACTTCATTGAAAAGTGAAAGGGAAGGAGTAAGCTAAGAGGAAGGGAATACAGAAATTGTGAGGAAAAGGGGTAAAATAAGGGGAGGAACTTTAAGGTGGGGGAGGGATCCTAAAAAGGAGGGTTGTGAAAAGCAAGTGGTGTTCACAAGTTTAATACTGGGTAGGGGGGTAAGAGGGAAGGAAAGGGGAAAAGCATAAGCAGGGCTTAATAGAATGGCAAGCAATATAGAATTAGTCCTTCTAACCATAAATGTGAATGGGGCAAACTGCCTCATAAAAAGGAAGCAGTTAGCAGACTGGATTAAAAGTCAGAATCCTACTATATGTTGTTTACAGGAAACACACCTGAAACAGGGTGACACATTCAAACTAAAAGTAAAAGGGTGGAGCAGAATCTATCATGCTTCAGGCAAAACCAAAAAAGCAGGAGTAGCCATCCTCCTCTCAGATCAAGCAAAAACAAAAAATTGATCTAATTAAAAGAGATAAGGAAAGGCATTATATCCTGCTAAAGGGTACCATCAATAATGAAGTAGTATCAATATTAAACATATATGCACCAAGTGGTGCAGCATCTAAATTCTTAAAAGAGAAATTAAGAGAGCTGCAAGAAGAAATAGATAGCAAAACTATAATAGTGGGAGATCTCAACCTTGCACTCTCAGAATTAGATAAATTAAACCACAAAATAAATAAGAAAGAAGTCAAAGAGGTAAATAGAATACTAGAAAAGTTTGATATGATAGATCTTTGGCGAAAGCTAAATGGAGACAGAAAGGAGTATACTTTCTTCTCAGCAATTCATGGAACCTATACAAAAATTGATCATATACTAGGGCATAAAAACGTCAAAATCAAATGCAGTAAGACAGAAATAGTAAATGCATCCTTTTCAGACCACAATGCAATGAAAATTATATTTAATAAAAAGCCAGGGGAAAATAGACCAAAAATAATTGGAAAATAAATAATCTTATACTAAAGAATGATTGGGTAAAACAGCAACTCATAGACATAATTAATAACTTCACCCAAGAAAATGACAATAATGAGACATCATACAAAAATGTGTGGGATACAGCCAAAGCAGTAATAAGGGGAAGTTTTATATCTCTACAGGCCTACTTGCATAAAATAGAGAAAGAGAGGGCCAACGAATTGGGCTTACAACTAAAATTGCTAGAAAAGGGACAAATTTAAAACCCCCAGACAAACACAAAACTTGAAATTCAAAAAATAAAAGGTGAGATTAATAAAATTGAAAGTAAAAAAACTATTGAATTAATTAATAAAACTAAGAGTTGGTTCTGTGAAAAAAACCAACAAAATAGACAAACCCTTAGTAAGCCTGATTAAAAAAAGGAAGAGAAAAACAAATTGTTAGTCTTGAAAATGAAAATGGTGAACTCACCACTAATGAAGAGGAAATTAGGACCATAGTTAGGAGCTACTTTGCTCAATTTTATGCCGATAAATTCGATAACTTAAATGAAATGGAGGAATACCTTCAAAAATATGGCTTGCCCAGATTAACAGAGGAAGAACTAAGCAGTCTAAATAGTTCCATCTCAGAAAAAGAAATAGAACAAGCTATTAACCAACTCCCTAAGAAAAAGTCCCTAGACCAGATGGATTTACATGTGAATTCTACCAAACATTTAAAGAACAACTAACTCCAATGCTATGTAAACTATTTGAAAAAATAGGGATTGAAGGAGTCCTACCAAATTCCTTCTATGACACAGACTTGGTACTGATACCTAAACCAGGTAGATCGAAAACTGAGAAAGAAAACTATAGACCAATTTCCTTAATGAATATTGATGCTAAAATCTTAAATAAGATATTAGCAAATAGACTTCAGAAAATCATCCCCAGGATAATACACTATGGGATTTATACCAGGAATGCAGGGCTGGTTTAATATTAGGAAAACTATTAGTATAATTGATCATATTAATAATCAAATTAATAAAAACCATATGATCATCTCAATAGATGCAGAAAAAGCATTTGATAAAATCCAACATCCATTCCTACTAAAAACGCTTGAGAGTATAGCAATAAATGGACTATTCCTTAAAATAATAAGGAGCATATACTTAAAACCTTCAGTAAATATCATATGTAATGGCAATAAACTTGAACCTTTCCCTATAAGATCAGGAGTGAAACAAGGTTGCCCACTATCACAATTACTATTCAATATAGTACTAGAAACTTTAGCCTCGGCAATAAGAGCCGAGAAGAGATTCAAGGAATTAGAGTAAGAAATGAGGAAATCAAACTATCACTCTTTGCAGATGACATGATGGTATACTTAGAGAACCCCAAAGACTCTGCTAAAAAGCTATTAGAAATAATTCAGAATTTTAGCAAAGTGGCAGGATACAAAATAAATCCACATAAATCCTCAGCATTTTTATACATTACCAACACAATCCAACAGCAAGAGATACAAAGAGAAATTCCATTCCAAACAAATGTTGAGAGTATAAAATATTTGGGAATACATCTACCAAAGAATAGTCAGGAATTATATGAGCAAAATTACAAAACACTTGCCACAAAAATAAAGTCAGATTAAAATAATTGGAAACACATTCAGTGCTCTTGAATAGGCTGAGCAAATATAATCAAGATGACAATACTCCCTAAACTAATTAATCTATTTATTTAGTGCTATACCAATCAGACTTCCAAGAAACTATTTTAATAACCTAGAAAAAATAACAACAGAATTCATATGGAACAACATAAGGTCAAGAATTTCAAGGGAAGTAATGAAAAAAAAAATTAAGTGAAAGTGGTCTAACTCTACCTGATCTAGAACTGTATTATAAAGCAGCAGTCACCAAAACCATTTGGTATTGGCTAAGACGTAGACTAGTTGATCAGTGGCATAGGTTAGGTTCACAGGGCAAGATAGTGAATAAAAATAGCAATCTTGGGGATAAGAATTCATTATTTGACAAAAACTGCTGGGAAAACTGGAAATTAGTATGGCAGAAACTCGGCATGGACCCACATTTAACACCACATACTAAGATTAGATCAAAATGGGTCCAAGATTTAGGCATAAAGAACAAAATCATAAATAAATTGGAGGAACATGGCATGGTTTACCTCTCGGACTTGAGGAGGAGGAAGGACTTTGTGTCCAAGGGAGAACTAGAGACCATTATTGATCACAAAATAGAAAATTTTGATTACCCCAAATTAAAAAGTTTCTGCACAAACAAAACTAATGCAAACAAGATTAGAAGGGAAGTAACAAATTGGGAAAACATTTTTACACTTAAAGGTTCTGATAAAGGCCTCATCTCCAAAATATACAGAGAATTGACTAATTTATAAGAAATCAAGCCATTCTCCAATTGATAAATGGTCAAAGGATATGAACAGACAATTTTCAGATGATGAAATTAAAACTATTTCCACTAATATGAAAATGTTCCAAATTACTATTGATCAGAGAAATGCAAATTAAGACAACTATGAGATATTATTACACACCTGTCAGATTGGCTAAGATGACAGGAACAAATAACGATGAATGTTGGAGGGGCTATGGGAAAACTTGGACACTGATGTATTGTTGGTGGACTTGTAAAATAATCCAACCATTCTGGAGAGCAATCTGGAATTATGCCCAAAAAGTTATCAAAATGTGCATAACCTTTGACCCAGCCATACCAGCCGTGTCTGTGCCGGGTGAGGTTTCCCGTGTTGGGCTTATATCCCAAGGAAATACTAAAGAAGGGAAAGGGACCTGTATGTGCCAAAATGTTTGTGGCAGCCCTTTTTATAGTGGCTAGAAGCTGGAAGATGAATGGATGTCCATCAATTGGAGAATGGTTGGGTAAATTATGGTATATGAATGTTATGGAATATTATTGTTCTGTAAGAAATAACCAACAGGAGGAATACAGAGAGGCTTGGAGAGACTTACATCAACTGATGCTAAGTGAAACGAGCAGAACCAGAAGATCATTATACACTTCAACAAGGATACTCTGCTAGGATGTATTCTGATGGAAGTGGATATCTCCAACATAGAGAAGAGCTAATCCAATTCCAATTGATCAATGATGGACAGAATCAGCTACATCCAGAAAAGGAACACTGGGAAATGAGTGTAAACTGTTATTTTTACCTTCTGAATCCAATTCTTCCTGTGCAACAAGAAATTCGGTTCTACACACATATATTGTATCTAGAATATATTATAATATATTTAACATGTATAAGACTGCCTGCATCTGGGGGAGGGGGCTGGGGGAGGAAGGGAAAAAATCTGAACAGAAGTACGTGCAATGGATAATGTTGTAAAAAATTACCCATGTATATGTACTGTCAAAATAAAAGTTATAATTATAAAAAAAAGTTTAATAATAAAATAAAAAAAGAAAAAGTCTTTTTTTGTCTCCTTATTAAATATAATTTACCTCATTTGTACTCCATTTTCCTCTTCTTACAATAGAATCACTTTTCCTCCTCTAGTTTCTTTTTTAAATCATTGCAATAAAATCAAATTATACTTGCACCCTCTAAGTATACTTATAACAGAGATACAGATCTCAAGAGTTAAGCAGAAGGTTAAACATGGTTAAAAGTAGAGATGTAAGTTTTTTAAACTTTTAAACAAAAGTGATTTTTCTTTCCTTTTTGCTTTTTTATGTTTCTCTTGTGTTTTGTATTTGAAGATCAGATTTTCTATTCAACTCTGGGCTTTTTATCAGAAATAGATGAAATTCACCTGTTTCATCAAATATCTTTTTCCCTGAAAGATGATGTTCAATTTTGTGGGTAATTGATTATTGACTGCAATTCAAGTTCCTTTGCCTTTCAGAATATCAGATTCTATGTCATTTAATCCTTGTAAGATACTAGGTTCTGAGTAATATTGATTGTGATTCTGAGATATTTGAATTGTTCTTTCTTGATGCTTGCAATATTTTCTCCTTGACTTGATAATTCTGAATTTTAGCTATGAGGTTCCTTGGAGTTTTCATTTTGGGGTCTCTTTCAGGAGTAATTAATGAATTCTTTCAATGGCTCTATTTTGCCTTCTGGTTCTACGATATCTAGGCAGTTTTCTTTGATGATTCCCTGAAAGATGATGTCTACACTCCTTTTTTTTTTTTTTTTTTTTTTTTTTTTTTTTTTTCATCAGGTGTTCAGAAAAATCCAATAATTCTTAGATTGCCTCTCCTAGATCTATTTTCTAGGTCAGATCTTTTTCCAATGAGGCATTTTACATTTTCTTCTATTTTTCAAGTTTTTTGGTTTTGTTTGTCTCATTCTTGAAGTCATTCACTTCCATTTGTTCAATTCTAATTTTTAGTGAATTATTTTCTTTTGTTAGCTTTTTTAATCTCCTTTTGCATTTGGCCAATTGAGGTGTTTTGTTCACTGTATATTTTTTTCCCATTTCACAAATTCTGTTTTTCAAAGAATTTTTTTCTTTTTCATATTCATTTTGCAATGAATTTATGCTTTTTACACTTCATCAAGTCTATTTTTAAAATAGTTTTCTTCAGATAATGTCTGTTTTTCCTTTTCCTTACCTTCTTGGAAAGATCTCATTTCATTATTTAGTTCTAACTCTCTTTTAAGATCCTTTTTGAATTCTTCCAAGAGAGCCTTTTGAAATAGGGACCTATTCGTATCACCCTTTTGGCCTTCATCTATAGCTGACTTGATTTTAGGATACTCAAGGTTTGAGGTCTGTTCTCTTTCTTTATAAAAGCTGGCTACAGTCAGAGTTCTTTTTGTTCTTTTGCTCATTTTTAAAGGAAGTCTGCTCTTAAGGCAAAGGGATGATTGCTGCTTTAGTTTGCCCTGGAGTGGTTCTGCTGTCTGACTTCCTGTTCTGGGTAGGCGTGGTCAAGTCCCATTTTCTGGGGTTTTGGGATTCAGAGGTTCACAATTTGCCTTTTCTATTTGCTTTGGGTGTCTCAGAGCAAATCTGCTAAACTACTGGCTTGTAACCAGGACAAAGCAGGCTAAGACCCTAATAGTAGATTCCTTGGTGCAGAGGATTCTTCAATACCCTACATCTGCACCCCAAATCCTTGATCTGGGCTCCCCACCTGGCAGTCTGCATTTGACAGCCTTTCCCTCTGCCCAATTGAAAAAGACCTTTTCTGAAGTTCTTCCAAAGTGTCTTCTTCTGGAAATTTGTTGTACTCCAAATATTTGTGGGTTCTGTCACCCCCAAACCAGTTCAGAGGCTTAATTTGCTGTTAATTTGAGGGAAATTCAGAAGAGCTGAGATAAAGCCATGCCTAATTTCTGCCACCACTCCACTACACCAATTCTTTTTTTTTTTTTAAAGGAATTTTCATTTATTCCTGTATTTTCTTTTCCAAAGCTCACATTTCTTTTCCCTATTTTTCTTCTATCTTTTAAAAATCCTTTTTAGATTCTTCTAAGATAGCTTTTGAGTTGAAGACCAACTCATATCACTTTTTGATGCTTCATCTGGAGGTATTTTGCTTTTTGTAAACTCATGGTATGAGGTCTGTTCTTCCCTGTCTCCATAATGGTTATCTATGGTCAGGACTCTTTTTGCTTTTTTGTTCATTTAAAAAAAGTTGAAGTGTTCTCCTGGTGCAGAGGGGAGGCTGTCCCAAGCTTCATTACTCTTTATTAAAGTAGGGGGCAGTTTCCAGGGTGAAGGCTGTTCTGTTCCAAACTTCAAATATATCCGGAAGCTGTTTTCAGAGATCCTTCTAAGGACCTAAATGTTTTCAGTTCTTCTAAAGTGGTATGATCTAAGAAGTGGTTTGTTTATTCTTTTTCTAGCCTGTGCTTTGGTCTATGAGTAGACACAGACACAGGCACTCTTTTTTGTCTTGGATTTGTGAGGAGGGTCCCTGTAATACTGTGGCTATACACGGCAACAACAAGACTATAAAATGATCAATTCTGATGGACATGGCTCTCTTTAACATTGAAATGATTAAAAACCAGTTCCACTTGTTCAGTGATGAAGAGAGCCATCTACACTCCACCACTCAACCTCCCTTCTCATTGTCCTCCTCCAAAGTGACTCTGGCTTGTCTTACTCCACTCCCTAATCCTTCCTAGGATTATCTGTATACAAATAGATAATTAGCCTTAAGTGCTAAATAGTGCACCTATTCAGAGTTTCAGCCCTTTACATCTCCTGCTTTCTTTTGTTTTAGAACACAGGTGTTCACACAATCCCTGACTTCTCAGGAAAGGAGGTGAAAACACCAAAAAGGAGGTGATCATGCCCCCCCCCTGACTTCTCAGGAAGGGAGGTGAAAACACTAAAAAGGAGATGATCAAGCCCTCCCTAACTTTTCAGGAGGAAAGATGTCAAACACGCAAGGGAAGTAGGGAGTCAAGCCAGAGTTTTTGGGATGAAAGATCTTACTAGAAACAGATATGCATAAACCCATCAGTATGGGAGGTATTGCACAACACATAACAATAAAGCACAGGTTATTAGTGATGAGTCTCCCCACAGCTAGTGCAGGCTCAATGTGGTGTAACAAATATGAATTGTAATGATGCAACAAACAATATAAATCAACATGGTATTGTGAAAGGTTTCCAGAAGTTCTAGAAGGAGGGTATGTAAACAACAATCACACATACACCTCCTTCAGCAGCCAAGAGAGTTCAAAACCAATCTATAGTCCATTGCATCACATGTCAGGGAATCCAATGATTCCCACAAGTTTTTGAAGTCCTGCAACAGTCTTTTTATGTGTTAGGGAATTCAATGATTCCTGCAGATTTTGAAGTCCTGCAATAGTCTTATCATTTCTCAGAAAATCCAATGATTCTTGAGGGTTTCCAAGTCCTACAATAGTCTTACAATGTCTCAGAGAATCCAAGGATTCCTGAGGGTTTTGAAGTCCAACAATTTTTTTAAATTTAAAGTTTATTTTTTTTTTTTTATTTTACACTTATAACTTTTTTTGACAGTACACATGCATGGGTAATTTTTTACAACATTATCCCTTGCACTCACTTCTGTTCCGATTTTTTCCCTCTACCCCTTCCCCTAGATGGCAGGCAGTCTTATGCATGTTAAATATATTATATTATATCCTAGATACAATATATGTATGCAGAACCGGATTTCTTGTTGCACAGGAAGATTTGGATTCAGAAGGTAAAAATAACCTTTTTAGGAATCTTTTGAGTTCTATATTTGGAGATCAAACTTTTTGTTTAGATCTGATTTTTTTTCATCAAAAATAGATGAAATTCACTTATTTTGTTGAATACCCACCTTCTTCCCTGGAAGAAAATGCTCATTTTGGCTGGATAAGTTATTTTTGGCTGCATACTAAATTTTTTAGCTTTTTGAAATATCAGATTCCAGGCCCTTCGATTCTTTAATGTGGGCACTGCTAGATCCTAGGTAATCCTTCTAGTGGCTCCTCTATATTTGAATTGATTTTTTAGCAGCTTTCAGGATTTTTTCCTTCATCTGGAAGTTCTGGAATTTGGCCACTATATTTTTTGGAGTTTTGATTTAGGGTCCCTTTCGGTAGGTGATCAGTGACTTCTTTCAATGTCTATTTTACCTTCTGTTTCTATAAATTTTTGCCAGTTCTCTTTGATAATTTCCTGGAAAACAGTGTCCAGGCTCCCTTTTTTTCATCATATTTTTTCATGGAGTCCAATAATTCTCAGATTGTCTCTCCTAGATCTATTTTCCAGGTCTGTTGTTTTCCCAAGAAGGTATTTGACATTTTTTTCCATTGTTTCATTTTTTTTTGGTTTTGCTTGACTGATTTTTGGTGTCTCCTCAAGTCATTCAATTCCATTTGTTCAATTCTGATTTTCAATGAATTATTTTCCTCACTTACTTTTTAAATATCCTTTTCTAATTGTCCAATTGAGTTTTAAGTGAGTTGGTTTGTTCTATGGAATTTATTTTTCCATTTTGCCAATTTTATTTTTTAAAGAGCTATTTTCTTTTTCCAATTCACTAATTCCATTTTTCAAGTATTTGATTTCTTTATCCACTCTATCTTTAAATGAGTGGGGATGATTTATCCAGACTTTCTTGCCAAGCTTCCCTTCCCTTTTCCCATTTTTATTTTAGCTCTCTTGTGAGAGCCTTTTAAATATTTTCTATAAGAGTTTTATGTGTTGAGGACAAGATCATATTCCCCTTTGGGGACTCATCTGGAGATATTCTGTTTTTACTCTCCTCGGGGTTTAAAGTCTGCTCTCTATCCATATAGAAGCTATCAATGATTAGAGTCCTTTTTAATTTTTTGCTCATTTTGTCAGAGAAGAATCAAAGAAAACAAATTAACAAGAAAAATGGATGCAGTCTGGCTTTTATTTTTTCTTTTTTTGGTGGTGGTGGGGCTGGATGGTGTTACTGGGCTTTCTCTACAGACTGCAGAGGACAGCAGTGAGGAACTAGCAGGACAGCAATGGCTGCGCTGTGTCTGCACTCTGAGACTCTGAGGCTCTAAGAGCCTGCTGAGACACTCTGAGTGGGGGTGGCCACATCCTGAGAGACCCCAGCTTTTTGGGATTATAGTCTTTACCTCCTGTTTTTACACCCTCTCTGCTGATCCTGGATTGCTGCAAAGACAAAATATCCACACTGTGGTAAAGTTCTTTCCACAGAAATGGCAGACAACACACCTCTTTCACTACTCAGTGTGAGCTTCCTGCCACACTCTTGCTGCTGGCCCTCAGTATGTGCCTGATTTGGCTGTCCCCACCCCAGAGCAAAAACAGACCTTTTCTGGAGAATTTCAAGGATGTCTTCTGTTGGTAATTATTTGTATATTTTTTCCCAGTCAAGCACTAATTCCAAGGCTTGTAATGAAATAAATTCTGAGAGCAAAGACAGAGATTAAGTAGGTGTGTGTGTCCTCTCCACTATCTTGGCTGGAAGTCCCGAAGTCCAACAATTTTTGATGTCCATGAGTCAAATGCCATAACTGCCATGCTCTTACAGTGGTGGACACAGTCATTGATGGAACCACTTGATGTTTCTTGGTTATTCTCCTTCATTTCAAGGGTCTGCTCCATCTCTCTCTGATGGCCAAGGTGATTATGGCTCATTGGCACCCATCTAATTCCTTCTCCATCTGTGGAGATACAAGCAAACCCTCTCCCTCAAGCAGTTAACCTATCTGGTACCTTTCATTCACCACTTTCTGGAGCTCTCCACATTGCCTAGTGATTATCTAAAGACAGTGGAGGTACTCACACTGGAAACTGCCCTTCCAGTGGGTTATAAAACCTGTCTGCTGGAGCCAGTGCATCTTTGTCAATAATCAAGAAATTAATAGTATAAAGAGCTAGATTTAGAAGTTCTCTAGGGTTACCTGTGGCTCCCCCTTTCTTTTGTTTTTGGAGAAGTATCTTATTATCTCTGTTTTTCCCCTCTATTTTTGCCTATCCTTGAGGATTAAAGGGTATTCCAGTAGTGTGTAAAATCTTATATTGTGCACAAAAGTGTGTAAAATGTTTAGAATTATATTCAGGTCCATTGTCTGTTTTTATTGCTTGTGGCATACCCATAATTGCTAATGCTAGTATAAGGAATTCAGTGACCAACTCGGGCGGTCTCTTTTGCTGCTGGCATTACAAAAGTGAATCCTGAAAACGTGTCTACCACAACATGGATAACAGACAGACCAAAAGATTTATAGTGGGTCACATCCATTTGCCAAATTTCATTGGATCTCAAACCATGAGGGCTCTTCCCTTGAGGTAGTGTAGGAACGTGGAAAGGAAGGCAAGCTGTATAAGCTTTTACTATGCTCCTACCTTCCTCTCTTGTTATTCCAAATTGTAAACGAAAAGTTCGAGCCACCTGATGATATTGAAAATGAGATTCTTGGGCTTCCTGAAATAAAGGAGTATTGACTAACAAGGTTACAAGGCTATTTGCCTTTGAATTAACCATCAAAAAAATAGGATCTGAAAGTCCACTATGAGAGTGTACATGTAAGATATAAATCTTATCTGGATGCTTTTTCACTTGCTCTTGAAGTTCCTTAAAGAGCTGATATATATTAAAGTCTACAAATTTTATTTGGGCTGTGACAATTCTTTGTACCACACCTACTGAATAGGCCAAATCAGATATTATATTTATGTCTCCTGGATAATACCTTGTAGCGAGCTGTCGTCTCCAGAAGCTGCTGGATCACTCTCTGGGAAGAGATCTGCTGTGTCTACTCAAATCTCTCAGACAGATTCTTCTTCCTGTAGTGAACCGTTGTCTCCAGGCAGTTGCTGTTAACTCTTGTCCTTAGAAGTGACTTCTCTTCCTGCAGAGAGCCCCGTCAAGCCTGATGCAATGCAGAGTCTTCTCCTTGAATCCTGGCTCTGAATCTCCTCCAGCTCTTATCCTTCTCTAGGCAGACTCACTTTCCAGGCCCACTGTTGCTTTTTATCCTCCCAGAGAATGGGCGTGGGATAATGCAAGGGCTTCTGGGAAGAACCACTTCAGCCAATGGGCTTGCTCCTTCTATCAAGTCAACCTGAGTTCTCACCTTGTAATTGTCCAACCTGAATTCTCACCTTGTCACTATCCAGACAACCTCAGTTCTCACTTAGTAATCCTAACAATACCTAAGCTAGAATGATTGCATACAATTCATTCTGCTTAGTGAACTGAAAAGGAATTCTGACTACTCTCTTTATACTTAAGTCATGAGAGAACACAGTGCAAATGTTATGTTTGGATGCATCTGTAAAGATAGTTGGTGCTCTAAGAGGAACTTTAGAAACCTTTTCTTCAAGAATCCACCACTAATTATGTAATAGTCCGGTTATCTTTAATGGAGACCCGTGAGTAAAATTTGGAGCTGTGGCCAATAAAATTTGACACTCTGGCATGGTTTCACAACATACATTATATTGTGCATGAGTATAAAATGTATATATCTTGTCAGGTCTTATCCCAGATAATTGTACTGCTCACTTAATGGCCTTTGATAAAATTCTAGCCACAAGCACTGGGTTAGGAGTAAGGTTTTGTTCTGGTTGTGCTAGAAGGTTCACCTGCTCTCTCACACTGTTTTCTTGATGAAGGACTGCTGTGGATGCCTCTTGTGTAGCAAAAACTGATATTTCCAAGTGTTTTTGAGTGACTCTTTCAATCACATTGAATAAAGCCAGTTCAACTTCTCTTAAAGCCTCTTGAGCTTCTTTTGTAAGCTGATGTAGTGAGTTTAAAACACTATTGCCCCTTAAAATGTCATATAATGGTTGCAATTGATAGGCAGTCAAGCCTAATACTGACTGCATCCATTGTATATCTCCTATCAATTTCTGAAAGTCATTTAAGGTGTTTAGCTTCTCTGTTCTTAAGGAAGGTTTTTTGTAATGTAAGCACCTTAGGGTATACTTCATATCTTAAATATTGAAAAGGTGCATGTCTTTGAATTTTTTTGTTCCTGGAGCTTTGTGCAATTTGTAGTTCCTTAGAGTTTCTATGGTATTTTGTAGACATGCTCCTAACATTTGTTCCTCAGGTGCACATCCCAATATATCATCCATGTAATAACATTACTTTTGGAAATGCTTTTGTTAGTGGAGTAAGAGCAGCCTCAACATACATTTGACACATAGTAGGACTGTTTTTCATTCCCTATGGCAAAACTGTCCATTAATATCTTTTATAAGGCTCAGCTAAGTTAACTCTGGGCACTGAAAAGGAAAAATCTTTTCACATCCTCCTTATCTAGATGGATAGAATAGAAACAATCTTTAATGTGTAAAACCCATTCTCTAAGCAATTGAGTAGGAGATGGAAGTCCAGGCTGAAGAGTTCCCATAGTTCCCATCTGTTCATTTACCTTTCTTAAATCTGTTGAAATCCTCCATTTTCCAGATTTCTTTCTTACAACAAATACTGGGGAATTCCAGGGACTTAGAGAAGGTTGTAAGTGTCCTTGGTGAAGTTGCTCCTGTATTATATCTAATAAGGCCTGAATTTTATCACTACCTAAGGGCCACTGTTCTTTCCAAACTGGTGTATCAGTTTTCCATTGGCCTTCAACAGCAGCCCTGCATAAAAAACATTTCAGAAAAAGAAATAGAACAAGCTATTAATCAACTCTCCAGGAAAAACATTCTCAGGACCAGATGGATTTACATGTGAATTCTACCAAACATTTAAAAAACAATTAGCCCCAATGTTATATAAACTATTTGAAAAAATAGGGGATGAAGGAGACCTTCCAAACTCTTTTTATGACACAGTCATGGTATTGATACCTAAACCAGGTAGATCGAAAACTGAGAAAGAAAATTATAGACCAATGTCCTTAATGAATATTGATGCTAAAATCTTAAATAAGATATTAGCAAATAGACTTCAGAAAATCATCCCCAGGATAATACACTATAATCAAGTAGGATTTATATCAGGAATGCAGGGCTGGTTTAATATTAGGAAAACTATTAGTATAATTGACCATATTAATAATCAAATTAATAAAAAAACATATGATCATGTCAATAAATGCAGAAAAAGCATTTGATAAAATCCAACATCCATTCCTACTAAAAATACTTGAGAGTATAGGAATAAATGGACGATTCCTTAGAATAATCAGGAGCACTTATTTACGACTGCCAATAAGCATAATATGCAATGGAGATAAACTGGAACCTGTCCCAGTAAGATCAGGAGTGAAACAAGGTTGCCCACTATCGCCATTACTATTCAATATTGTATTAGTAATGTTAGCCTTGGCAATAAGAGTCAAGAAAGAGATTAAAAGAATAAGAGTAGGTAATGAGGAAATCAAACTTTCACTCTTTGCAGATGATATGATGGTATACTTAGAAAACCCCAGAGATTCTAATAAAAAGTTATTAGAAATAATTCATAACTTTAGCAAAGTTGTTGGATACAAAATAAATCCACATAAATACTCAGCATTTTTATATATCACCAACAAAATGCAACAGCAAGAGATACAAAGAGAAATTCCATTCCAAACAAATGTTGAGAGTATAAAATATTTGGGAATACATCTACCAAAGAATAGTCAGGAATTATATGAGCAAAATTATGAAACACTTGCCACAAAAAATAAAGTCATATTTAAATAATTGGAAAGACATCCAGTGCTCGTGGATAGGCCGAGCGAATATAATAAAGATGACAATACTCCCCAAACTAATCTATTTATTTAGTGCTATACCAATCAGACTCCCAAGAAACTATTTTAGTGACCTAGAAAAAATAACAACAAAATTCATATGGAAGAATAAAAGGTCAAGAATTTCAAGGGAATTAATGAAAAAAAAAGTCAGATGAAGGTGATCTAGGTATATCTGATCTAAAACTATATTATGTAACAGCAGTCACCAAAACCATTTGGTATTGGTTAAGAAATAGACCGGTCCATCAGTGGAACAGATTAGTTACAAAGGACAAAAAAGGGTACAACTAAAGCAATCTAGTGTTTGATAAACCCAAAGATACCAACATTAGGGATAAAAATGCATTATTTGAAAAAAAAAACTGTTGGGAAAATTGGAAATTAGTATGCCAGCAATTAGATATGGACCCACACTTAACACCATATACCAAGATAAGATCAAAATGGGTCCATGATTTGGGCATAAAGAATGAGATCATAAATAGATTAGAGGAACAGAGGATAGTCTACCTCTCAGACCTGTGGAGGAGGAAGGAATTTATGACCAGAGAAGAACTAGAGATCATTATTGATCACAAAATAGAAGATTTTGATTACATCAAACTAAAAAGTTTCTATACAAACATTACTAATGCAAACAAGATTAGAAGGGAAGTAACAAATTGGGAAAATATTTTTACAGTTAAAGGTTCTGATAAAGGTCTCATTTCCAAAATATATGGAAAATTGATCCTAATTTATAAGAAATCAAAGCATTCTCCAATTGATAAATGGTCAAAGGATATGAACAGATAATTCTCAGATATTGAAATTGAAACTATATCCACTCATATGAAAAAGTGTTCCAAATCACTACTGTTCAGAAAAAATGCAAATTAAGACAACTCTGAGATATCACTACACACCTGTCAGATTGGCTAAGATGACAGGAACAAATAATGATGAATGTTGGAGGGGATGTGGGAAAACTGGGATACTAATACAATGTTGGTGGAATTGTGAAAGAATCTGGCCATTCTGTAGAGCAATCTGGAACTATGCCCAAAAAGTTATCAAACTGTGCATACCCTTTGATCCAGCAGTGCTGCTAATTGGTTTATATCCCTAAAAAATACTAAAGAGGGGAAAGGGACCTGTGTGTGCCAAAATATTTGTAGCAGCTCTTTTCATAGTGGCTAGAAACTGGAAGATGAATTGATGTCCATCAATTGGAGAATGGTTGGGTAAATTATGGTATATGAAGGCTATGGAATATTATTGCTCTGTAAGAAATGACCAGCAGGATGAATTCAAAAAGGCTTGGAGAGACTTGCATGAACTGATGCTTAGCAGAACCAGAATATCATTATACACTTCAACAATACTGTATGAAGATATATTCTGATGGAAGTAGATATCTTCAACATAAAGAAGATCCAACTCACTTCCAGTTGATCAATGATGGACTGAAACAACTACACCCAGAGAGAACACTGTGAATTGAATGTAAAATATTAGCACTACTGTCTATCTACCCAGGTTATTTATACCTTCGGAATTCAATACTTAATGTGCAACAAGAAAATTGGATTTATACACATATATTATATCTAGATTATAATGTAACACATGTAAAATGTATGAGATTGCCTGTCATCAATGAGAGGGAGTAGAGGGAGGGAGGGGAAATCTGGAAAAATGAATACAAAGTATAATGTTATAAAAAATTACTCATGCATATATACTGTCAAAATGTATAATTATAAAATTAAAAAAAAACAGAAGTACTCATTTTTAATTCTAATTGTTATAAAATGTCTCTTCCCGTCAGATTGAGGGGGATTTTTCAACTATAAAAATTATCCATCTCAAAAAGGTAGCACTAACTTCAGCTGCTATTGATCCTCCTATGCCAGACATGTAGGTGTCTGCCTTAATTTCTGGCCAGTGACTGGGCCAGTTGACATCTCTAATGATGTGTGATCTGCACCAGTGTCTACTAATCCTTCTAATGGTATGCCATTTATATAGATAGTGAGCATAGATTGGTCAGCTGTCACAGCTGCTGTCCAGAATTTTCCTGGATTTTGCTGCTTGGAGTCAGAATCTGGGCAACTATCACCAGATTGCTTATTACGAGTATATCAGTAAACCTGCTGCTACTATTTCTCCTGGTTGATGAATCACACATTGTCTACCTATCTTAGTGACTGGGATATTATCTACACATTCCCCAGTTTCCCACATCAGTGTATGGATGGACACTTTTTTGTAAGCATACTCAGGAGGTTAAATGGTTAAGCCTACTGTGCCTGGAGGCAAGGAATCCATACCCTGGAAAGGAACAGATTTCACCTCTCCAGGCAGTATCTAAATTGTCCTAGCTACATACAACTCTATTCTCCCCAAATGTAATTATTTTCTCCCATCAGGTTGCTTCTTGGATGATTGATCGTGTAATCCCTTTCTCCCATCAGATGGCTTCCTGGCTGATTGGTCATGTCTGGGTATTGAACTTCTAATGGCTCTGTGTATGTAACATTAGCTGCCATCATACCCCAAGTATTTTTTTGTCTTAGGCCCTGAGACTGGGCCTCTCATCCCATTTCCCTGAAAGAGTCTACATTCTGATGCCCAACAGAAGCCTCTGTTGCATTTTGGACATGGGATTTTGGGTCTTGTTTTCCAATCTCTCACTTCCCATGTTTTCTCACTTTGTCTGTATGCCAACATTGAGCTTTCAGATTCCCTACTTTACCACATTAAAGCATTGACAAGCCTCTCTGGAAGTCCTTTGCCAAAAGGTACCCTGTCTTGGGTACCATGTTCGGATCTTGGGAAATCTGCATCATAGCCTGGTTATAAAAGGTATTTGTGCCCACTATGGCACAGTGTCTTATGATCTCCTCTAGAGGAGCATCCTTGAGTAGTCCTGATATAATTCTTCTACAAATGTCATTAGCATTTTCTTCAGCAATTACCTTATCATAATTTCTGTTACTGCATTTTCACCATTAATTCATATGACAGCTATCTGCAAATGTCCCACAAAATCAGCAAAGGGTTCATTTGGCCCTTGTGCTATTTTTGTGAAGGCCTCTCCCTTGTCCTGTTTACCTGCAACAAAACCCCTTGCTTTGATAGCAGCAGAAGCAATTTGCTCATATGCTACTATGAGGTAATTAATCTGTACTGAAATTTCTGCATAATAATCCACACCTGTTAGTTGGTCATAGGTGATTGGAGTATTAATTCCACTTTGACTATTTGATTTGGCTTGTATCCTACAGAGCTCACTATATTCAGAAAGCCACAACAAGTTTTGTCCAGGTTCTAAGCATGTCCTTGTTATAGATTTTCAGTCACTAGGGGTTAAGACTTCATAAGCCAAATTCTATAATAACAATTAACATAAGATTATATAGCCCCATAAAGAGTGCAAACCTTTTTCAGGTCTTTGAGGATTTCTAGATCAAATGGAGTGTATCTTCTACTTTCTAGACCTGAAGAATTAAACTGTTGATATCCTATGATTCAATTGTATTAATTGTATTCTGCCCTTCTTCTGTGGCTTTAAGTAATGCCTTTTGCAATCTAGTCATAGAAGGGGGTGATTGCTGGGGGGGGGGGAGGTGCTGGTGGTATCACTGCCCCTCCCATTACTCCTCCTCCCTCCACTCTGGAAGTTGTTGGGAGCATATCAATGACCTGATCAGGTGTAGGCAGGATTAAAGCTAGGCTGTAAGAGGGAGAATCATCATGCCCTTCAAGTTCACTTAAGTCCTCATGCCCTCTGGTGATATTGCCATTAATCTGTTCTTTGTCTTCTTCTTTTTCCTCACACTTCCTCAAACTGGCTGTTCTTAAACCTTTTCTTTTTTCTATAACTTGTAGGATTCTTTAAGGCCAATTGTATTATGGTGTATATATAGAATGTTTCTTTGGAAATTGAATCAGGACCATTATCATTATAACATTCACATAGTTGATCTCTTACTAGTTTCCAATTATCTGCCTCTATTTCTTCTTCCTTGAAGAACCAAGGGAATGTGCATTCTAATGTTTCCAAGAGACCACCAATCTGCTCCCAAGTTATACTCAAACCTTGTCTTTTTATCAGTCTGAGTATGCTTCCTGTAGATTTCCTTTGGGGAGAGGTTGGGTGTGGGTGTTTGTGGGGGAGAATCTTTTCCTAATATTGGCCCCATTTCAGCTAGAAAATTAGTTACTAACTTAGCTCTTAACAAAATAAGCTCTCTGTTTGTCTATTAAAATATTCACCCTATTTTCTGGTCACCTGGGACTTCAGTGAAATTAGGGTCCTTGATTCACATTTTGGGCACCAAAATATAAATTCTGGATGAGACTCCTGTACGCCCCAGAATCAGCCAGAGTCAGGGTAAGCAAAAGTCTTTGGTCTTTAGGGGGATAAATGAAGGGGATCAACAAACTGTCATATGATCTCCACCAATCGACCTCCCTTTTCATTGTCCTCCTCCAAAGTGACTCTGGATTGTCTTACTCCACAGAGACTTTCCAAAGATATATCCTGGAGTTTAGAGTCACCAGACTCTTTCCTCCTTGTCCTGCCACCAAGTCACTGTCACTTCTCTCCCTCCACCCTCCAATCCTTGCCTATGATTATCTTACTCTCAAACATTCAGCAAGCACCAATGCTGAGGAGAGCCATGATCCAAATATATGCTAATAAAGTCATTGTCTCACATGAAATGGGTAATTAGCCTTAAGTGCTCTGCATTCTCAGACTCAAGTACACCTATTCAGAGTTTCAGTCCTCTACAAGACTTATAGTCTATTTTCAACCTGGTTTAACCCATTTGTCAAAATAATTTTCACAGAGTATGGCTGTTACATATACTATGACTTCTTGGAAATATAGGTGAGAGTTGCCTAAAGGTAGACAGTAAAAGTGGATGAGCATCCCATATACCTTTCACAAAAGATAAAGACTGGAAAAGGTAATTAGAATTGGAAATGAAGAAACCATTGATAATTTTGGAAAGAGTTGTTTTACTTAGTAATACTAGCTGCTGAAAGCCTTTTCATTTTTCCTGAAACTCGCCCCCCCCCCAAATTACCTACTTTATTTTTTAAAATGCACTGAAAATGCATGTAGTGATATATAGATTAATTTTAAATTACACACACACACACACACACACACACTTATATGCACGTGCATATGATGAGGTGAGTAGCAATTGTGCAAAGTTAACAAATGAATGAAAGAGGAATTATAGGCACCTAATTTATATAAACTGCCTTCTTATGGAGTTTAACTGAGAAGAAATAGAGGAAAATTGAATAAAATGTTAAGGAGATGGCCAGATATAAAAATGTTTATTTGTTTTTATAAGGATTGAAAGAAATAAGAATATTTGCAGGCATCATATAGGGGAAATAGTATATTGGGAAAGATCAAGGAATAGAGAGAGTAGAAATGATAGAAGGGGCAATCTTACAAAAAAAATTTGAGAGTGATGAGGAACAAGAAACATGTTAAAGGACTTGTTGAGGCAAGTAAAGACAAATTAATTATTATTATTCTTTTGGGGGTAAGTAAAGAATTAATTCTTTATGTGGGGCAGAAATAGAGAGAAGAAAGGAAATGGTAGAAACATGTCTGAATGATATGAAGTAAAAATTAGGAGTTAAGAAGGCAAATGATTCAATATTTTAGTGAATTTTAAGAGAAAGATCCTTCCCTGAGAAGAGATGTTTGAGGAAGGATGAAAAGGTTTTCAGTAGTCATTGCCAATATTGGAATACTGATTCAATTAGGTGAGCATAAAAGCACTGCCAATATGGTTTAAGAGCCTAGTTGAGATAATATAATATAAATTATAATAGATACTGAAATCATGTGCAATGACTTCTCAAGCTCTGATCAAGAGTAGTTGATTGAAAGTGAAAGGGACAAGTGGTAATAGTCGGTTAAGTTCAGGTCTTGAACAGGATAGGATGAGGCAGGCATAGATTTTTCATGTAGAACTTAATGTACAGTTGACTTGATTAACCAAGGTATTGGGACAGGGAAGAGAGGAGAATATATCCTGTGCATTGCATGATGGTCCACAAAAAAAAATAAAGGTTAGAGGATTAGGTGTTGTAATATATATGTAAAAGTGTAATGATGTAGAAAAACTGTTATTAAACAAAGGAATTTTGGAACTTATGCTGTTACTTCCAGAAATCAAATATCTTACAACACCAAAGAGCCAAATAAAATGATTTCTAGAATGTCAACGTTTTCTAAGTTTGGAGAGAATATGTGTCAATGAGAATGTACTATAATAACAGAGTTCCGTGCAAAATCCTGCATATAAAATGTCTCATACTGCATTAGTAGGACTTTCCTTACCTGGGAATTCCATTTACCAATGAAATTAAAAGTCTATTCTCTATGCTTTTGTTGTAAGGTATGAGAGTAGTCAATGAGGACCCAGACTTCCAAGTATGCCAAATCTACTTTGTGGTGGTGGCAACCTTGGGCTGGTTGGGTATCCTACTTCTGAGTATACACAATAGAAGGTCTTGCTTTCTTCCTCAAAACATTGGGCAGATAATCTAGGACTCCTGTCTGTCAACTGTCTATGTGGTGAAGAAAATCCTGTTGATTGGTCACTTGATCATTTATCAGGAAATCATCCTTCTTTTCTTTCCTTCTGGTTATAATATGTATCTGTATGATTGTCTGCTTTGCAATCAATAAAACAAACTTTTTGCAATATTGCCTTATGTTTCCCATTTTGCTATGAGATTAGATAAAGATATAGATATTTACATACATGCACATGTATACATAGGTGTGTATAAATAGACATTTATATATATATATATATATATATATATATATATATATATATATATATATATATACTATATTGTACATGTGTATATACACATATATACATTTATATGTATATCTATATGTATACTATATATTTTTATATCTGTGATATTTTATATATATATATACAGATGCATAGATAGAAAGAAGGTATTACTTAAAAATCTATCTATTTATCTATGACTATATGTCTTTTCAGTGTATTACAAAGAATAAGCTAACATGATTTTAGACTCAAGGTTTATGTCTTTATGTTGAAGGAAGCACCTGATCTGTTCTTGGACTGACATATTTGATTCTTTGAGTTCAAATCAGTACATGTTCATTAATGTCCATAGTATTTTGCATACTAAGTTTACTATTTTCATACATAGAGATCAAAGAGGGACAGCATGGCATAGTGGAAATAGTGCTAGATATAATATTAAAAGGAAGTATATTCAAATTCTACTACTTTCTACTATGTGATTTGAGTAAGTCATTTATCTCTGGAAGCATTCAAATCATTTTCTCATATGAAAAATTAGGCTGTGATTGGAGATGGAGAGAGACAGAGGCAGAGATAGACATATACTGGGAGACACACATGCACAGAGACACTGAGAGACATACACATAGAGACATAGACAGAAGGAGACAAAGAAAGAAAAAGACATAAAGACAGACAAAGAAACAGAGCTAGAAAGACAGAGACACACAGAGACACAGAAAGAGTCAGAGAAATTGAGAAAGACAGAGACACAGAGACAGAGAGAGACAATGACAGAGACAGACACAGAGAAAGACACATACAGAGAGACAGACAGAGAGATAGAAACAGAGAGACAGAGTGAGTGGCAGAGATACAGAGACAGAAAGAGAGGCAAAAAATTAGGGAAATCAATAGAACATCACAAAAATATAAAGAAACATATCTCCAGAAACATCAGAACTTAAATTAATGCACTGAAAAAAACTGATGACTGATAAGGAAGCATATTTCCTTTTCCCTCGATGAGTACAGTTTTACAAAGAAGTATGCATTATTACATATGGTCATTGAGTACAGTTTTACAAAGAAGTATGCATTATTACATATGGTCATTGAGGCTGGTTATTTAAATCACACTTTTTGTTACAATAAAACTTTTATAGGAGAGTATGTAAAAAAAAAAAGAAGAAACCTACAAACCATTTTTAAAGAAAAAAAAAACTATGCTGAGATATTTGTACAATGCAAATTATTGAATTGGTTACAGATATAAAATATAATTATATTTTTAAAAGGAGCTTAATTTCTATGGGCCTCAAGTTTTTAATTTACAATATAATTTAAAGATACCTAATTTGAAAAAAAGAGGTGTGGTATATAATGGACAGAAAATTGGTCTTTGAGGCTAGATGATCTGGGTTCAAATAGAGCTTTCTGGAAACAAATAGAATCTCAAATAGAGATTCCAATATCTAGTAATTGCATGATTCTTCCTTAACTCATTGTCTGAGGCCATGCTCTAAGATTGCAAACTAAAATAATTACTTGTTTGTCTGGATAGAAGGAGTTTCTTCATTTGGACTTCCTTACTGAAATCAAATCACAGGTTTAATATACACAAACATATACATATATGCTTACATACACATAAGTATATATGTATGTGAATATTATACATTTAAAAATACTCTTAAAGGCAATGCTTTATTGTAATTATTTTCTTTATATGAATTGAGTTTGTAAGATTTTTTATTTAATTCTTATTATTTACTTTACCATTCTTTTAAAATTTTGAATTCCAGGCTTTCTCCCTCCCTCCTACTTCTTTTATACCCCCTGAGAAGGTAAATGATATGACATCAATTATACATGTAAAATCATGGAAAACAAATTTCCATATTATTCATATTAGAGAAAATTATATTTCAATTTGTGCTCAGAATTCAAAAGTGCTCTCTCTGGAGGTGGATAATGGTGTTTATTTTTTCACCATAGGTTCTTTTGAGTTATTTTAGTTTACTATATTTATCAGAGTAGCAAAATATTTCATATCTATTCATCCTTACAACACTGCTGTTATTATACATAATGACTGCACAATTCTTTTCACTTCACTTTGCATCATTTTATATGTCTTGGCATGTTTTTATGCAACCACCCCACTCCCTTCATTATTTCTTATAATACAATAGTACTCCATTGCAATCAAATGCCATAACTTGTTCAGCCATTTTTCAATTGTTGACCATCCGTTAAATTTCCAATTCTTTGATACCACAAAAAGAGCTTCTATATTAATATTTTGGAGTTAGTTAAATGGCATAGTGGATAGAATATTGGTTCTGAAATCAGGAAGTCTCACTTTAGATATGGCCTCAAATTCTTACTGGCTCTGTCATCATGGTCCTCATTTAGCCCTGTTTACCTTATCTGTCAAATGATCTAGAGAAAGAAATGGCAAACCACTCCGAATCTTTGTCAAGAAAACCCCATGTGGGATCATAACATGTGAAAACTCAGCTGAAATGAATGAGCAATAAAATATATTTGTGCATATCGGCCCTTTTCCTTTTATTTCTTTGAAATATATTGTAATTAAGTGTTTTCCTGACTCAAAGAATATGCATACTTTTATGGCTGTTTGGCCATAGTTCCAGATTGTTCTCCAAAATTATTTGAGCAGTATACTATCCCACCAGGAGTTCATTACTATACATATTTTCTTTCATCCCCTCCAGCATTAGTAACTTTCAATATGGGTGAGGTGATACCTAAAAGTTGTTTTAACTTGTTTTTTTTTTTTTTTCTTTTTTTCTTTTTTTTCTAATTGATAGTAATCTAGAGCATTTTTCTTTTCATGTAACTGTAGAAGGCTTTGTGGTTTTTTTTTTGGGAAAACTACTTATTCATATCTCTTGAACATTTATCAATTGAGAGATGGTTCTTGTTTCTTATTTTTATAAATTTGATTTGGCTGCTTATATATTTGATAAATGGGGTCTTGGGGGATGGAGCCAAGATGGCAGAGAGGACACACTTTTCTTTCTTACTTTCTCCCACAACCATCCTCACAACTAATTATCAAATCCAGCCTCTGAATTAGTTTTTGACTGGCAGAATCCATGAATATTGAGAGGGAAACAAATTACCAACTGAAGATGATTTCCAAGATCAACAGAAAAGGTCTGTTTCAATCAGGCATAGAGGGAAGCAGGCCAAGTGCGAGCAGACCAAGCACAGACACTGGGGAGCACAGGCAGCACAAAGACCATGGACAGTGCATGTGGGAGAATCTACAGGGAGGAATCTACAGCAGTGTTGGCTATGCTGCCCTGGTAGCAAGCCAGTAGATCATCATAGAAGTTATACAACATCCATCACAAACACAAAAGGTAAATAGTGAACCCCAAACCTCCAGAAGCTCAAGGACCTGGCACATCCACTCATCACTGAAAGTCAGTAAACACTGATTCAGCACAGCCAGCATTGACCCATTGCAGCCACTGCTACTTATAGAGGAATCTTAGACAACCCACCTTGCCCCCCCCAAAAAAATCTCATTGCTTTTTAAAAGGATAAAAAAGCAAAGGGAATTCTGACCATAGAGAGTTTTTATGGAGAAAGAGAAGAACAGATTTCAAACCAGAGGAGACAAAAAGTAGATTGTCTCTAGATGAAACCCCAAGAGGTGATATAAATTGCTCCACATCATACAAGTCTCTCCTAGAAGAAATTTAAAAATATCTTAAAAGAGAGTAGAAGAAAATGGGGAAAGGAAATGAAAGCTTTGCAAGAGGGTTTAGAAAAGGCAACACAAATGCAAAAAGCAAATAACTCATTATAGATATGATAAAAATGGAAAAAGACAAAAACTCCCAGAAAAACAGAATTTCTGAAAGGGAATAAGAAAACAACTGCTTAAAAACAGAATTTGTGAAATGGAAAAAAAATCCATAGAACAAAACATTTAAAAATCCAATTGGATAAATTCAAAAAAGAAATAATAATAAAAAAAAACCTAAATGGAAAATAATTAACTAAAAATCAGAACTGAACAAATGGAAATAAATGACTCAATGAGATATCAAGAATCAGTCAAGAAAAACCAAAAAAAGAAAAAGAAAAAAATAGAATAAAAGTAAAGTATCTAATTGGGAGAAAAAAATTGGCCTGGAAAATAGATCTAGGAGTGACAATCTAAGGATTATCGGACTTCCTGAAAACCATGATGAAAAAAAGCCTAGACAGTTTTTCAAGAATCATCAAAGAGAACTGCCCTAATATAATAGAATCTGAAGGTAAAAAAGCCATTGAAAGAATTCACTAAACACCTCCTGAAAGAGACCCCAAAATTCAAACTCCAAGGAATATTTCAGAACTATCAGATGGAAAGGGGATTGTACTAGAAAAAGGGAAGGTAAAGTGAGGGAAATTACATCTCAGGAAGAGATTAAGAAAACATTATAATTGAGGGAAAGAAGGGAGAGGGATGAACATTGTATGACTCTTATTCTCATCAGATTTGGCTCAAAGAGAAAATATTAGACATATTTGGTTTCACCAAGAAACTTCTCTCACCTTATAGAAAAGTGGGAGGGGAAAGGGGAAAAAGGATGGGGTAAGCTAAATAGAAGGGAAAACAGAAATAGTAGGGGAAAGGTATAAAAAAGGGGAGGGACTCTAAAGGAAAAGACTGCTTGAGGCAAGTAGTGCTCATAAGTAAAATACTGGGGAGGAGGAAAAGGGGAAAATGAAAGAGAAAAATATAATTTGGGGTTAATAAGATGGCAGGAAATACAGAATTCATCGTTTTAACTGTAAATGTGAATGGGCTAAACTCTGCCATAAAGTGTAAGTGAATAGAAGACTGGATTAAAAGCCAGAATCCTATACTATGTTGTTTAACATTTAAACACATTTTAGGCAGAGTGATATTTACAGAGTAAAGATAAAAGGCTGGAGCAGAATCTACTACGCTTCAGGTGAAGTTAAAAAAAAAAAAAGCAGGGGTAGCCATCATGATCTCAGATGAAGCAAAAGCAAAAAATGATCTAATTAAAAAAGATAAGGAAGGAAACTATATCTTGCTAAAGTGTATCATAGATAATGAAGCAATATCAATACAAAACAAAAATGCACCACATAGTATAGCATCTAAATTACTAAAAGAGAAGTTAAGAGAGCTGCAAGAAGAAAATAGACAGAAAAAACTACAGTACTGGGAGATCTCAACCTGGATCTGTAAGAACTAGATGAATTTAACCACAAAATAAATAAGAAAGAAGTTAAGGAGGTAAATAGAATACCAAAAAAGTTAGTTATGATAGATCTTTGGAGAAAATTGAATGGAGACAGAAAGGAGTAAATTTTCTCCTTGACAATTCATGGAACCTATACAAAAACTAACTCTACATTAGGACATAAATATGATAAAATCAAATGCAGAAAGTCAGAAATGGTAAAAGCATTTTTTTATCGCGATGCAATAAAAATTACATTCAATAAAAGGCCAGGGGGAAATAGATAAAAAAGTAATTGGAAACTAAATAATCTCACCCTAAAGAATAAATGAGTAAAATGGCAAATAAGAGAAACTATCAATAATTTCATTCAAAAGAATGACAAAAATGAGACAAAATTTTATATCTCTATATGTTTACTTATATAAAATAAAGAGAAGACCAATTAATTGCAATTAAAAAGCTAGGAGAAAAAACAAATTAAACCTCCCAATTAAATACCAAACTTGAAATTCTAAAATTAAAAAGGAGAGATTAATAAAATTGAAAGTAAAAAATAAATTAATTAATAAATAAAACTCAGAGTTGGTTTTATGAAAAAAATAACAAAATAGATAAACATTTAGTAATTTCATTAGAAAAAGGGAAGAAGAAAATCAAATTGTTAGTCTCAAAAATGAAAAGGGAGAATTTTCCACCAATGAAGTAGAAATTAGAACAATAATTAGGAGTTATTTTGCCCAGTTTTAAGTTGATAAATTTGATACCATAAGTGAAATAGAGGAATACCTGCAAAAATATAAATTGCCCAGATTAACAGAAGAGGAAATAAATTCCTTAAATAGTCCAATTTTAGAAAAAAGAAATAAAACAAGCTATTAATCAACTCCCTAAGAAAAAATCCCCAGGACAGGATGAATTTATATGTGAATTCTACCAAACATTTAAAGAAAAATATACTAAAATACTATATCAATTATTTGAAAAAATAGGGAAAGAAGAGCTCCTACCAAATTCCTTTTATGGCACAAACATGGTACTGATACCTAAACAAGGTAGGAAGAAAACAGAGAAAGAAAATTAAAGACCAATTACCTTAATGAATATTGATGCAAACATCTTAAATAAGATATTAGCAAAGAGATTACAGAAAGTTATTCCCAGGATAATACACCATGACAGAGTATGATTTATATCAGGAATGCTGGGCTGGTTCAATATTAGGAAACATTAGCATAATTGGTTATATCAATAAACAAACTAACAGAAAACATATGATTATCTCAATAGATGCAGAAAAACATGCGACAAATCCAATATCCATTTCTATTAAAAACACTAGAATAAATGGACTTTTCCTTAAAATAGTCAGTAATATCTATTTAAAATCATCAGCGAGCATCATATGTAATGAGGATAAACTGCAAACATTCCCAAAAAGATTGGACATGCAAAAAGGTTCCTCAATATCCCCATTACTATTCAATATTGCACTATAAATGCCAGCTTTGGCAATAAGAGAAGAAAAAGAGATTAAAGGAATTAAGAGTAGGTAATGAGAAAACCAAACTATCACTTTTTACAGATGATATAATGGTATACTTAAAGAAGTCTAAAGAATCAATTAAAAACTTTTAGAAATAATTCACAACTTTAGCAAAGTTGCAGGATACAAAATAAATCCACATAAATCATCAGCATTCTTATACATCACTAACAAAATCTAACAGAGATACGAAGGGAAATTCCTTTTAAAATAACTGTCAATAGTATAAAATATTTGGGAATCTATCTGCTAAGGGGAAGTCAGAAACTATATGAACACAAATAAAAAAAACAAAAAACAAAAACAAAAAAAAACCTTTTCCACACAAATAAAGTGATATCTAAAACACTGGGAAAATATCAAGTGTTCTTGGGTAAGTTGACCAAATATAATTAAGATGATAGTACTACCTAAACTAATCTATTTATTTAATATTATATGAATCAAACTCCCAAGAAACTATTTTACTGACCTAGAAAAAATAACAACAGAATTATCTGGAAGATCAAAATCTCAAGAATTTCAAGGGAATTAATGAAAAAATGCAATTGAAGGTGGCCTAACTGTACCAGATCTAAAACTATATTATAAAGCAGGCTGTGATCATCAAAAATATTTGATACTGGCTAAGAAATACAGCAGGTGATAAGTGTAATAGGTTAGCTTCAGAGGGCAAAACAGTCAATGACTATAATAATCTAGTGTTTTATAAACCCAAAGATCCCATTTGGGATAAGAATGTACTATTTGACAAAAACTGCTGGGAAAATTGGAAACTAGTATGAAGAAACTAGGCACTGACCCACACCTAACATTGTATACAAAGATAAGATCAAAATGGGCTCATGATCTAGACATAAAGAATGGTATTATAAACAAATTAGAAGAACATAGGATAATTTGCCTCTCAGATCTGTGGAGGAGGAAAGAGTTTGTGACCAAAGAAGAACTGAAGATCATTATTGGTCACAAAATAAATAATTTTGGTTATATTAAGTTAAAAAAGTTTTTTGTACAAACAAACTAATGTAGACAAGGTTAGAAGGGAAGCACCAAACTGGGGAAACATTTTTCTATTCAAAGTTTCTGATAAAGGCCTAATTTCTAAAATATATAGAGAATTGAATCAAAATTTTATTAATTCAAGCCATTCTCCAAATGATAAATGGTCAAAGGACATAAACAGACAATTTTCAGATGAAGTAATTGAAACTATTTCTAGCCATATGGAAAGGTACTCTAAATTACTATTGGTCAGAGAAAGGCAAATTAAGACAACTCTGAGATACCACTACACACCTGTAAGATTGGCTAAAATGATAGGAGGAGATGTGAGAAAACCGGGACACAAATATATTGCTGATAGAACTGTGAACAGATCCAATCATTCTTGAGAGCAATTTGGAACTAGGCTCAAAAAGTTATCAAACTGTGCATACCCTTTGATCTAGCAGTGTTTTTACTGGATTACATCCCAAAGAGATCTTTCAGTAGGGAAAGGGACCCACATGTACAAAAATGTTGGTGGTACCCCTTTTTAGTTGTGGCAAGAAGCTGGAAACTGAGTGGATGCCCATTAGTTGGAGAATGTCTGAATAAATTATGGCATATGAATGTTGTGGAATATTATTCTGTAAGAAATGAGCAACAGGATGATTTCACAGAGGTCTGGTGAGATGTACATGAACTGATGGTAAGTGAAATGAGCAGAACCAGGAGATCATTATAAGTAATGACAACAAGATTAAACGATGATCAATTCTGAGGAACATGGCTCTCTTCAACAATGAGATGATTCCAACCAGTTCCAATTGTTCAGTGATGAAGAGAGCTCTCTACACTCAGAGAGAGGACTATGGGAACTGAGTGTGTTTCACAACATAGCATATTCACTCTTTTTGTTGTTTGCTTGCATTTTATTTTGCTTCACTTTTTTTTCCTGTGGCCTGATAATTGTATAAATATGTATACATATATTGTATTTAACATATATTTCAACCATGTTTAACATATATTAGATACTTGCCATCTAAAGTAGGGCATGGGAGAAGGGGTGGTAGAAATTGGAATACAGTGTTCTGTAAGGGCTAATGTTGAAGACTTGTCTATGCACATGTTTTGAAAAATAAAAAGCTTTATAAAAATTTAAAAAATTGGAATTGGGCAAGGGAAAGTAAGTGAAATTATAATAAACCAAGAAATAAAAGACAAATTTAAGGGATGAAAAAATAGCACAGAATTTGAAACATCTCCTAAGAAAAACCAACAGAACTGTAGAAGAGATCAAGAAGAGAAAATATAAAAATAATTGTACTCCCTGAAAGCTGTGATTAAAAAGGAGAACCATCACATATTTAAGGAAAGAAATAATCAAAGGATATCAGGCTGAAGTGATAGAACATGAGGGGAAGGTAGAAATAGAAAAAAAATCAATCACCATCTCAATGAAATCCTTTGTAAAAAAAAAAAAAAAACTAGGAATATCATTGCAAAATTTCAAACCCCCATATCAAAGAAAAATTTTGTAGGAAACAACAACAACAACAACAAAATAATTCAAATATATGCTGAAGGTATAATTGAAATTGTACAGGGCTTATATGCATCTACAATGAAAGATCTCAGGTACTGAAATTATATGTACTAGCAATTAAAAGAACTAGGCTTGTGACCAAAAATATCATATCCTCCAAAATTTTGGATTTTTAATGTCCACAATATTAAATGGAAAAAATGGACATTCATTGAACTTGAAGATTTTCAGTACTTTGTCTCAAGAAAAAACTGAATTTAATTTAAAATTTAACACATAAGAGTCAATGTCAAAGAGCAACTTAATATGGGCAAATAATTTACATTTTTGAATACCATAAATGTATAACATATGTTTAAGATTAATATCAGTAATAAGGTTGTTCAAAAGAAAGATTGGAGCAGAGTTGAATATGATCTGACTTTAAAAAACAAAATTGTCTAGTAAAGGTAAAATAATAGTTATGTTATAAAAATGAGGTGCAGGAGAAGAATAGGCCCAGAGACATTAGAGGAAGGAAGAGGGTTAGTAGTTCTTAATACCTAGTTACATTGGGAATGGCTTAAATAGGCAATACTACATATATATTATGAAGGATATAGCACTCTCCAAAATCTTTTTTTTTTTTTTTTTCTCTGAGGCTGGGGTTAAGTGACTTGCCCAGGGCCACACAGCTAAGACGTGTTAAGTGTCTGAGACCAGATTTGAACTTGGATCCTCCTGAATTCAAGGCTGGTGCTCTATCCATTGCGCCACCTAGCTGCTCCCTACTCTCCAAAATCCATAAAGAAATAAGAAGGGAGGGAATATGACAAGGTAGGGCATAGAAGGATATATAGATTTATGCCAATGGGACAAGTTGTGTAGATTGATGGGAATGGGATGAAGCAGGAAAGAAACACTGGGGTGAGAAAATGAAGGGATAATTCATGGGTGGGAGAAATTGTATAATAGCAAACCAAGTTAAGGAACAGAATTAAAGTAGAAGAGTTAGCAGGAATAGGAAAAACTACAACCAGGATCAGAAGTGAAATTGATTAGGAAAAAAAAAAAGTAGGAAAAGTAGGACTAATAATCATTATCTTAGACAAAGCCAAACTTAAAGATTCCAGCAACAGAGAAATCTACATTATATGCCAGCCATATTAATATTTTAGATGCATGTTTACATATAAGTAAATTTGTATGTATATATAGATGTGTCTGAGGATATATGGGTTATGCATGTGTGTATGTTTATATATATGTATATATATATATATATATATATATATATGTATATACAAATGTGGATGGGTTTGAAAATGTATATCTATCTGTGTGTGTATGTGTGTCTCCCTAATTGTAGCCTACTTGCAGGGAGATGGGGAAAAAAGATATAAGTAAAAAGTACACAGGAGAAAACAAAAGAATAACTTACAAGGAAACAAAGATGGCCAATGATAAATATAATTTCTCCTGTTTTATATATATATATATATATATATATATATATATATATATATATATATGAGGAGAGGCCTCAGTGCCATAAGGTACTGATGAGATATGAATTTCAGAGCTAGAATGAGCTTCTAGGATGAAAAGATTTCTAAGTCATGTTAGATAAAGTCTAGAGCACAACATTCGTGGTCTTTGGAGTGTTTTGATGCCTTTTTTAGAGCCTTCATCAAATTTCTCTCAAGTGTAGATTTGTCTTGACAGTAAGGATTTGTTATCTCCTACTAATCAAGAATCTCTCTTTCAACTAGATGAATTGCCTGGTACTAGTCCAATATCTTTAATAACATAGTATGTGTAAAGGGAAATACTCTCTTTACCAACTATCCACCCAAATGATTAAAGCAAAGAATTAAAGATGACTGTCACAAAGTGAATCTGAGTGATTAGAAGAATAGTAGTGTCTTTAATAAAAAAAGGGGAGATTAAAAGAGGGGCTGAATTTGAGAGGAGGAAGGTAAAGATTAATTTTTCAATGTATTGATTTTGAAATTTCTATGGGACTTTCAGGTGGAGACATCAAGAATATAACTAGATAAACAAACACAGGATATACATATATACTTCTTATTCTTGTGATAGCATTCACACTTCAATTAAAGTTTGGTATATGATATATACCAATATCTGCATGTAAACATATATATATATATACATATATATATATATGTATATATATATATATACTTACACAGAAATATAGGTATACATTCATATATTGTTTATATGTTGCATGCATTCATGATAAAATATTTTCAAATACATTGTATAATTTTGGAGCTCTATTTTACAGTGCCCTCTTTCATTATCCCAAACTCAAGCAATTTTTTTTTCTCACAAAGGAAAAGAAAAGAAAAATGTGAGAAAATGATACTGGAGAAATGATTGACTGCCATATGTGGAGCTAATAGAATCATTTTGATAGGATAAACTTACATTTTAGTGGAAAATGTGAATTCTATAGTTAGTTTCTCTTGAATGAGATTCAAAATATCTTCTCTGTCATTAGTACTCTTGCCATATTTTTCACTATCATGTAGCTACTAATGATTTTAAAGTAAGAAATTAGATTGTTTTTAGTTTATTGGAATAAGGACTTTTCAGCATTATACTTTGATCCTATAATGAGACTCTTTCAGCTCTGTGAGAAGTTACTGAAAGTCCACAATAAAATTTTTCTGAAAACTGAGTAAATATTTTGATATGAAAACACAAGCCTCAAGCAAAAATGCAGAAAGTCAGTTTCAATTGGAAGAAACTATGGTATGAATTCTTAATATGCTAATAAGGGCATAAAAATACCACAAACCCATAATATCATGAAGGGTCCTAGAGAAATAGAGATGACAGAGATCCTGAAGGTGTTTTTGTTCCTTAATGGTCTCAGGAGAAGATAAAATGGTAAATTTGAATACTATACTGTTGAGAAGGCAAGGAAGAATCAGAGGGAACTTACTATCATACTTAATAGAATTGCAATAGTATACAAACATGAAAGAGGAGCAAAAGAGTTATCCCATGAACTTCTTTTTTCATTTGGATTGGACAAATTAAGATTTAACACTTTAATATCACTCTACTTCACCTCTAATATTTAATTTGATATAGACATAAAAACATAAATTAAACAGCAAGGGTAGAATGGAAGGGGAAGGAATAAAAAAGTGAAAAATCTGGGAGCAAGGAAAGAGAAGAAATAGATTTTGATTTATAAATCATAAATGCTAAGCAAATATTCTCTTTTACTATTTCTAAAGAGGAGTATGGTGGAAATAAAGACTAAATTAGTTCCAATTAGTTCCAAATTGTGACTACAGGAGTTGAAATTTGAGAAACAGCATAGCATAAGAAAGAGAAAACTGATATTAAAGCCAGGAAGACCTGGTAATGTCCCACCTTTGAGGCATAATATATATATATGACCCTACTCAAGTATTTAATCTTTCAGTGCTTTGCACAATATATTTTGCAGAGAAAGAGCTAAATTGCATTAGTAGAGCTTTATTCTGGAATTTTAGTTTACCAATGAAATCACAGGCCTAGTCCCAGTCCTTATTCGTATCCAAAGGACGTATTATAGCCCCATTCCTTACTTATGAAGTGTTCAAGCTCACCTAAGTATCATAGTTAAATTATAAGTCAGACTATGGTAATTTATTTTTATTTTATTTTATTTTTAAAATTTTTACAAAAAATTTATGCATAGGTGCAAGTATGGCAATTAAAAAAAAAATTTGTCCTGAAATTTCAAACAGTAAGTTGCCAAATTATAGGCAACTAGCTAAAAATGATATGTAAATTGATGAGAAATAGAGCTAATGCCTTCTTTGTGTGTTTTTATTGTGAGATAGCAGGTTTTTACTACATGCATCAGAATTAGAGAACTGTGATCTGACTTCCTTAAACAACGCAATGAAATCAACTCCATAAAAAGTAAAATTAGCCAATTGGAAAAGGAGATGCATAAGCTCTTTAAAAAAAATTGATTTTTCAAAAATTAAAGTTGTACAACTGGAAACTAATGACTCCTTAAGACATTAAAAATATTATTTTTGAAAAAAAAGAAATATTTTTAAACATCAAAAAATTACATTGATAATTTGGTTTTCCTTCTTCATTTTTCTAATCAAATTAAACAAAGGCTTATATATTTCATTGTACCATGAAATAATGCTTAATTTTATTTATTAATTTGTTTTCTTACTTTCAATTTTATTAATCTCTCCTTTGATTTTCAGAATTTTTAATTCGTTCTTTTTTCTAGTGTTTTTTTTTTCCTAGCATGCCCAATTCATTAGTTTCTTCTTTCTCTATTTTCTTCATGTAAGTATTTATAGATATAACATTTCCCCTGTGAACTGCTTTGGCTACATCCCCTAAGTTTTATTGTTATTCTTTTGGATGGAATTATCGATTGCTTCTAGGATTTGTTGTTTGACCCACTCATCTTTTAGGATTAGATTATTTTGTTTTCAATTAATTTTGAACTACCTTTCCGTGACTTTATTACATGTATTGATTATGGGGTTTTTAATACCCTAATATATGGTCAATTTTTGTGTAGGTGCTATATACTACTGAGAAACAGGTATATTCCTTTCTATCCTTTCAATTTTCTCAAGAGATCTATAATTTCAAACTGCTATTCACCTTCTTAACTTTCTTCTTCATTATTTTGTGGTTAGATTTATATAGAAATAGAAAGGAAACAGGTTGAGATTACAATTTATTTCTATATGTATTGAATAAATTGAACTCCTTTAGGTTCAAGGGACTCTTGAAAAAATCCTCCAGCACCACAATTAGGAAGCTTTGCTTCTGCAGCATTTATCATTCCTTGTAGTCCAACTCTCACAGCTGTACATTGCTAGTCAAAATCCCATAGCTTTGATTAAATATAGAATTTTTTTGTAAGGAAGAGATTTTTGTGTTTTTAGTATATTGTCTATATTTGCGATAGCTTTTCTTCCAAGGAACATGTATCTTTTCCTTTGCTGGCGTCAGTCACTGTCCTGACCCTTGAACAGAATAATATAAGATATGACACTACTTCCATTTCTTACCCCTCTATTTATCAGGAAATGTTGGTATCAGTTGGCAAGATTATAGGTTGTTATTTTGGTTTTATGTTAAGTTTCAAGTCAGATTTTACATTTTCCTTTTTCATCCTCATCAAGAAGCTTCTTAATTTTTTCTTACTTTTTGTCATCAGAGTAATATCCTTTGCATATCTGAGATTGTGGATCTTTCTTCTGGAATTCTGAATTTATTTATAAAGCCTAGCATTTAACATAATGTAGTTTGCACATAAGTAAAACAAATAAGGTGACAGTATTCATGCAGCCTTATGAAGCTCCTTTTCCAATTTTAAGTCAATAAGTTTTTCCATGTTTCATTCTAACTGTTGTTGTTAAGGACAACCATTTTTTTTAAATGATGGCAGTGTTAATGTTTTCAGGCTGTATTTCCAACTGACCCCTTTAGGTGAGAGGGGAGGATATAATCATTAGTCTAAGGCTTGCTTTTTACTCAATCCACCCTTCTGCATCCCAGCCCTATTTTTCACTCCACAAAACAGAATGACCTTTGTAAAAAAATTTTGCTAGTTTACTGGAAGGCCCAGTCTACTACCATCTTCTTTGTGAATCTTAATGCAGAGATGCCCACTATTATCATTATTAGCACTGCCAGAGAAGGAAAATAACCTCTTCTAGTTCTAGCTCAAGTTGCAAAATCAGCAAGCAAATGAATGGAAGGCTTTAATTTCCTCTATGACTTTACAGATGCAATGAATGGATGAACTTAGTCACTTTAGTTCTGTATTTGATGAAGCACTTGATCATTCCCTCTGTAGGACTTGCCCCTTCACCAGGGCATATACATAGTTCACTATCTTGGTAACTAAAGTCTTCCTCCTACAATTGGTTCCAATCTATCTCTCTAGAAAGAGTCAACCAGTTGTCACTTGGTTTTTGGTTTTATTCTCATGGTATTTGCTGATTTGTGAGATGACTACTAAATAGTCCTGATGGATGGCTACTTTTAGTAGAATTCAGCAGGTATCTTTGGGGTTCTTGCATTTTCCAAAAATACTGGCTACCTTCCTGGCTATCTTCTTTTGTTGGGAAGATACTAGGGTCTCCATGTTCATTATATGCTTTAGAAGGGCCTTGGCAGGCACATACTAGGGTTGTGGAGGCTAGTCTTCCTAGAAGGATGGGCTGTTTTTTCACTGACAACATACCTTTCTCCCTGGATGATTGAGTCTCTCCTCAGGCCTTTACCATTGTTCTATTTCATCCTCTCTCCATTTGGGCTATCACACCTGGGACTTCCTGGTCATCACTGCAGTCATTATCATCATTGTAAGTCATCCTCCTCTTCCTTACCCCCTCCCCACATCATTCCCCTTTCTATTTGCTGAAGTGGCTGTAACTTGGGCTCACTTCCTTCTAGTCTGGTCTGAGGTCTGTGTTGGAAGCTGGGGTAAGGATAGCTTATGATAGCAGTGAGCACAGTGAGCATTGTTCTAGTGTTCCCATAGAGGAGTTTTAGCAGGAAATAAAAAGGCAAGAGCACCCTCCCACAGTATGGATAGCAACAATAGCAAGTGATGGCCTACCACATGTTTCTGGATACCTCCTGGACTGCTCTAATGAGACTTAATAGGTAGAATTCACAGATCTGGCCATGTCAGCTTCTGAAATTCTAGAGCCTATTCCTGCCAAATTCCATCCTCATAGGCTGGCCAACTTAGAATGAACAGTAGGTTCAGATTCTGTAAGGAAAGAGAGATACCTGGAACAATTAGCAGTAATCAAGGAAAGATAATAGGGTGATGATGTGCATAAGTCAACAGTGAGCACTCATTCCCACTATGTTCCAAGGAAACTTTTCCCCATGGGTAGTCAGCATTGGGTCTCTAGATGAAGAGCTGCCCCATATTGTTTGAGCATGGGTATTCTATTTCCTTATCTGAACTACTTATCAGGAGAATGGCAGCCTCAGAGCTTGAATGATACCAGCTTTCAGGTGGACAAGCTATTAAAATAATGTCCATACCCAGTAGCTCTAGAGATGAGGGATCAAATGCTAAGTGTAAGGCTTTCTTCCTGATCACTATTGATCCAGTATTATATTCCTATAGTGAACTTCTCTATTTCGGTAAACCATAAAAATTAATTGACTCATAATTATGCATTTTGCAAATATATTGTTGGTAAAGTATTCCAGTTTTACAGCAGTTATTGCCAGTGATTTTTTTTCAAAATTTTGATCTGTGCATTTATCAAATAGTGGATTACAAAGATCATTTATCACTGTATATTGTGTGCCTAATCTATTCCATTGATCTACAGCTCTTTTGTCAGCTGACTTGATTTTTTTTGATGATTTCCCCTTTGTAACACAATTTGAGAACTGATACAGAAGAGAAGTCTTCTTTCTTTCTTCACATTTTTTTTCTATTCCCTTGATATTTTTGACTTTTTGTTCTTTCTGATGAATTTTATTATTTTTGCCAGCTCTATAAAACAATTTTGTTGTATGTATGAAATTGAATAATTAATTGATAGAAATTTCATTTTTATTATATTGACTTGGCCTACCCTACCCATAAGCAATTTATATTTCTCCAATTATTTAGATCTGTTTTTATATGAAAGTATTTTGTTACTGTATTCATATAGTTCCTGAATTTACCTTGGCAGGTTAATTACCTAGTATTTTAAATTGTCTTCAATTATTTTAAATGGAAAGAGAAGTAGTTTTATCTCCACTTTGGCATTCTATTTCCCTTAATTTCTTTTTTTTTCTCCTATTATGATAGCTAGCATTTCTGGTACATTATTTAATAATAATTGTGATAATAGACATCCTTGCTTCAACCCTGATGTTATTGGGAAGGCTTCTAGTTTATCCACATGAATTTTTCTTTAACTATTTGGTATAATTCAGTTGTAAATTGATATGATACTGGAGATTTTTTTTCTTGGGGAGTTCATTGATGGCTTGTTCAATTTCTTCTAAGATAGGATTATTTAATTATTCTATTTGCTCTTCTTTTACTCTGGGCAATTTTATTTTTGTACACATTTATCATTTCACTTAAACTATCAGATTTTTGGCATATAATTGGGTAAAATAACTCCTAAGGATTGCTTTAATTTCATCTTCTTTGGTGGTACATTCACATTTTTAATTTTCAATGCTAATAATTTGATTTATTTTCTCTTTTATTTAAATTAAATTAACCAGTGATTTATCTATTGTATTTCCCCCTCAAAACCAGCTACTAATTTCATTTTTACCTAAATCTTTTTATTTTTAAAATGTATGTATGGTTAATTTTTAACATTCAATCTTGAAAAATCTTATGTTCCACATTTTTTCCCTCCGTCCCTTCTCTCTATCCCATTTCCTAGATGGCAAGTAAACTAAGATATGTTAAACATGTGCATTTTTCCACAAATGTAATGTTGTACAAGAAAAATCAGATCAAAAAGGGAAAAAAAATGAGAAAGAAAACCAAATGAAAGCAAACAACAACAAAAAGAGTGAAAATGCTATATTGTGATCCACATTCAGTCCTCATAGTTATCTTTCTGTATGCAGATGGCTCTCTATCACAAGATTACTGGAAATGGTGTGAATCATTTCATTGTTGAAAAGAGCATGTCTATCAGAATTGATCATTTTTTCTTCGCAGGTTATTTTTACTTTCACATTTTCCTTTGGTTTTACCTTCTAGATCTTTATCTATTTTCCCAGAACCCACCATGTTGTTTAGCTGAACCACTTTAGTGGAACATTTAAGGAACTTGGTTAATGGATTTTAATCTAATTTCTTGGATGCATCTTTATCTGTAGCATCACCAGCAATAAATTTGTCATATCACTTACATGTCTTTTCAACTCACAATGCTCCACTCAACACTGGCTCATCTTTTCCAAGATCTTGGAAGCCATACTTCTGCATAATTTTATGAGCAATGGTATTCATTTATATTAGCAAGGAAGGAATTGCCTATTGGAGCTTATGGTCTCTTTTGTTCACAGAGGGAGGAATATCAACTTTGGAAAACTGTGAATGAGGTCTTGACTTCTCTTCAAATTGAAACTCTTTGATTAATTTTTTGTATTTTTCCATGAGAGAAGTTGGTGGTATAATGGCAGCCTCTTCCATACTTCTTTCCCTCCTTTCTCATTCATAATCTTCATCTTCAGAATCTGGATCTTGTCCTACTAGCTTCATGCCTGTCTTTATGCCTCTTTTTTTCTTTATTCAGTCTCTTTTTACCTTTCCAGGTTCTGCTATCTTTGGCATTCCTCCCTTTGGTGTTTTACTAGTTTCTCTTAATTATTAGGAAACATGGGATATACTTCAACAACTATACTGTATGAGGATATAATCTGATGGAAATGAGTGTGAACTATTTGCATTTTTTCTTCCCAGGTTATTTTTACCTTCTGAATCCAATTCTTCCTGTGCAACAAGAGAACTGTTTGTTTCTGCAACACATATATTGTATCTAAGATACACTATAACATATTTAACATATATAAGACTGCCTGCGATCTAGGGGAGGGGGTGGAGGGAGGGAAGGGAAAAGTCAGAACAGAAGTAGTGCAAGGGATAATGTATATAATGGTCTCCTGGTTCTGCTCATTTCACTCAGCATTAGTTCATGTAAGTCTCTCCAAGCCTCTCTGTATTCATCTTGCTGGTCATTTCTTACAGAACAATACTATTCCATAACATTCATATACCATAATTCACCCAACTATTCTCCAATTGATGGGCATCCAATCATTTTCCAGTTTCTAGCCACTACTAAAACGGCTGCCACAAACATTTTGGCACCACAGGTCCCTTTCCTTTCTTTAGTATTTCTTTGGGATATAAGCCCAGTAGTAACACTACTGGATCAAAGGGTATGCACAATTTAATAACCTTTTGGGCATAATTTCAGATTGCTCTCCAGAATGGTTGGATTCACAACTCCACCAGCAATGCATCAATGTCCCAATTTTCCCACAGCCCCTCCAACATTCATCATTATTTTTTTCCTGTCATCTTAACCAATCTGACAGGTGTGTAGTGATATCTGAGAGTTGTCTTAATTTGCATTTCTCTGATCAATAGTGATTTGGAATAATCTTTCATATGAGTAGAAATAGTATCAATTTCATCATCTGAAAATTGTCTATTCAAATCTCTTGACCATTTGACCATTTATCAATTGGAGAGTGGCTTGCTTTCTTATAAATTCGAGTCAATTCTCTATATATTTTGGAAATGAGGCCTTTACCAGAACCTTTAACTGTAAAAAATGTTTTTTTCTAATTTGTTGCTTTCCTTCTAATCTTGTTTGCATTTGTTTTGTTTATATAAACATTTTTTAACTTAATATACTCAAAATTTTCTATTTTGTGATCAATAATGATCTCTAGTTCTTCTTTGGTCACAAATTGCTTCCTCCTCCACAAGTCTGAGAGGTAAACTATCCTATGTTCCTCTAAGTTATTTATAATCTCGTTTTTTATGCCTAAATCATGGATCTATTTTGATCTTATTTTGGTGTATAGTGTTAAGTGTGGGTCCATGCCTGATTTCTGCCATACTAATTTCCAGTTTTCCCAGCAATTTTTGTCGAATAATGAATTCTTATCCCAAAAGTTGGTATCTTTGTGTTTGTCAAATACTAGATTGCTAAAGTTGTACATTATTTTGTCCTGTGATCCTAATCTGTTCCACTGATCAACTAGTCTATTTCTTATGGTTTTGGTGACTGCTGCTTTATAATATAGTTTTAGATCAGGTACAGCTAGACCACCTTCATTTGATTTTTTTTTCTTTAATTCATTTGAAATTCTTGACCTTTTGTTCTTCCATATGAATTTTGTTGTTATTTTTTCTAGGTCATTAAAATAATTTCTTGGGAGTCTGATTGGTATAGCACTAAATAAATAAATTAGTTTAGGGAATATTGTCATCTTTATTATATTCACTCGGCCTATCCAAGAGCACTTAATTATATTATTTAAATCTGACTTTATTTTTATTTTTGTGGCAAATGTTTTGTAATTTTGCTCATATAATTCCTGACTTTTCTTTGGTAGACAGATTCCATGGGATTATATTTATTCACTAATGGAATCAAAATTTCTGCAGAAAATCCATTAAGCACAGGATCCTTTAAGCCTGCTGCTACATGATATGGCTACAATGTGTCTGTCATCTGAAAAAGTGCCTCATTTCAGATCAATTGATGAAGCAAGGACTGTACTTTGGTTTATCCTCTGATTCTTTGCTTAGGTTAAAGCTTCCTTCTTGACCTGCAGCTGATACTGCAGCAATTTGAAATTTTTGGATCAGCCTTCAGTTTTTGAATCATAGGTTTTCATCCTTAGGTCATCATACAAGGACATATTTTCTTCTTTTTAAAGCCAGGGCACCAGCTGACTTTCTCCATGGATTGGAGTAGCAGCAATGGCAGGCTGGAGGAAGCTGGAGCTACTGAGCCACCCCCTCCCTCTTTTTAATTTTGAAATATTTTTGAGCTCTTCCAGGAATTCTTGGATTTTTGTCCAATTCACATTTTAAAGACTTTGTTTTATCTATTCTAATATCAATTTGTTGTAGGATTAGATCATTGCTAAACTATATTTAACAATTGTCTCCTCAATTCCACTTAGTTTCAAGTGCTAGCCCATAACATCTCCTTGTAGGATTAAATGAATCATACTGAACCATGTTAAATTAGATAACTATTGTCTCTATCAATTCCACTGACTTAGTACCTTGTCAAAATCCTTTGTTTCAGATTCAGAGTTCTGGCCCATAACTATTTTATGGAAAACACTCAGTTTCAAAAGTCTTCTTTCTAGGTGTAGATGACTCTCTTCAATTAAAACTGGTTTGTATCATTTCATTATCTAAGAGAGCCACATCCATCAGAATTGATCATCAAATAATCTTGTTGCCATATACAATGATGTAGTTCTGCTCATTTCACTTAGTGTCAATTCATATAAGTCTCCCCAGACCTCTCTTGATGCTGCTGGTCATTTCTTACAGAACAATAATATTCCATAACATTCATATTTCATAATTTACTTAGTCATTGTCCAATTGATGGACATCCATTCAGTTTCCAGTATCTTGCCACTACAATAAGGGCTGCCACAAACATCTTTGCACATGTGGGTCCCTTAAAATCACTTTGGGATACAAGCCAAGTAGAAACACTGCTGGATCAAAGGGTATGCACAGTTTGATAACTTTTTTAGCATAGTTCCAAATTGCTCTCCCGAATGTTTGGATCTTTTACAGTTCCATCAACAATGTTTTAGTGTCCCAGCTTTCCCATATCCTTTCCAACATTCATCATTATCTTTTCCTGTCATCTTAGCCAATCTTACAGGTCTATAGTGGTATCTCAGAGTTGTCCTAATTTGCATTTCTCTGATCAACAGTGATTTAGATCACTTTTTCATATGACTAGGAATAATTTCTAGTTTTCACCTATAAATTGTCTGTTCATATGCTTTGAACATTTATCAATTAGAGAATGGCTTGAATTCTTATAAATTTAAGTCAATTCTCTATATATTTTAGAAATGAGAATTTTATCAGAACCTTTGAATATAAAAAATGTTCTCCCAGTTTGTTGTTTCCCTTCTAATCTTGTGTGCATTAGTTTTGTTGTACAAAACCTTTTTAACTTAATATAATCTAAATTGCCTATTTTATGATCAATAATGGTCTCCAGTTCTTCTTTGGTCACAAATTCCTTCCTCCTCTAGAGATCTGAGATGTAAATTATTCTATGTAATTCAAATTTGTTTATAATATCATACTTTATGTGTACATCATGAACCCATTTCAACCTTACCTTTGTATAGGGTGTTAGGTGTGGGTCAATGTCTAGGTTCTTCCATATTAGTTTCCAATTTTCCCAACAGTTTTTGTCAAATGGTGAATTCTTATCCCAAAAGCTGAAGTCATTGGGTTTGTCAAACACGAGATTACAGTAGTCATTGACTATTTCATACTGTGAACATAATGTATTCCACTGATCAACTACTCTGTTTCTTAGCCAGTATCAAATGGTTTGATGACTGCTGCTTTATAATATAGTTTTAGATTTGGGACAGCTTAGGCCATCTTCATTTACAATTTTTTTTTTCAATTATTTCCTTGAAATTTTTGAACTTTTGTTCTTCCAGATAATTTTTTTCTAGGTCAGCAAAATAGTTTCTTGAGAGTTTGATTGGTATAGGACTAAATAAAGTGACTAATTTAAGTAATTTTTTCATGTTCATTGTATTCACTTGATCCATGCAACTACAATTAATATTTTATCAGATGTTTCAATTTGACTTATTTGTGTGGAAAGTTTTTTTGTAGCTGTGTTCATAAGTTTCTGACTTTCCCTTAGCAGATAGATTCCAAAATATTTTATATTATAATCAATTATTTAAATGGATTTTATTTGTATCTCTTCTGGATTTAGTTAATGATGTATAAAAATGCTGATGATTTATGTAGATTTATTGTGTATCCTGCAACTTTGCTGAAGTTGTGGATTATTTTTAATAGTTTTAAAGTTAATTTTTATAGGGTTTTCTAAGTATACCATCATATCTGAAAAGAGTGATAATTTAATTTCCTCATTATCTATTCTAATTTCTTTCATCTCTTTTTCTTCTCTTATTGTCAAAGCTAGCATTTCTAATGCAATATTGAATAGTAATGGTGATAGTGGGCAAACTTATTTCACCACTGATCTTATTGAGAATGGTTCTAGTTTATCCTCATTACATATGATTATTGATGATGCTTTTAATGAATCATTCATTTCTATTTGTTCCATCCTGAATTTTAAGGAGTTATTTTCTTCATTCACAGTTTTTAGTTCTTTTTGTAAATGTCCAATTTCATTTTTAAATGAATTATTTTGCTCTATTGAATTTTTTTCCATTTCCCTAATTTTTTTAGAGAATTATTTTCTTTTTCCAATTCAGAAATCCTATTTTCTTGAGACTTTTTTGTCTTCTCCAATTCAGAAATCCTATTTTCCTGTGATTTTTTAACCTTTTCTAATTCACAAATTTTGTTTCCCTGAATCTCCTGTGAATTCTTTATTTTTTCCAACTCCAATTTCATAGCTTCTCTTTCCTTTCCCCATTTTTCTTCAAACTCTCTTAATTTTTTAATAGTCTCTTCTAGGAGAGCGTTATGTGATGGGGGGGCAGGTATCATTCCCCTTTAGGCTGTTATCTGCTGATTCTCTGCTGTTAACTTCCTCGGGGTTGGATACCCGCTCTTTCTCTGTGTAGAATGAGTCAATGGGTTTTTTTTTGCTTTTTGCTCATACTTAAAAAATCTTTTGGGGTCTGTCCCTGGGGTAGGAATTTATTTATTTATTTCTTTACCAGTTTCCTCCCAGACTGGATGGATGCATCGGCCCCTGCGCCTGAGCTAAGAGAGAGCTCTGGGAGAGAGTTCAAAACCCCCTCTCTGGAAGTGCCTCACAGGTGATTAGCACTGCTGTGCTTTGAGGGCAGCACTCTTTGTCCTAGCAGCTTCCCTGAAGTTTGAGATTGAACAGTAAAGGCGACACAAAGCCCAGCCTATGCCTCCTGTGGGGCGTGGATGTCAGCAGCAGGTGACGTGAAAAGCCCCTGCACTCAAACTGGAAGTGTCTGCCCTGAAACTGCGGTCCCTAGTTCAAAGGTTCTGCTTCTCTGGGACTTCCTGGGGCTGAGTTCCACAGCCTCCAGCCAAGCAAGGCAGTGTGTGTTTCCTTGGGCCATATCCGCCCACTTCTCAATCTCTTAACTACTCACAGGTGAAAGCTAGGACTGCCTAAGTCGGCCACACCCACAGTGCCGAGATCTGCTGAGTCACTTTCAGATTGGGGTGGTTCTATTATTTGGTTTAAAAATTTTAAAGTGGCTTAATTTCTCTTCTGAACTGCTGTTTTATAAGCAGAGAGGAGCTAACAGCCTGTGCCAGATTCTTCTATCTCAGTGGCTTCTCTGATCCCAGAGCCCTCCCCAGCGCGATTGGCGCAGTGTGTCAGCACCCAGCTCTCTGTGCTGGCCTTTCTTCTTCCTCCCCTGGGGACTGACCTTTCCTGTTGAAACTCCAGATTCTCTTCAGCTGGTAAATCGAGCTTCCAGTCCTTGTGGATTCTATCAGTCCAGTGCTATTTCTGAGGCTGATTTTATCTAGTTGGTAGTGAGGGAAGAAAGGAGCTTAAAGAATCGCATGTATCTTCTCCACCATCTTGGCTCCCTTGATGATGCTTTTAAATAGATGCTACAGACTATTTTAAGGAAAAATCAATTTATCCTTTTTTATTACAGCTTTATATTTATAAGATATATGCATTAGTAATTTTTCAGCACTGACAGTTGCAAAACCTTTTATTCCAATTTTTGCCCTCTATCCCCCACCCCTCTCCCAGATGGTAGGTAGACCAATACACGTTAAATATGTTAAAGTATAAAATCCATTTATTCTTATACTCTCTAGTGTTTTTAATAGGAATGTGTGTTAGATTTTTATCAAATGTTTTTTCTGCATCTACTGAGGTGATCATATGGTTTTTGTTAATTTAGCTATTGATATAGTCAATTATGGTAATAGTTTTCTTAATATTGAACCAGTCCTGTATTTCTGGTATGAATCCTATTTGGTCACGGTATATTATCCTGGTGATGACTTTCTGTGATCGCTTTGGTAATATCTTATTTAAGATTTTTGCATCAATATTCATTAGGGTGATTGTTGTGTAATTTTTTTCTTTGTTGTCATCCTACCTGTTTTTTTTTTTTTTGTTGTTTTTTTTTTGGTATGTATTCCTCCATGTCACTAATTTTATCAATTTTATTGGCTTAAAGTTGGGCAAAAATACTCCTAATTAGTGCTCTAATTTCCTCTTAATTGGTGGAAACTTCTCCCTTTTCATTTTTGAGACTAACTATGATTTTCTTCTTTCATTTTTCTAATCAAATTAATTAAAGGTTTATCTCTTTTTGCTTTTTTTTCATAAAACCAACTCTTAGTTTATTCATTAATTCAATAGTTTTCTACTTATAATTTTATTAATCTCTCCTTTTATTTTTAGAATTTCAAGTTTGTGGGAAAACATTTTTACAGTTAAAGGTTCTGATAAAGGCCTCATTTTCAAAATATATAGAGACTTGACTATAATTTATAAGAAATCAAGCCATTCTCCAATTGATAAATGGTCAAATAAATTCTCAGATGAAAAAATTAAAACTATTTCTAGCCACATGAAAAGATGCTCCAAGTCATTATTAATCAGAGAAATGAAAATTAAGACAACTCTGAGATATCACTACACACCTGTCAGATTGGCTAGAATGACAGGGAAAGATAATGTAGAATGTTGGAGGGGATGTGGGAAAACTGGGACACTGATACATTGTTGGTGGAATTATGAATACATCCAGCCATGCTGGAGAGCAATTTGGGACTATGCTCAAAAAGTTATCAAACCGTGCATACTCTTTGATCCAGCAGTGTTACTACTGGGCTTATATCCGAATGAGATCTTAAATAAGGGAAAGGGACCTGGATGTGTAAGAATGTTTGTGGCAACCCTCTTTGTAGTGTCCAGAAACAGGAAACTGAGTGGATGCCCATCAATTGGAGAATGGCTGAATAAATTGTGGTAAATGAATGTTATGGAATATTATTGTTCTGTAAGAAATGACCAGCAGGATGGTTTCAGAAAGTCCTGGAGAGACTTACATGAACTGATTATGAATGAAATGAGCAGAACCAGGAGAACATTATATACTTCAATATCAGTACTGTATGATGATCAATTCTGATGAATATGGCCATCTTCAACAATGAGATGAATCAAATCAGTCCCAATAGAGCAGTAATGAATTGAACCAGTTATACCCAACGAAAGAACTCTGGAAAATGAGTGTGAACCACTACATGATTTCCTTCACAGGTTAATTGTAAACTATTTCAATGTCTGATTCTTCTTGTGCAGCAAAATGGACATATATACATATGTTGTATTTAACATATACTTATAAATAAAAAGCTATAATTTAAAAAAAAAAGAATTTTAATTTTGGTATTTATTTGGGGATTTTAATTTGTTCTTTTTCTAGCTGTTTTAGTTGCTAGCCCAATTCAGTGATCTTTTCTTTTTCTATTTTATGCAAATACATATCTACAGAAATAACATTTCCCTCATTATGGCTTTGGCTGCATCCCACAAATTTTAGTATATTGTCTCATTTATTGTCATTCTCATGGATGAAATTATTAATTGTATAAATCATTTGCTGCTTCACCCATTCATTCTTTTGCATGAGATTATTTAGTTTCTAATTATTTTTTGATCTATTTTTCCTTGGTCTTTTATTTAATGTAAATTTTTTTAGCATTGTGATCTGAAAAAAAATTCATTTACTATTTCTGACTTTCTGCTTTTGATTTTGAGGTCTTTATTTCTAATATATGGTTAATTGTTGTATAGAAACAAATAGAAAGAAGGACTCCTACCAAATTCTTTTTATGGCATAGACATGGTATTGATACCTAAACCAGGTAGGATGAAAACACAGAAAGAAAATTAAAGACCAATTTCCCTGATGAATATTGATGCAAACATCTTAGATAAGATATTACTAAAGCGATCACAAAATGTCATCACTAGGATAGTACACCATGACCAAGTCAGATTTATATCAGGAATGCATGGCTGGTTCAATATTAATATAGGTTTCATGAACTGCTGAGAAGAAAGTATACTCCTTATGCCTCCATTCATTTTTCCCAAAGATTTATCATATCTAACATTCTGTTTACTTACTTAACTTTCTTATTATTTTTTAGTTTGAATTATCTAGTTCTAAGAGAGTAATGTTGCCATCTCCCACTTTAATAGTTTTGCTTTCTATTTCTTCTTGCAGATCTACTTACTTCACCTTTAGGAATTTAGATGCTATACCACTTGGTGCATATAAGTTTAATATTGATATTGTTTCATGGTCTGTGGTACCTTTTAACAAGATATAGTTTCCTTCCTTATTTAATTAAATCAATTTTTGGATTTGCTTGTTCTGAGATCAGGATGACTACCCCTGCTTTTTTTGTTATTTTATTTGCTGCATAATAGTTTCTGATCCAGCCTTTTAACTTTACTCTGCATGTATCTGTAGAGAGCCAGAACTTTGGAGAACTATACTTGAAACAAGATATTAACTCAGTGGAATTAATGAGACGATGGTTACCTAGTTTACATATACTTAATACTTAGTATGGTGATGTACTATTTCCACAATTGATATAATTGTAATAGGGTATTTGAACTGAGGACAAAGTCAGTCATGGACATTCTATCTTTGACTATCCTCATGTTGGCTCTCCTGACTCCTGCACTATGGGGGAGACTCACAGTCTTAGTGATTGACCCCTGTTTCTTCCATCAGTCTGCCAGTCTGCTAGCCACTATCTTTTAATAATCTCCAGATGATGTGGATAGCTCCAGAAAGTGGTTAATGGAAGGGATCAGATGGGTTAACTGCCTGGGGAAGAGGGTTTGCTTGTGTTAGGGTTCTCTATATGTATCACTTAGTTTTAAATGTTTTTGTTGTAAATAACGTATTGTAGGGTCCTGGATTTTAATCTAGTCTGCTATCTGTTTCCATTTTATGGGAGAGTTCAGTCCATTCACATTTCTAGTTAGCACTACTAATTCTGGGAGGGCTGGAACCAAGATAGCAATGAGTACACACATTTCTTTCTGACCTTTCTCCCATGTCCCTCACACTAATTAACATAATCCAGATTCTGAATTAGTTCTGTACTGACAGAACCCACAAATATTGGGAATGTAACAATTTACCAGAAGAAGATAATTTTGAAGATCTCCAGAAAACACTTTGTTTCAATACCATGGAGGGGGGGTTGAGCCAAGCACAAGCAGGATGAGCAGAGACACCAAGTGCAGGCAGACCTGTTATAGTGCAGGTTCTGTGTGCTGGAGAATCTACAGGGAGGAATCTACAACAATGTTGGCTACTCTGCCCTGGTTGCAAGCCAGTAGATCAGCAGAGAAGTTATAAAACATCCAACACAAATACAAAAGTTAAATAGTAAACCTGAAAATGCCAGAATTTCATGGGATCTGGTCACACCCACCCAGTACAAGTCAACAGGGACTCAGTGTAGCTGCTGCAGGTTGTAGAGGAAGCCTGGACAGCCTTCTTACCCTAAAAGATCTTAACTTTTTTTTTTTAATGAATAAAAAAAACAAAAAAAAAATCTCTGACCATAGATAATTTTCATGGTGAAAGAGAACAGATTTCAAACCCTGAGGATACTAAAACCAGGTAATCTCCAGATGAAGCCCCAAATGGTGATATAAATTGGTCCCCATCACATGAGACTTCCCTAGAAGAAATTGTAAAAGATCTTAAAAGAGAGCTGCAAGAAAATGGAGGAAAGGAAATTAAAACTTTACAAAAGGATTTGGAAAAAAAACAGAAATTGTCTGAAGAAAATTAACTACAATAGACTTAGTGAAATGGAAGCATATAACTCCTTAAAAAATAGAGTTGACAAAATGGAAAAAGAAAACAACTCCTTGAAAAACATAATTTGTGAAATGGGAAAGGAAAATAACTTCTAAAAAAAAAAGAATTTTTGAAATGAAAAAAAAATCCATAGAACAAAACAACTCATTTAAAAATTCAAGTGGACAATTACAAAAAGAAGTAAAAAAATTAATTGGGGAAAATACTTCACTAAAAATCAGAACTGAACAAATGGAAATGAATGTCTCAATAAGTCATTTAGAATCTTTCAAGCAAAACCAAAAAAGACAAAAAATAGGAAAAAATTTAAAACACCTACTTAGGAAAACAACTGACCTGGAAATTAGATCTAGGAGAGATAATCTTTTTTTTATTATTATTAAAGTTTTTTGTTTTTTTTTAACCCATATGCATGGGTAATTTTTCAACACTGAACCTTGAAAAGCCTTCTGTTCCAAGTTATCTCCCTCCTTTCTCCCTCTCACACCTAGATGGCAATACATGTTAGATATGTTAAAATATATATCATATTCAATATATGTATACATATTTATACAGTAGTCTTTTTGCATAAGAAAAATTGGATCAAGAAGGAAACAAAAAATTGAGAAATAAAATGAAATGAAAGCAAAGAACAACAGAAAGCATGAGAATGCTATGTTGTGGTCCACATAATTCCCATAGTCTTCTCTCTGGGTGTAGATGGTTCTCTTCATCATGTAACAATTTCAATTAATTTGAATTATCTCATTGTTGAGGAGAGCCATATACATCAGAATTGATCATTGTATAGTTTTGTCATTGCCATGTATAATGATCTTTTGGTTCTGCTCATTTCACTTAGCATCAGTTCATGTAAGTCTCTCCAGGCTTCTTGAAATCATCCTGCTGGCCATTTTTCATAGAGCCATAATATTCCATAACATTCATGTACCATAATTTATTCAGCCATTCTTCAATTGATGAGCATCCATTCAGTTTCCAGATTCTAGCCATTACAAAAAGAGCTGCCATAAACATTTTTGTACATGTAGGGACCTTTCTATCTTTTAAGATTTCTTTGGGATATAAGCCTAGTAGAAACATTATTGGGTCAAAAGGTATGAACTTTTTGATAACTTTTGGATCATAGTTCCAAATTGTTCTCCATAATGGTTGGATCTTTCAGTTAGGAGAGTCAATCAAAGGATTATTGGACTTCCTGAAAACTATGATGAAAAAAAGAGCCTAGCTACTATTTTTCAGGAAATCATCAAAGAGAAGTAACCAGATATCCTAAAATCAGAAGGTAAAATACCCAATTGAAAGATTTCACCCAAATACCTCCTGAAAGAGACCCTAAAATAAAAACTCCAAGGAATATCGTGGCTAAGTTTCAGACCTATCAGATAAAAAGAAAAAAAAATATTACAAGTAGCCGGAAAAAAAAAAAAAAGCAAAAAAAAAAAAAATACAAATACAGAGAAGCCACAATAAGAATTATCCAGGACCTAGAAGTTTCCACCTTAAAGGATCGAAGAGCCTGGAATCTGATATTCTGGAAGACAAAGGAACTTGGAATGCAACCAAGAATAAACTACCCTACTAAAATGAGTATTTTTTTCCAGGCAAGAAGATGGACATTCAATGAATCAGGTGAATTCTACTTATTTCTGATGAAAAGAACATAGTTAAACCAAAAAAATTGACCTCCAAATAAAGAACTCAAGAGAAGTATAAAAAGGTAAAAAGAAAAGTTCTTGGGAACTGTATTTCTGTAATGGTTATACATAAAATGTGCATGTATAATTTTATTTTACTGTTATAATTTTTAAAAGAAATTAGAGGTGGAAAGGGGATTATACTGGAAAAAGGGAAAAGTGGAGGTAAAATGAGGGAAAATATATCTCATGGAGAGGCAAGAAAACCTATTATAATTGAGGGAAACAAGATATGACAAAAATTATCAATGTGCATGTGACATGTGTAGATATGCATACACATCTATATCTATATCTATATATCACAAAGCTATACACCTGATTGAAATTTCACAGACACACATACAGACACACACACAGAAAAATAGAGGGGTAAGGTATGTTTATGATTATCATAATATCTATATATGTATGTCTATATCTATATATCACAACAATTAATATCAGTCTCTCCCCAGCTATGTGACCCTGGACAAGTCACTTAATTCTGCCTGCTTTAGTTTTGACATCTATAAAATGAACTGAAGAAAGAACTGGCTATTTCAGGACCTTTGCCAAAAAAACTATAAATAGTGTCATGAAAAGTCGGATGTAATTGAAAAAAGGTTGAATAGATATATTTTATACACATACATGAGCTAAAAATAGTTATCCATCTAGCTAGCTATCCATCCATGTAACTATCTATATACATACATAGATACATTTTTATATACACACACACATATTTGAATCAGGTATATTCATATATCTATGTCATTTCTCCAAGTAAGAAATGGTTAAATGAGATGAATAGTTTTCAATAGAAGAAATCTAAGCTATCTATATTATATAAAAATACTGTTAATCAGAGGTGTCAAACATGCTGCTGCAACATACTTGACTGTAGTCTGAACTAGATTCAAATAATATCCAAAATATTTAACAAAATAATTAATAATTAAATAGAACATAAATATTATATTTTTTGTCAAAAGGTGTTCACTATTAATCCTTATGTGTGAGTTAGTAGCCCTATTTTTATTTGAGTTAAATAACTTTGTTCTAAATCACCAACAAATAAGGTACCCCTTTAATGTATCTTTCAGCTTTAAATCTACAACCTTTTGATCCTACTTGATATAAGAAAGCATCAACTCTAAGTAAATCCTTATAGGTAAGTTCATTATAGAAATAGAAAGCAATTATTGAGATTTCACTTCATATTTGCCAGATTTTTAAAAATGGCAAATTTTTGAGGAACTATAGAAAAGCAAGTATACAAGTATATAGTTTTTTTAGAGCTGTAGATTAATCTAACAATTTTGGAAAGAAATCTAGAACTAGAATGTTATCAAAATGTGCATGCTCTTTGACAAAGAAATGCTATTTCTATGCATATAGCATGAAGAAATCAAAGATGAAGTAATTTTTTTTAAATTACAAAATGTTTAGAGTAGTTCTACATGTGTTATACAATCTGCAAAACTAAAGAAATGTCCTTTTGGGGCACAGCTAAACATATTGTGGCATATTAGTATAATAGAATATTGTCATGATAAAAGAAATGATGAAATGAACATTTCTTGAGGAAACACATAAGCCCTGTATGAACTACTCAAGAACTAAGTGAACAGAACTAGGAGAATAATTTATACAGTGATAATAATATTAAAAAGAAAAACACTGAAAACTTTGGAATACTGATCAATGGCATGATAAACCATGATTCTAAAGGAATAAGAAGAAAAGTTGACACCTCTTTACAGAGAAGTGATATACTTAAGATGCAGAGACATTTATTTTTTTATATGGTTAAGGCTTTTCCAGGTTTTATTTCATTTTTATAAATTACTTACTCAGGGGAGAGAGGGTAGTGGAGGTGACAGATTAATTTAAAAATAAAATGAAGGTATTAGCAAATATTGTCTCTAAGGTATCTTTCAGCTTTAAATCTATGACATTTTGAACCTACTCAGTGTAAGAAATCATCACTTCTAAGTAAACCCTTAGAGGTAAGTTCAAAATACAAATAGAAATAAATATGTGGAATATGGGGGAAATAATAACAATAATAATAATTAGTATTTATGTAGAACTTTTAGCTATGCAAATAGCCTTACAAATCTTATTTCATTTGCTTCTTGCACTAATTTAAGAAAGTAAATCTATTATTATTCTCATTTTAAGTTGAGAAAAACAGGAAGCAAAAGATTAAGTAAATTGTCCAAGATCACAAAGTCATTAAATCTTTGAGGCTGAATTTTAATACAGATCTTTTGGACCACAGATCAAGTACATCTAGTTAATCATCTGAATGAGTGGTTCAAAAAACAAATCATGGGAAAAATATTTACTCTGCAAAAAATAGCAATAATTGTGAAACAATTATAACAAAATTTCTAGGATGTTATTAAAGAAGTTTTTGGAGGAAATTTTCTCCATTATTGTAAATGAATATTATCAAATAATAAAAGAGAAGATCAGGGAGCTGAGCATATATTTTTAAATAAAAGAAATACAAAATAAGAATAAATGGATATTTTGAAAATTAGAGGAGAAATTGATAAAATAGAAAACTGTACAATTGATTATTTAAAAACTGAATGTTTTTAAAAAGTAAGAACAAAAGAAGAAAAAAAAACCTTGCTTAATCTCATAAAAAGAGAAAAATAAAAGAACCTAAAAAGAAAATTTAAAAGGTGATATTATAACAGGGAAGAATTAAATAATATTTTCATGCTATACTTGATTGCAAGTTAACAGTATTTAAAAAAATGATAACCTAAAATATGAAATATCAAAATTAGCAGCAGACTCAGACTTAGAAAAATAAAATTTAAGCATCTTCTATCTTCTATCTTATAGTACACAAATAATTCTCAAAAATTTAAGAAAAAGAAATATTTAACATATTGCATTGGACAGATACATAAGAAAAGTAAAACTCTATACAAATGTTACTGATAAATACTGATGAAAAAATGAAATAGAATCATAGTAAAAAATAAAAAAGACTATAGAAATATATTTGAAGAATTACATACTATGATGGATCTGGATTTATAACAGTGATAAAAAATGAATAAATAATGCACATGTTCAAAATCTGTTATTCTTCAAAACAAGCTATCCCCATCATTTTACTGTTTTTATGTATGTCTCAGTTTTCTCAATTGTAGAACTGTGGTAACAATAATATCTCTGAGGATTAGGTGTGAGGATCTAAGGAAATTATATTTTTAAAGCACTTAGGAAAGTGCCTAGAATAGGCACTATACATTTATAATTGTTGTTTTTATTTCTGACCCTGGAAACTGGGTCTCACCAGGAAAGTTTCACAAAGAAGCTTCCAGCATGGGGATTGAGCTGGGGTGTCTGTTTCTGTTCTTTCTCCTTTCCAAGTTCAGTCTTGGGCCCACAACTACTCCTTGCCTGGATGGTTGCCACCAGCACCCTTTTCTCTGAAGATGATAATGTGGTTTTGGCTATATTTAGGCAGAAATTCCCTCCTTAGTCCACCCTAGATCTGGGATCTGCTTTTGGGAGCCAGAATTGCTGGTCCACTATTCCTTTTGCTCCCTGTGTGGTCTGGCCCTCTTCTTACAGATCTTTAATTTTTCAAAGTATTTTATATCTATCATCTCTTTAAGACTCATAAAAACTTTGATAGAGGACTAGGCTCCAATAAAGTACATAATAGACACTGTATAAATGTTCTTTGTTCTTGTGCTTTTCAAGTCTTAGGATTTCTATGTCCAAGCTCTATATAGGATATGTATTGTGTGACCCTGAGTAATCACTCTCTCAGGAACCCAAACATCTAAAAACATCTTAAGTGTGAGAAAAGTTGCATCAGTAGAAAGGGGTATGCAAGGGGTGAAAGTTTGTTTAGTGTTTCATGAGGTAGATGTCTGATCTACACATTTTTCTTAGAATAAATATGCCCATGTGCCTTCAACCAATCTTTGAGGACAGATAGTAGTAGAAATATATTGCCTAGAAGTCAATTGGGATGATTTTTTAAAAATCTCTTATTTACCTGATCCTTGCCCAAATCCTTCTATTAAAGATATCCCTTTGGTCAATGCATTTGTGTCTCTGGGAATCCTATCTTTAAAATGCAAGCATCTCTGGAAGCAGAATATCACCCTCTTTATAATTTGTGAATACTTTTGTGGGGATATTTTAATAGACTGTCCCAGAAAAACAACTAACTGAAAAGTGTTGTTACCTGGAAGTTCAAATATGGAATGGAGAGTAGAGAATCTGGAGCATGGTCCCTAATTATACTGTTTTCAATTATAAAAATTTTATGTGTTTATTTTCTCCCTTTCATTCTTTTTGGCTATTTCCACCTAATGAACCAGTAATATCTTTGAGTTTCCAATTTGCCACAATATTTTTCACATTTACCCTCTCTTCTCCATTTTCCCTGTAACTATCCCATTTCTAAACTTTGTCCCTGTAAAGGGCTGAAAACTGAATTGCACTGAGTTTGAGTGAGGCTAATTACCAATTGGGCAATATTAGGATATGCTTGGAGAATGACTCGGCCCACCATCCTGTGCTGGCTGGATCTGTGGGTGTATACAGTGAATGAAAATAGGCATAGGAGGGTAGAGTATGACAAGCTGGATCTTTCTTTGGCGGTGGAGAGAGAGAAAGGACGTGTGGAGATTCCTAAATCTATTCTCCTGATAGGGACCCCAAAAGACCAAGAATGGAGATTTTTGCTTATCCTGACTCTGGCTGATCCTAAGGTATCCAGGGTACTAACAGAGTCATTACATGTCCCTTTCAAGTAGACAATTTTAACAATATTAAAATCAGTCTTGATTCCTGACTCTCCTACCTTCATCCTTAACAACGATTGGTTGGAAGAACAGGAATATTTAATCTAAAAGGCATTGGAAAAGCTTGAGAAGTATCTTTGAGTATGCAAAGAACTGTTATGTCAAAGAAGAATCACTCTTATTTTTCATGGTCCCAGATGGCAAAATTAGAAGCAATGGATAGCAATTTTGCATAAAGATTTCTTGGATGAATAATAAGGAAGATATAGTGCTAACAATTCGGTCTATGTAAAAGGATAGATTGTTAGGACTTCACCACTGTAGATATCTAAGTGGATCCTGGATAACTAGACTTTGTAGTAGTATCTTGTTCAAATATAGATTGGACAATATGAATTATGAAGTTCTCTTCAATTTTAAAAGGCCAGTACTTTATCTCATAATAACATATGATTGAACCTAAATTCCTAAAGACTACATCATTGTATTCCCAGTGATGAATTTAAGGCCATTGCCAAGCATTGTATAGGATATATAGGTATGAATGAATCATCTTATTTTTAGATGCAAGAGCCAAAATGATGAGAACACAGATTCTTTAGAGTATTCCAGTGTTAACATATGCTCTGGAAGACCTTTCATACTGAGGAAGGCATTTAGTGACTCTCTTGATAGATACTATGTCTTCTTTGCTGACCACCATGTGCATTTTGCATAAGCACATTAATTATACTGGGGGATACATTTTCTTGCTTTGTGCTACTCAAAAAGACTCCTTTATTGAGGTATGGAAGGGTCATGACCCTTCATGGAAGGCAGCTCTTAGACCAATAAACTCACTAATCTATAAAGAATTATAAGAATTCTAATTTAGCTTTTTTTTTTTTTCCATTTCTACCTGTCTCTTGAAATTTTGCACTTTTTCACCTAGGATGGTGTTTGTGGGAAGGAAGTGAGAATGACTCAGTTTTGTGAAGTACTCACAGTTCTCAGGAGGAAGCATGCTATATTCAGTAAGTGCAAAGTATGATTATTAATCTTAATATCATATTTTTAAAGCTGCCGACAGATGGTGAATACAATGAAATGTTTTGATAACTCCTTGTTATATTTTGGGAGACTCAAAGGCTTAGTGAAAATATGAGGTTCTAAATATTTGAACACCCAGATGCTTTCCCAGATCATTGTGACCAAAGAGTGTCTGCAAATAAGGTACCTATGTTTATAAGGGAGGGAAGGGTGAATGTAGTCAGAATAAAAACAAGCCCACAAATATTGGATTCCTGCAAAAAAGTATAGTGAAACATTGGGCCTTACACCTCCAGGGCAATCTATGCATCTTTTTTAACACAAACTCTCTCAGATAAGATTGTCTAGAAACTCAGGCCAAGTATGTCAGCATTAAAAATACAGAATTGGCTGGAAATGCTGTTGTGTGTCAACTTTTATTTGTCCTTTAAACCAAGAAAAAAGAACAAATGTATGCCTGTAGGCCAAATAAAGGGCCCCTCTTCCCCCTCCTTCTACCCTCTTTTTTTTTCCTCTCTCTCTTTCCAACTTAGATGAAATTTATACAGTGAATTGTAATAGAAAGTTCAGATGACAAAAAATTACAGTGGTGTGGCCAAGAAAAACACCCATGGGGCTTTTTGCTTCCCTTGTGCCAGGACTGAACTATCAGATCAGCCTTCTGGACTCAAATGCAACACTGTCAATAAGGATACATCATCTTTTTTGTGGTGTAGAAGAGCTGTCGGTTGCAATTCCCATTATTCCAAAGCCAGGATTTTCCATTAGTGTAGCCACCTGCTGGGTTTCTCTACTCAGGTTTAATGGAGTCTGAATTTGAATTTATCACCATCTGTGGGAAGACAGGAAATGAGAGGAGCATCACTAATTCCTTTCTTCATTTACTAAGCATAAGCATAATCTGTATAGGGAGACAGGCAGAGGCTAGAGCAATAAGGGAAAGGGGAAGGGAGACTGTTTTAACTCATATTGACATCTGAGCTCTAGACCAAGAGAAAAATGCTGTCTGTTCTATTGCCTATTGCAGCAACAACAAAAAGTTTTAATTTCCTACGTCCCCCAAACATTCAGATTCACAATTCAGTTTTTCCTCAACGTCTAAAGAAATAACTGAAGATTTTAATCAGTTTACATGTCAGTAAAGTCTCAAGAAGAATTTAGGATTCCTAATTACAATACTAAAGTATATGTGGAAAAACATACAAATCAAAGTGGGTGTCTTTGGCTGTATCTCTCATCATTTACTCCTAAATCGTGATAATGAAAGCAAATTAGAGCCAGAGACTAAAGATACTCCACTGGGCATAAAGAGCTCCAAAAGGGCTCCAGAAAGGGCTCCAAAGAACATGATGAAGTGTCAATGGCTTGGATTTTTGTTATATTTACCCCAATGATTCTAAGTCAGTAGTGGAGCATTTCAGTCATTTCCAATTAAAAATCGAAAAGAAAACAGGCAGGACTTCTAGAGGGAAAATATGTTATGCAAGGGAAATCTGGCATTGGCTGGTGGATAAAAACTTGCCAGTCAGATCTGTCCAGATCACATGCCACTCCCTAGAGTGGTTGCCCTGAGGAGGGTGCTGTCCACATTCTGAGGATCTCTAGGGGGTGGAAAAGGAGGGAGGAGCAAGAAGATATGGCTGTCCTAACTCACTATCTGTGATAAGTATCAGGGACCACCTTCAGACAAGTGTCAGCCAAAGGAATAAGGAAGGAAAAAATAAAAATGCATCAAAGAATGAGGATTGCAGAAGGAAACATACATGCGCACACACACTCACATACATGCACAGACACACAGAGAAGAATTGTGAAGAAAGAGAGCATGTCATTGTATTTATATAGGGACCATGGATTTACCCCTTTTTCATGAATTTTCTCCATGTTTATAATCTTTGGAATAATAGTTAAGAACAAGGCTACTCTAAAGTCAAGAGGGTCAACTTGGTAGAGTTTAGGAACTTGAACAATTGCAAAGAACGTTCTTTTATTATTGGCAACAATTCTAGAGGAGAGAGAAAACACAACAAATAATGATGCTGTTGTTCTTTAAGACAATCAAGAGAGTTAACTCTCCTATCAGGGAGGCTTTGAATATTGTATTGTGACAAAGCAAAATGCCTCATGGGTGCCTGCTACTAGTGCAACTTGTTTGATGTTTGATCTGTAATGAGATGGAAGAGGAAAACAATCCCCCTGGTTATCTACTATATACTGTCTATGCACATATTTAAAAATTTAAGATTCACTTCTGGGACAACATCTTTCATTCTACTAATTTATTATTTAGAAAAATCTGTATTTTTTGGGGGGTTGGGGAGGATGGAGCACATCAAATTTGATAGGTTTAACACAATTCAGCATTAAAATTTGACTGTCATAGTCTCAACTACCAGAATTCTGCCTTTTTTGCACTCATTTCAATTGAACAAGCATTTACTAAGCACCTAGGATGTTCCAGGTCCTAAAATACAAAGATAGAAAAGGAGCAATCAGTCTTACTTTCAAGATAATTACATTTTCTTAGGATTGGGAAAATATAGTATGGGTACAAATAAGGAAATACAAAGGGTAAAGGGACAAAAGCAAGACCTAATTCTTTCAGTATACAGAAGTCAAAAATGAGGAAATCTCTCTCTAGCAATGCTGGCTAACATATTATCTTCAATTTAGTTATACAGAACTGCTCAGAACACTGAGAAATTTTATGTATATACATCAGAACTCAGATTTGAATTCAGATATTTATGGATTTGAGGCAAACTCTCTACCTGTGCTTCCTTTTTCAAAGTAAACACAGGAATAAAATGCAATTTCAAGAGGGAGAAAGTGCTAATAACTGAGGGTGAAACAGGAAAGACATATAGGTGGTATCACCTAAAATGTGCTTTGAAGAAAGTAATATATTCTATAAGACTGAGCCCATTGGGATTGAGGTAGTTTAAAAAGGGGAGCTTTGTGTTGGAAAACATATCTATCAGTGAATGACCAATAGCAAAAAATAAATGTCCTGAAACTCATAGTAGGAAGAGACAGGGAAAAGTGATACAATGTAAATAAGCGGTTAATTGTAATCTGAATGTAATGGATGATGTCACACATATGGTTATTTACACCAGGCGTGGCCACTTTTAGAGAATCCAGACAAACACAAGAAAATCTGTCAGTTTGGGTTAAAGGAACATTGTTATTACCTCAGGTCAAGCAGATGGAGGGCAAACTTCTCTGCTGGATTCTGCTGCTCTTTAATTAATGTCCACATTTGTTATGTCAACATAATGCATCATGTTGGGTTTAAAGATTTGTTTTCTTTTCCAACATGAATGAATCTATCATTTAATATTCAGCATTCTCACAGTTGAGCAGGAATGTGGATGGTTATGCAGATTCTTACAACTAATTTTTAATCAACCATAGGAGTGAAAAAAAATACAAAGAGCTGTTTTTGCATATTTTATTTCTTGATGCAGAGATAGATTTGATACTTCACTAATGAGCAATTTTGATTGAAAGCTTCTGAGTGTGAATGCATGTGTGTTAAAAAATATTTCAGGATAAAGTTATACAGAATAAAGGATTTCTCCCCCTCTCAACTTATCATCCTTTCAGTGTTTTTTCTTCATAAATTACTTAATAGTCACATCATATTGACATATTTCCATGCTTTTACCAACAAGACAATTTGACAAAAGAAAAAAATATTTTGTTCAACTCACTTTGTTTAATAAGATGGGCTTTTCTTACCAATTTACCAAAGGAAGAAGTTTAGCCAGATTGAGTTTTTGCATGTGAAGTCTTGGTGATAAAACAGAGCTATTTGCCCTTTGCTGAAGTGAAAGTATAAACCTATTATTTAGCAGTAAATGAGGAGCTATATAGATTTATAACCAATACTCTTAATTAAATAGATGGCGGACTGGCATTGTTCATTTTGGTGAAATATTTTTGTAGTGCTGAGCTCCAGTCTCTAATTATTTAAGCAACTACAAAGATATTTGTGGCATAAATGTGCAAATATTACTTGTATTTATTCCAAGCCAGAGCAGTAGGCACTAATCTGAACCAGTTGGATAGAAAGCTCAATTGGTAGCTAGATATCTTGCAAATCCCGGGACAAAGTCTCACTTAATGAAAACAAAACAAAACAACAACAAAAATACGGTCTCTAGTAGCACCTAGTTTCATCAACTTTGGAACTTTTGCAGAAAAAAAGTACTGTATTATTTTGAAAATATTTTTCTGTAAAAATTAAGTCTTTTCTGAGAAAAACAAGATCAAAGAGCACAGATTTCAGCACCCTAACTGGCATGGGCTAAATAGTCTTCTTTTGAACAATATTTATTTTATTCTGAACTTAATAAACTTAACAAAATAGTCATTCCATATGCATAGTAGAATGGAAAAATAGAATTGTACATAAACATACAGCTCATTTGTGAAAAACCTGCCACTTTCAAATATTCCTGATTTTCTGTTTCAATCTGCTCATTAAAAAGATTCCTCAACAAATCTTTTTAGTTTGTTTTATTTTCCCTTTTTTGTTTCTACTACCTTATTCTTATTTTTTCCTGAATTGAGAAAAAAAAGAAATGATAAAAAGAAAGATTATGTTTTCTTGACATTCAGTAGAACTATGACTGTCCTCTGAAAATCATGGATCTCAATGAAAAGAGAAATTCAAAATAGTTTGGTTCAACTCCTTCATATCCATTAGCCTGTTTGTGTAGATAATCAGATGGAAGGAGTTGAGGATGGATATATTTATAAATGCCTGTGATATTAAAAAAAATCAATAAAATTTAGAAATAAAAATAAATATTTCCTTTCATCTTTAGGCAATATACATATATACATATATTTATTTACATATTGTATATATATATATATATAAAATCAAACACCTACTTTGTGCCAGATGGAGATCTAAGTTCTGGAAATATAAAGAGAGACTCTCTCTCTCTCTCTCTCTCTCTCTCTCTCTCTCTCTCTTCCTCCCTCTGTTTCCTTTTCTCTCTCTTTATCTGTGTCTTTCTCTGTATCTTTTATCTAAGTATATTTCTGGATCTCAAGGATTTCACATTTTAACAAGACAAATAATATTCAAATAACTATATACAAATAAGATTTTTATAATAATAATAACAAATCTGTATCAAAGGAAATGATATTTAAGGAGGACTGATTTTTGTAGAAGTGGAGACTGGAAAGGAAGCCAGGGAACCTAAGAATTAGATATGACTAAGGGAAGTTCTCCAGGCTTATGAAACAGCCAGGAAAAAGGTTTGGAATCTAGAGATAGAGTTATGCTTATTTATTTTCATTTTTCTTTCCGTTTTAAAAAAAATAATTACCATTGAAAAAACAATAAAGCCAATGTCACTTGATTACATAGTACATAGAGGGGAGTAAAGTGTATCAACATTGGATAGGTAGAAGAAAGGCAAGGTTGAAACAGAGAACTTTATATTTTATTCTACAGCAAACAGGGGGAACAATGGAGCTTATATAACAGGGAGATGATGACTGAATCTGTTTTGAAAAATCAAATTGATCTTTATTGATTCATAAATGCATTCAATAAACATTGATTAAGCAATTAGTCTGCTTGCTCTTGAAGATGGTAAGGTTTAGATAGGTACATAGTCCTTATCATTAAGGAGATAACTTTAGAATATAAGGATAACACAGATATAAAAAAATTATAAAAGAGTGTGTGTGTGTGTGTGTGTGAGAGAGAGAGAGAGAGAGAGAGAGAGAGAGAGAAAGAGAGAAAAAGAGAGAGAGAGAGAGAGAGAGAGAGAGAGAGAGAGAGACAAAGAAAGAAACAAAGATGGTTGTAAGGCACATTTTATATGAGAATTAAGGAGCAGGCCAATACTGGAAATAGAGGTTCAAGAAAGACTTCTTGGAGTTTCAACTTAGTGAGATTCATTACAACAAAATAATTATAACATCCAATTTACTGATGAAGAAACAAATAGGAGTAAAGTGATTTGTCAGCTAATATAACTAATAAATATCTCAGCAGAACCATATTGGAGACATTTAAGAAAGGAGTGATGTAGGTGGGTGGAGCCAAGATGGTGAAATGAAGCCCGAAAGCTGCTCAAGTTCTCCCAGTTTCCCTCCAAAATCATATGAAACCAAGCCTTTGAACAAAGTCTAATGGAATGAAACCACTCTCCAGATCATATACTGGAAAAACTTAAAGAAATGTCAGTCTCACTAGGGAGGAAAGGGTGTTCACCCCGGCTCTGAAAGACTCTGGGAAAGCCAGTGAGAAGGTCTTTATCACAACAAATCAGCAACTAAGAGCTTGAGTCCTGGCTTGGCAGAGGAGCCAATTAGTGGGGCAAGTTTTAGTGCCAGTTCAGAAGACAAACTCTATGACACCAGACTGTTTCCTGAAAGAGGAGGCAAAGCTACAAATGCAAGAGGCTTTTGTGCTCAAAGCCAAAACTCAGAGCTGCACAGGAAGCCTGGGCTATTACCGCTTTTAGTCTAAAATCAGTACTCAACTATAAAAGTAAAAAAAAAAAAAAAAAAAAAAAGGAACTATCAAAAGAAAAGGAAAGAAAATGAGTAAGAAATAGAAAAGAAACTTGACCATAGAAAGGGCAGACAAGTCAGATGAGGACAATATAGCCACAGAAGAAATCTCAAAGAGTGATATGAATTGGTCTCAAGCCCAAAGAGACTTCTTGGAAATGGCCATAAAGGACTTTAAAAGGCAAAAAAGAGAGGTAGAAGAAAAAAGGAAACAAGAATATATGTATGAGACAGTCAACAGCTTAGAAAAGGCAGAATAAAATGATCTGAAAATAACAACTCCTTAAACAGGAGAAACAACAAAATGGAAAAAGAGATACAAAGACTAACTGAAGAAAATCACACCTTAAAAACTGGAGCAGGGCAAATGGAAGCTAATGACTCTGTGTGACAATAAGAGTCAGTCACAATTTAAAAAGAATGAAAAGATTGAAAAAATGAGAAAAATGAAAAAACACACAACCTGAAAAATAGATTCAGAAGAGACAGTTTAAAGATTATTGGCCTACCTGGAGGCCATGACCAAAAAACGAGTCTAGGTAGCATTTGTCAAGAGATCATCAAGGAAAATGGCCCCAATATTATAGAAACAGAGGGGGAAATACCTATTGAAATAATCTATTCAGAAAGCCTCCAGAAAAAGATTCCACAAGGAAAGCCCCAAGGAACATTGTTTCAAAATTCCAGAACTATAATATCAAGGAAAAAATACCACAATCTGCCACACAAAAACAATTCAAATATCAAGGAGCAACAGTCAGGAATTAATGCAGGATATGCCAGCTTCTACAATAAAGGATCAGAAGATCTGGTATACTATGTGCCAAAAAGGCAAAGAACCTAAAATTAACTACTCAGTGAAACACAGTATCATCTTTCAAAAGAGCTAATAGATCTTTAATAAAATAAGATATTTTCAATCATTTCTATTGAGAAAAAAAGAACTAAAACAGAAAATTTGATTTTCAAACACAGCACTTAAGAGAAGCACATAAATATAAATGGGAAAAAAATCTATTATTTCAAGGTAAAAATATTTACATCCCTATATGGGAAAATGATATCTGTAACTCTTGAGAACTGTATCTGTCACTGGGGTAGACAGAGGGAGGCATCACATAGACTGAGGGTATGTTTGTGAAGGGATTCTGATAAGATGCCTTCAAAAAAAAAAAAAAAAAAAGACATTAAGTGGTGAAAGCTTGATCTCATCCATTTTGGCTCCAAGAGGGAATATCTTCAGTTGGATATAGAAATTTATCTAATCATATAAAGAAGTAGGAGAAAGAGAAAAAAAAAAAAGATAGGGGCAGGATACAAGGGAGGGCAAAAACACTAGAGAAAAAGGTAAGAAAGGGGGAATAGATTACAGAAAACAAGAAATTGAATTGAATGGGTTAATAAAAACAATACCAAGAGAAGGGTTTATAAGTGCTAAGACAGTAGGTGGGGTGAGTAAAACAACAACAACAACAACAACAACAACAACAACAACAACAATAACAACCAAAGACAGGGTAGAAAGAGAAAAGAAAAGTATGTGCAAGGGAGTAAATAGGATGGCGAGAATTTTCTACCCCTGATTATTTTACTTCAGTTAATGAATAACAAACTCTCTTTCAGCCTTTTACTTTTATTCTGTATATGTCTCATTGTATCAAATATGTTTCTTGTTAACAACATGTTGTAGAATTCTGTTTTTTAATCTATTCTGCTATTTGCTTCTATTATGGGAGAGTAATACACTAAATGTGTATAAGCCAAATAGTAGAACAGCCAAATTCCTAGAGAAGATTTTAAGCCAATTATAGGAAGGAATAGTAACACTATAGTAGTGGGGGACCTCAAACTTCCCCTCTCAGGATCAAACAAATCTAATTACAAAATAAACGAGAAAGAAACTAGGGAGGGTCAATGAATCCTAGAAAAAACTAGATATGATAGACCTCTGGAGAAAATTGGATAGCGACAGAAAAGAATACACTTTTTTCTTTTTCTTTCTTTCTTTTTTTTTTTTTTCCTGAGGCAATGGGGTTATGTGACTTGCCCAGGGTCACACAGCTAGGAAGTGTTAAATGTCTGAGACCAGATTAAGAATACACCTTTTTCTTAGCAGTACATGGCACCTACACAAAAATTGACCATGTATTAGAGCATAAAACCTCACAATCAAATACAAAAAGGCAGAAATAGTAAATGCTTTCTTTTTAGAATACAATGCAATAAAAAGTATATTCAATAAAGGGATAGAGAAAGATAGACTAAAAACCAATTGGAAATTAAGTAGTCTAATTCTTGAAATGAGTGGGTCAAACAACAAATCACAGAAAAAAAATTCAGAATTTCATCTAAGACAATGACAATAATGAAACAATATACCAACACCTATGGGATTCAGCCAAAGCAGTTCTTAGGGGAAATTTTTATATCTCTAAATAGCTATATAATAAAATAAATATGACATAGATGATTTGGGCATGCAACAAAAAAGCTAGAAAAAGAACAAAGTAACCCCCCCAATTAAACACCAAATTAGAAATTCTGAAACTCAAAGGAAAGATTAATAAAATTGAAACTAAGAAAACTGTTGAACTAATAAATAAAACTGAGTTGGTTGTATGAAAAAAGTGACAAAAATAGATAACACTTTAATCAATTTAAAAAAAGAAAAGAAAAACACAAAATACCAGTATCAAAAATGAAAAGGATGAACTTGCCACTAATGAAAAAGACATTAAAACAATAATTTGGAGCTATTTTGCTCAATTGTACAGCAGCATGTCTGACAGTCTAAGCAAAATGGATGGATATTTACACAAGTTAACAAAAGAAAAAATAAATTACTTAACTAGTCCCATTTTAGAAAAAGAAACTGAACAAAGCCATCATTGAACTCTCTAAGAAAAAATCTACAGGCTAGGTGGATTCACAAGTGAATTCTACCAAACATTTAACAAACAATTAATTCCAATACTATATAAACTCTTCACAAAAAATAGGTAAAGGAAGAATACTGCCAAATTCTTTCTATGACACAAATATGGTACTGATACTTAAACCAGAATGAGTCAAAACAATGATCTCCTTAATGAAATTGATGCTAAAATTTTAAATAAAATGTTAGCAAAGAGATTGTAGCAAATTATTAGTAGGATAATACACTATAACCAAATGGTATTTTTACCAGGAATGCAAAGCTGGTTCAACATCAGAAGAATTATTATCATAATCAACTATATCAATAAAAAAAAAAACTAACAGAAAGTATGATAATTTCACTAGGAGCAGAAAATGCTTTTGACAAAACACAGAACCCATTCTATTGAAAACATTAGAGAGCATAATGATAAAGGGATTTTTCCTTAAAATAATAAGTAGTATCTATCTAAAAGAAACCGTAAGCATTATTTGTAATGAAGGGAACCTAGGCATATCCCCAATAAGATCAAGGGTGAAACAAGGATGCCCATTATCACCATTATTATTCAACATTGTAATGGAATATGTATTTACAAAAAACCCAGAAAAAAAAAACACAAAACATTGTATTAGAATGTGTACCTATATCTCATGCACTGTACCAAAAAATAAGGTCAAAATGGGTACATGATTTGGACATAAAGTATGATATCATAAACAAATTAAGAGAGCAATGGGTAATTTACCTATTAGATCTTTGGAGAAGGAAGGAATTTATGGTCAAAAAAGACCTAGAAAGCATTATTAAAAACAAAATGGACAACTTTGATTACATGAAATTAATAAAGTTTTGCACAAACAAAACCAACACAAACAAAATGAAAATGCAAGTAAAATGCTTGGAAAATTTTTTCACAGCCAGTATTTCTGATAAGAATCTCATTTCTTAAACTATATCCACTCACATGAAAAAGTGTTCCAAATCACTACTGATCAGAGAAATGCAAATTAAGACAACTCTGAGATACCACTACACACCTGTCAGATTGGCTAAGATGACAGGAACAAATAATGATAAATGTTGGAGGGGATGTGGGGAAATTGGGACACTAATACATTGCTGGTGGAATTGTGAAAGAATCCAGCCATTCTGGAGAGCAATCTGGAATTATGCCCAAAAAGTTATCAAACTGTGCATACCCTTTGACCCAGCAGCGCTACTACTGGGATTATATCCCAAAGAAATACTAAAGAGCGGAAAGAGACATATATGTGCCAAAATGTTTGTGCCAGCTCTTTTTGTTGTAGCTAGAAACTGGAAGATGAATGGATGTCCATCAGTTGGAGAATGGTTGGGTAAATTGTGGTATATGAAGGTTATGGAATATTATTGCTCTGTAAGAAATGACCAGCAGGAGGAATACAGAGAGGCCTGGAGAGACTTAAATCAACTGATGCTGAGTGAAATGAGCAGAACCAGAAGATCACTGTACACTTCAACAACAATACTGTATGAGGATGTATTCTGATGGAAGTGGAAACCTTCAACATAAAGAAGATCCAACTCACTTCCAGTTGATCAATGATGGACAGAGGTAGCTACACCCAGAGAAGAAACACTGGGAAGTGAATGTAAATTGTTAGCACTAATATCTGTCTGCCCAGGTTACATGTACCTTCGGATTCTAATGTTTATTGTGCAACAAGAAAATTATATTCACACACATGTATTGTACCTAGACTATATTGTAACACATGTAAAATGTATGGGATTGCCTGTCATCGGGGGGAGGGAATAGAGGGATGGGGGGTAATTTGGAAAAATGAATACAAGGGATAATATTATAAAATATATATATATATATATATATATATATAAAATAAAAAAAATTTAAAAAAAAAGAATCTCATTTCTTAAATATATAAAAACTCTGTCAAATTTGTAAAAATACCAGTTATTCCTCAATTGATAAATAGTCAAATGCTATGAACAGAACAGTTTCAGATTGTGAAATTAAAACCATCTAATAGTTATGTGAAAAAATGCTCTAAATCACTATTGTTTAGAGAAATACAAATTAAAACAACTGTGAGGTATCATCTCACATCTCTTAGATTGACTAAGGTAGCAAGAAAAGATAATAATAAGTGCTGGAGGAGATGTGGGAAAACTTGGTTACTAATGCATTTTTGGCGGAGTTGTGAAATGATCCAACCATTATGGAGAGCAATTTTGAACTATGCCTAATGGTTTATAAAACTGCATATCCTCTGACCTAGTAGTGTCATTCCCAGTTGTTTATACCAAGCAAATTATAGAGGAAGGAAAAGGACGCACATGCAAAATATTGGTAGCAGCTCTTTTTTGTGGTAGCAAAGAAGTGGAAAATGAGTAGATGCCCATCAATGGCTAAACAACTCTGGTATATGAAGATAAAGGGATATTATTGTTCGATAACAAATGATGAACAAGATGATTTTAGAAAGGCCTGGTAATATTTATATAAACTGATACTGAGTGAAACAAATAGAACCAGGAATACATTTTACTCAAAAACAGCAAGAATGTACGATGATCAACTATGAAAGACTTGGTTCTCCTCAGTGGTTCAGAGATCCAAAACAGTTACTTTAGACCTTGTATAGAAAATGGCATCTACATCCAGAAAAAGAACTAAAGAGAGCGAATGTAGATCAACACATGCTATGTTCACTTTCTTCTTGTTTTCTCTCTCCTAAATTTTGCTTTGAATTTTTTTCCCCATAAAGTAATGTGTATTAAGAATAAATTTAGAGATAGGTATGTGGTGCAATGTATAGAGCACCAGCCCTGAAGTCAGAAGAACTTGAGTTCAAAGCTGGTCTCAGACATATAACACTTCCTAGCTGGGACCCTGGGCAAATCATTTAACCGCAAATGCCTCAGAAAAAAAAAAATAAATAAATAAATAAACAAACAAACAAACAAACAAATAAATAAATAAATAAATTTAATAGGAAAAAAAGCAACAACTTGAAGCCAGAGAATCTAAATTTATATTGTGCTTCTGAAACTTGTTTAGAAAGTTATTTTATTATAGATTCAGCTCTGTCTTCTGTAAAATTAGGTTAGACTAGATCAGTGGTTCTCAAACTTTTTAAATAGGGGGCCAGTTCACTGTCTCTCAGACTTTGGAGAGCCAGACTATAATAAAAACAAAAACTATGAATAAATTCCTATGCATGCTGCATATATTTTATTTTGAAGTGAAGAAACAAAATGGGAACAAATACAATATTTAAAAAGAAGTAAAATTAAATAAACTTACCAGTATTTCAATGGGAACTATGGACCTGCTTTTGGCTAATGTCTGGTCCATTTTTGGTCAATGTCTGGTTCATATTTGTCACTACTAGTCATAACAAATGATACAATGTTAGTCTTGATCTGGTTGGAGATTTCAAATGTTTCATTCTAGAAAAAGTCTGTTCACAGACATAAGTGCTGCCAAAGATGGCTGCCATTTTGAGTGCATGGTTCCTGAGATGAGGATATGTCTCAGAGGGGAGAGATGCATAGAAACTATGAAGGCTGCTTGACTTGAATGCATCTTTCAGAGAGTCTCAATTCTGCAGTTTAGTTAGTTCCATTTGGTAAATTGTATCCACATTTTCAATGTCAATAAAAAATGAGTTACGGAAAAGCTGTATGTCCTGTTCATGGAGATGAAGCTCTTTAAATATAAATTGGAACTCCTTTTGAAATTTTTCTAATGAATCCACAAATGTTTTGTTTGGGAATGCAATCAGGTGTTTTTCTGCTATCAGATTTTGAGTTGTGGGGAGATGGCAGAAGTTTTCCTCCTTCACTGGTTTGATGAAGAGACCTAATTTTTACTATAATTGCTTTGACATGTGATTGCATATCACAGATGAGCTTCCCCTTTCCTTGAAGTTGCATATTGAAATTGTTGAGTAGCTCTGTTACATCTGTCAGAAAGGCAAGGTTCCATTTCCATTCTGCATCATTGAGCTCTGGTACTTCTTTGTTTTTTGAAAACAGAAAAGTTGTAATCTGTGGAAATAAGTCATAGAAACATTTCAAAAGTCTCCTTCAACTCAGCCAATGGACTTCTGTGTGATACAGAACAACTTCATACTCAACATTTAGCTCAGACAAAAATTCCTGAAATTGTCTGTGATTCATTGCATTAGCTCTAATGAAGTTAACACAAGTTACCACAATTTTCATAAAAGAGAACCACTTCAGTGATTTATTACACAGTGCTTATTGGTGGATGAAGCAGTGTATGGCTATTGGATGAAAATGATTATGTTTGTCCATCTCTTGGTTAATGCGAGCAATTACTCCTTTCTTAGACCCCACCATGCTAGGGGAACCATCAGTTGTCACACTGGCTAGTTTAGCTCAGTGCAGCTCCAAATCATTCACAGTTTGGCAAACCTTTTCATAGATATCCTCTCCTGTAGTTGTTCCATTGATGCTTTGCAGTTCAGCAAGCTCTTCTATGACTTCAAAATAATCATTCATCCAACGAATAAAAATTAGAAGTTGTGCAGAATCATGAACAGCATTGCTTTCGTCAAGTGCCAAGGAAAAATATGATTTTTTTTTGGTGGAGTTTTGCAAATGCTGATGCAGATTGTCTCCCATTTCTTCAATCCGTGTAATTGTAGGTCCTGAAAGACTCATTGTACTAAATAAATCATCCTTCTCTGGACACATTTCTTTGGCAACAGAAAGAAAGCATTTTTTAACAAATTCTCCCTCCATGAATGGTCTGCCAGTGCGTGCTATTAACTTGGCAACTTGAAAACTTGCTTGCAGTGATGAAATATTTAGCTGCTTCTGCTTCACAAAAATATTTTGCTGAGTTGTCAATGTATTTTTCAGTTTTAATATTTTATCTTTTCTCACTTATCCAACCAAACAATCATATTTATATTTATGTTGAGTTTCATAGTATTGATGCAAATTATATTCCTCCAAGCTGCCTCTGCGCTGTGATGTCTCAGTTTCCTGCATTTTCTCCCGCTTCAGACCTTCACTGCACACAAGTCACTGCTCAAGTGGCCCTCCCAAATGCCCTGGCTCCCTCTGAATCCTGGGATCAATTCTCATGATCCAGTGCTGCATGATCATATGTGCTACACTTGTAATTTATCATAATTGCAGCAGGCAAGACTGTGTATATATATATATATATATATATATATATATATATATATACACAGTCTTGCCTGCTGCATATATATATATATATATATATATAACTGTGTAATATATTGTATGCAAAGAATGAGCTTCAATGACAAATCATACATTGGGACTTCAGGGGGAGGTCATCATGTGACTTGAAGCTGCAAAAGTATATGGGGACTTTAAGAATCTGGAGGGGGATGAAGCAGTACACCAACTCTGCACCTCCTCATACTCAGGATAAGTGGGAGGGCACTAAGGTCAGACCCCCAGTGATTATAAGGTGATGACATATGTTAGCAATATTCCATCTTTTTATGAAAATCTAGAACCTGCACACATTGATAAAACTGATGACCATAACAGCCAGACATGGATACAGGGCCATGGCCTGGTACCAGGAGCCTTACTCTGGGTGACAATAGCAGTTAGTACTGCAACATGCATTATAGAGGAAGCCGTTACATTGTCATTACAGCATAATGACCATGATAGAGTCAAGCTGGGATTTGTAGTAATAACTGTTACTATACCCACGCACCAGACACAGCCCATATATTCCTCCTGCAGTGGCCATTACATGCGTGGCATGCACTGTACATCCCTCGCACCTGTCTGTTGTGGTGGCTTTCATTACTTTATAAGGCTGCTAATCATCAGATCTCTATCTTTTGCATCTCTCTCCCTTCCTCACACCATACACCCGGGCCTGGGAACTCACCTCACCTCAGTATCGCCTCACACTCTGTCTCCACGGCCTCAGCCCAGTGCCAGACTTGCTAATGCAAGTTTAGGTCGAACATCACTTCCAGTGTGATTTTGCCATAATCAGACGGGCCACATAAACATCCTCAGTGGGACTGCATCTGGCCTGCGGGTCATAGTTTGAGGACCCCTGGACTAGATGATCTCTTAGATCCCTTGATCCTATGACTGAAACCTCAAATTTACTACTCTTTGGTATTCTTTGGTATTCTCTAACTCATTATCACTATGCATTCATGAAACTGAACATCTATAGACAACCAGCTTCAATATGATTCCATCAATCTCATAGCTCTTAAAAATAATGAAAACAAAACCAAACATGTAGTATGTGTTCAAAATTCCTTGATTGTAGAAGAAGCAGAACACTAAGACTAAAAACCCCTTCTTTTCCCACTGATTAGTAATAGATATTTTATGTGGAAAAACTTTGGTTCTACAAAATGTATTCTATAGGTGATATTAATTAATTGTGAATCATGTGACACCATTAAATTAAAAGAATGAGAAATACAAAGGCAGAGCCAAGATGACAGAGACAACCTCTCTTCTGAACTACTCAAATTTTTTTTCCTTCCATTTTATTTATTTTTAATACACATTGCTTTATGAATCATTTTGAGAGAGAAAAATCAGAGCAAAAGGAAAAAGTATTGGGAAAAAAAAAGAAATGAACATAGAATGTGTTAATTTACATTCAATCTCAATAGTTCTTTTTCTGGTTGCAGATGACATTCTGTCCAAAATCTATTGGGATTGCTTTGGATGCAAATTCTTTTAAATAATAACTATAAACAAAACATCAGAACACCCCCCCCCCAAAAAAAAAAAAACGAGTAGAATATTTTCCAGTCATAGACAACTTAGAAGGCCAGCAGGAAAGGTCTGTGGTGCCAGGGTGAAAGTCCAGCATGCAGTTCCAGTGCAGGCTGTGCCACCAGGGTCCAATGCTAGTAAAGTAGAATCTAGGCTAGGGATCTCTGAATTAGTGGCCGTATTGGTGACTTCCAGACCAAAGTCTGGGGACACCAAAGAAAACTTGAAAGGTCAGGAGAAAAGGTCTGTGGCAATAGGGTGAGAGTCCTGTGAGCATTTCCAGTACAGACAGTGCCATTGCAGCCTGAGCCCTAGATTCCCATCACCAGTAAGGAAGGGTTTAGCACACTAGATCTTACAGCTACAATGGAGCAGGCACACTACTAATAGTTCCTGGGCAAAAAAGAATGCTTGTGGTAAGATCCCTAGAAAAAATGTCTGAAAACAGCTGCACAAATTCCCTGAGGCTTGGGACAATAGACCTTCAACCCTTTAATAAAGAGTTAAAAGCTAAATAATAGGCAAGGGAAATGAACAGACAATAAAAAAAAATAAAACTATGACCATAGAAAGTTACTATATCCAAAGATTTCAAGAAAAGTAAGAATTGGTCTCAGGCCATGGAAGAGCTCAAAGTTACTAAGGTGACAAAGAAGATGGCTCTTCAGGAATAAGATAACAAAATCAAAGTTCCTATATCCAAAGATTTCAAGAAAGGTAAGAATTGGTCTCAGGCCATGGAAGAGCTCAATTAAAAATCAAATAAGAGAAATTGAAGAAAATTAAGAAGAAAATTGACAATGATGCAAAAGAAAATTCAAAAAGCTAATGACGAGAAGAATGCCTTATAAAGCAAAATTGGCCATTTGGGAAAGGAAGTACAAAAGCTGATTTTCTGCATCTATTGAGACAATCATATGATTTCTGTTAATTTGGTTATTGATATAGTCGATTATGCTAATAGTTTTCCTAATATTGAACTGGCCCTGCATTCCTGGTATAAATCCTACTTAGTCATAGTGTATTATTATGGGGATGACTTTCTGTAATCTCCTTGCTAATATTTTATTTAAGATTTTTGCATAAATATTTATTAGGGAAATCGGTCTATAATTTTATTTCTTTGTTTTCACCCTATATGGTTTAGCTATCAGCACCATATCTGTGTCATAAAAAGAATTTGGCAGGAGTCCTTTTTTTCCTGTTTTCAAATACTTTATATAGTATTGGAAATAATTGTTTTTTGAATGTTGGGTAGAATTCACATGTAAATCCATCTGATCCTGCAGATTTTTTTTCTTAGGGAGTTGATTAATAGTTTGTTCTATTTCTTTTTTCTAAAATGGGACTACTTGAATAATTTATTTCCTCCTCTGTTAATCTGGGCAATCTATATGTTTTATAGATATTTTTCTATTTCATTTAGATCATCAAATTTATTGGCATATAATTGGGCAAAATGATTCCTAATTATTTATCTAATTTCCGCTTCATTGGTAGAAAGTTTTCCCTTTTCATTTTAACACAATTTGATTTTCTTCTTTCCTTTTTCTAATCAAATTAGCTAAAGTTTTATCTATTTTGTTGGGGTTTTTTCATAAAAGCAACTCTTAGTTTTATTTATTAATTCAATAGTTTTATTTTTACTTTCAATTTTATTACTCCCTCATTTCATTTTTAGAATTTCAAATTTGGCACTTGATTGGTGGTTTTTAATTTGTTCTTTTTCCAGATTTTTTTAGCTGCATGCCCAGTTCATTGATTTTTTTTCTCTGTTTTATGCAAGTAAGAATCTAGAGATATAAAATTTCCCCCATTATTGCTTTGGCTGCATTCCACAAATTTTGGCATGTTAATTCATTATTGTGTCTATGATTTGCTTTTTCACTCATTCATTCTTTAAGATGAGATTATTTGATTTCCAATTACTTTTTTGTCTATTTTCCCCTGGTCTTCTGTTGAATGCAATTTTTATTGCATCATGATCTGAAAAAAGTGCATTTACTATTTCTGCCTTCTGCATTTGATTTTGAGGTCTTTATGTCCTAATATACAATCATTTTTATAGGTTTCATGAACTGTCGAGAAGAAAATGTATTCCTTTTTGTCTCCATTCAATTTTCTCCAAAGATCTATCATATACAACTTTTCTAAAATTCTATTTACCTCCTTAACTTCTTTCCTATTTATATTGTGATTTGATTTATCTAGCTCTGAGAGAGTAAAGTTGAGATCATCCACTATTATAGTTTTCCTGTCTATTTCTTCCTGCAACTCTTTTAACTTCTCCTTTAGGAATTTATATGCTATATCACTTGGTACATATAAGTTTAATGTTGATATTGCTTCATTATCTATGGTACCCTTTTGCGAGATCTAGTTTCCTTCTGTATCTTTTTTAATTAGATCAATTTCTCACTTTATCTGAGATCAGGATGGCTACCCCTGCTTTTTTTTTTTTTTCACCTAAAGCATAATAGATTCTGCTCCAGCCTTTTACCTTTACTCTCTCTATATATCATTCAGCTTTAAATGTGTTTCTTGTAAACAACATAATGTAGGATTCTGTCTTTTAATCCAGTCTACTACCCACTTCTGTTTTATGGGAGAGTTCATACCATTCACATTCACAGTTAAAATAACTAATTCTGAATTTCCTGCCATAATATTTACACTGTTTTGATTTTCTCTTTCCTTTCTCCATTCCCTCCTCACCTGTATTTTGCTTTTGATAACCATCTCCCTCAAAGAGTCCTCCTCCTTTAGATACCATCCTCCTTTTTTACACCTTTCCCCTAATACTTCTGTTTTCCTTTCTATTAGTCTTTCCCTTTTTTTTCCCTTTCCACTCCCACTTCCCTATAAAGTAAGACAAATTTCTCTGTGAAACCATATATGTCTGATATTCTTTCTTGAGCCAAATCTGATGAAAGTAAAATTCACACAATGCTCAACCTCTTCCCTTCTTTCCCTCAATATAATAGGTCTTCTTTGCCTCTTTGTGAGATGTAATTTCCCCTATTTTACCTCCATGTTCCTCTTTTTCCAGTACAATCCCCTTTCCACTTTTAGTTTATTTTTTGTATTATTGTAATAAAATCAAATTATACCAAGACTCTTTAAATATACCCATAACAGAAATATAGTTCTCAATAATTCTTTCCTTTTTACCTTTATTTTTTTATTTTTTTGAATTCTATATTTGGAAGCCAATTTTTTTTTTATTCAGCTCTTTTCTTTTCATTAGAAATAGGTGAAATTCACCTACTTTTCCTTGAAAGGTAATGCTCATTTTAAATGGATAGCTTATTCTTGGCTGCAATCCAAGTTCTTTTGCCTTTGAGAATATCAGATTCTAGGCCTTTTTATCCTTTAAACTAGAAGCTGCTAGGTCCTGCATAATCCTAATTGTAGTTCCTCAGTATTTAAATTGTTTTTTTCTGGCTGCTTACAATATCTTTTCCTTGGTGTGATAGTTCTGAAATTGATCTATGATATTCCTTGCAAATTTAATTTTGGAGTCTCTTTCAGAAGGTCTTTGGTGAATTCTTTCAATGGCTATTTTACCTTCTGATTCTAGGACATGAGGGTGGCTTTCCTTTATGATTTCCTGTAAGATAATATCTAGGTTCTTTTTTTATTTATTTATTTTTTTCATCATGGCTTTCAGGAAGTCAAATAATCCTTAGATTGCCTCTCCTAGATATATTTTCCAGGTCAGTAGTTTTTTTTTCCTAGGGAATAGTTCACATTTTTCTATTTTTTCATTTTTTTTTTGTTTGACTGATTTTTGAAGTCCTATTGAGTCATTCACTTTCATTCATTCAATTCTAATTTTTAGTGTATTATTTTATTCAGTTACCTTTTTTAGCTCCTTTTGTATTTGACCAATCGAATTTTTTTGTTCACTGCATTTTTTTCCCTTTCACAAATTTTGTTTTCAATGAATCAATATATTTTTCATATCTATTTTACAGGGCATTATATGCTTTCTTTCCATTCCTTCTTGCAAATGATCTTATTTTCTTTCCCATTTTTCTTCTAATTCTCTTTTAAGATCCTTTATGCAATCTTTCAATAAAGCCTTGTAATATGGGGACCAGCTCATTATCTCCCTTTGTGACTTCACCTGGAGTTTATTTGCTTTTAGAACCTCAGGATTTGAGGTCCTTCTCTCTCCATGAAAGCTGTCTATGGTGAGAGTTCTTTTTTGGTTTTTTGTTTATCATTTTTTAAAGACTTGAAGTCTACTCTTCACAAAATTGATCCATAGCTGCTTTAGTATGCCCTGGGGCAATTCTGCTGATTGATTCCCAGATGCATAGAAGATGCAACACTCTGACACCCCACTCCAGCTCCTTGCCCCAGGCTCCCTGTGCTGTAGTCTGGGCTTGGCAGAATGTCTTTCTGCTCATGCCAAACAGACCTGTTCTAAAATTCTTCCAAGGTATCTTTTTCTGCGTGTGTGTTGTACTCTAAATATTTGTGGGCTCTGTGACTCCAAAATAAGTTTATAAGTTTAATCTATTGTTGGTTGGAGAGGTAAAAGGTCACAGAAAGTAATTTCTGCTCTCTACTATCTTGCTTCTGCCCCCAAGGCCTAAAAGCTGACTGAGGAAAATTATTTCTTAAAATTTAAATTGTACAAATGGAGATAAAGAGCTAATGAGAAATCAAAATACAATAAATCAAAATGAAAAAAAAAAAAAAGAAGAAAGTAGAAAAATGTGAAATATCTCATTGCAAAAATAATTGTTCTGGAAAGTAGATCCAGGAGAGATAACTTAAAAATATTTGTCTACATGAAAGTCATGTTTCAAAAAAAGAGCCTGCACATCATATTTCAAGAAATTATCATGGGAAACCTTTTTGATATTACAGAACCAGAAGATAAAATAGAAATTGCATGAGTTCACTGATCACCTCCTGAAAGAGATCTTAAAATGAAAACTTCCAGCAATATTATAGCCAAATTCTGGAACTCTCAGGTCAAGAAGGAAGTATTACAAACATCCTGAAAAAAAAAAAAAAAAACAATTCAAGTATAGTGGAGTCACAGTAAGAATAATATAAGATTTAACAGCTTTTACATAAAAGAATTGGAGACTTTGGATGATTACCAAAAAAAAAAAAAAAAATCACCCAGCAAAGCTGAATATAATCATTCAGGGAAAAAAGTGGAAATTGAATGAAGTAGAAGATTTTACACATTCTTAATAAAAAAAAGTCAGAGCTGAATAGAAAATATTATTTTCAGATATAGGACTCAGAAGCATAAAAAGGTAATCAGGAAAGTGATATCATAAGGGACTTAATAAGGTTTATTTGTTTGTTTACATTCCTGTATGGGAGAATGGTATTTTATAGTTGATTTATGGAAGTTTAATGGAATATATATAGATAGAGGGCACAGATGTGAGTTGAATATGAAAGGATAATATCTAAAAAAATGAAGTTAATGGGTTAGAGTTGAATGCATTGGAAGAAAATGGGAGGGAGAAGTGTGCAAATTATTTGTCATAAGAATCAAGTAAAAGCTTTTATAGTGGAGGTGGAATGGGGGAGATGAAAGTGAGTGAGTGATCTTTAATTTTATCAAAATTGTCTCAAAGAGTAAATAATATACATACCCAATGTGGGTACAGAAATCTATTTTACCCTGGAGGCATATAGGAGGGTAATGGGATACAGAAAGAGAAGAGGGGGATAAAATAGAGGAAATACTAGAGGAGGGAGTTGCCAGTAGCAAAATACTTCTGGGCAGGGACAAGGTTAAAGGAGAAACAATAAAGTAAAAGGGGAGAAGAAAAATAGTTAGCAATAGTAATTTTAAATATATTTTTATATATTTTATTTATTTCTTTACAAAGCATATGCATGGATAATTTTCCAACACTGACTTTCGCAAAACCTTTTCTTCCAAATTTTCCCCTCTTTCCCTTAGTCCTCTCCCTTAGCTGGCAAGTAGTCCAATACATGTTAAATATGTTAAATCCAATATATGTATACATATTTATACAGTTATCTTGCTGTACAAGAAACATCAGATCAAGGAAAAAGGAAGAGAAAAATTGAGAAAGAAAACAACATTCAGGCAAATAACAACAGAGAGAGTGAGAAGGCAATGTTGTGTTCTATACTTTGTTCCTACAGTTCTCTCTCTGGGTGTAGATGGCTCTCTTCATCCCTGGACAGGTGGAATTGATTTGAACCCTCTCGTTGTTGATGAGAGGCATACCAATCAGAATTGATCATTGTATAGTTTTGCTATTGCTGTGTATAATGATCTCCTGGCTCTTCTCATTTCACTTTGCATCAGTTCATGAAAGTCTCTCCAAGCTTCTTTGAAATCATTCTGCTGGTCGTTTCATACAGAACAATAGTATTCCATAGTATTTATATATCATAATTCATTCTGATATTATCCAATTGATGGGCATCCATTTAGTTTTCAGTTTCTTGCCCCTACAAAGAGGGATGCCACAAACATTTTTGCACATGTAGGTCTCTTTCCCTCCCTTAAGATCTCTTTGGGATATAATCCCATTAGAAACACTTCTGGATCAAAGGATATACAGCATTTGATAACTTTTTGAGCACAATTCCAAATTGCTATATTTTTGTAGGTATTGCTCCATTTCACTTAGATTGTCAAATTTATTAGCATGAAGTTGGGCAAAGTAACTTCTAAAAATTGATCTAATTTTAGTTGCAGGCTCAATTCACTGATCTTTTCTTTCTCTATTTTATGCAAGCAAGCATCTAGAGATATAAAAATTCCCCTTATTACCACTTTGGCTACATCCCACAAATTTTGATATGTTGTCTAATTATTGTCATTCTCCTGGATGAAATTATTGATTGTGTTTGTGATTTGCTGTTTCACCCATTCATTCTTTAGGATGATATTATTTAGTTTCCAATTACTTTTTGGTCTATTTTCCCTTGGCCTCTTATTGAATGTAATTTTTAATTGCATCATGATCTGAAAAAAAATGCATTTACTATTTCTGCCTTTCTACACTTGATTTTGAGTTCTTTTTGTCCTAATATATGATCAATTTTTGTATAGCTTTTCTACTATTCTATTTACCTCTTAACTTATTTCTTATTTATTTTGGGATTTGATTTATCTGGTTTTGAGAGAGGAATGTTGAGATCTCCCAGTTTATCATTTTGCTATCGATTTCTTCTTGCAACTTTCCTAATTTCTCCTTTAGGAATTTAAATGCTATGTCATTTGGTGCATCTATATTTAATATTGATATTGCTTCATTATCTATGATATATTTTATCTAGATTATCTAGATATATTTTCCTTTCTTGTATCTTTTAATTAGATTAATTTTTGCTTTTGCTTGATCTGAGATCAGGATTACTACCCCTGCTTTTTTTACTTCACCTGAAACGTAATAGATTCTGCTCCATCCTTTTACCTTTACTCTGTATATATTGCTCTATTTTAAATGTGTTTTTTGTAAACAACATATTGTAGAATTCTGGCTTTTAATCTACTCTGCAATCTGCAATCTGTTATGGAAGAGTTCTCCTTATTAACATTTACAGTTAAAACTAATTCTGTATTTCCTGCCATCTTATTAACCTTATATTATATTTTTATCTTTCCTTTTCCTCTTCTTCTCCTCCTCAAGCAGTCCTCTCCCTTTAGAGACCCTCCTTTTTTGTTATACTTTTCCCCTACTTATTTCTGTTTTCCCTTATATTTAGGCTACCCTTCTCTTTTTGCCTTTCCCC